>NW_005842008.1:473573-493154 GCF_000455745.1 Alligator sinensis
CCCGTTCCTCAGGCTCTGTAGATTCGCGCCTCGGGTGTTTAGCCGGAGCCGGCCTGACAGGGCTGCAGCGAGCCTGGAGGCAAAGCTCCCTGCCGGCGGGCAGCCCGCATCTCGTCCCTTTCCCTTCCCCAGCAAAGTCTAAAATCCATCTTTGTGCAAAAATGCCTGTGCCCGGGCCTGAAAAACAATGCCCGGCTCAACAGTCAGCGAACAAAACACGAGCAACAAAAAGACACGTGCACAAAGCAGGGAGACGGTACCATCAGGCAGCCACGGAGCACCAGATGCTTCCGTTGAGTTGGGCTGAGGTAAAGCTGGTGTCCGTTTCGGTCCGCCGCACCCCGGGTCGGGCCGGTGTACGCGGCGCTCAGGACTCGGTGCGGGCCCGGCCCGGCTCTGGCCGGTTCTCCTCACCTGTAAATGAAGTTAGACTTAAGGTCAACGATGTTCATTATTTAGCGTCATTGATCAAAAGATGGATAGGTTATATTGAACTGGTAACATAGGACATCACTCGGGAATTCGTTTTGAATCTTCCCAGCTCGTAGAGATCACATACCATATAAAATATAAAACATGCATTATATATATATCTATATATAGATAGATATAGATATAATTTCTTGTTGCTGAAAGGGAAAAGAAAGCCTCTGAATTTTCTAAAGAAATTTAAGCAACATCAGGTACCATATTTTACCTGATATGAAAACAGATTCCCCCCCCCCCCCATTTATTAGATACTATGGATTGCTGTTTTGAACTTGCTCTTGCTCTTGGGGCATTGCTTTTTTTAAGTAACAAATAGTAAACTGGAAAATTAATTGCAATACTGTCAAAGGTAACTACATTTTTAACTGATTTGGACCTGTCTAACATCCAACAACTAATACCGAGGGAGCTACTGTAAGCATACATTTGCCTCATACATAAATAGATGAAAAAAGTGACAGAAGATTTTCTTAAATACTGATTGATGATTTCACCACAAATAATTTTTATCATCCAATTTTTTCTTTTCACCTTCTTGAAAATATTGTTTAATATATTACTTTCTATTTAAAATTCTTTAAAAATATTTGTACATGTAATTTAACCATATCCTTAGATATTGTAGAAGACTGGTGAAATTAAAAAATACATTAAAAGTTACACTCATTTTCCAAATGCCTTATTTCTCATTATTTTCTTCATAGGAACTTCTGCCCTGAACGTACTCATTGCATCAAAATGATATTGTGTGAAATTATGCCAAAATCTACACCATGTTTTCACACACATCTACCCCTATAAAAATTGAGTAGGCAGCTAAGGACAAAATTCAGCTCATTCATACTTCCTATTCCAATATGATGTTTATATGATACTGGACACCAAAAAATACCACAAAAGATTTTATGGTAAGTTGGTAGCAATCCACTCAGAATTGCTAATGAATCATAAAATCAAATTCTAAGACTAAAATCATTATTTACTCAGCGATCTAAAAATTCAAGGAATAGAAAACCAAGTTAAAGGATATCGACTTTATGCTTATAATACATTCTCATTTCAGAAAGAATGTTTTCTTTTTTTACTATTAGAGAATGCGTTATCCAGTTTTTCTGGCCTCAGGCAAGTTTCCATCATAGTTTGCAACATCTGCTTTTAGCTGACCAGACTTTAAAGTTTAAAGCAATAATACAAACAGTTCACTTTTAAAGCTATTTTTTCTTAGATTCCCTTCCCTAGGTGGCATTTCCCTCAACACATACACACAAATCACATAAAATATATAGCAAAGGAGCCTCTCAACAGCTCAGAGACAGTTTAATTTTTGATTTCCCCCAAGCCCAACATCTGATCTGCCATATGTTTTGAATCTTTCCAGCTCATAGAAATCACATACTAAGTCATAAACTTGCATGTTCTGGAGCAATGTGACTAGAAAATCAAGAACACCAGAAAGTCATTGGTCAGTGATCCATATAACAGTAGAATAATATATAGCTGTACCAAATATACAACTGTTAAAAGCATCAGAAGTTCTGTGAAAGTTACAAATTGAGCAAAGCAGTTTTTAGATGCAGAAAAACACTAAAATGGAATTAGGATGACTCGTAGTTATGCTCCCTCCGTCTCCTATGATTTCTGAGAAATAAATTACCTCTGCCGTCTTATATACGATGGAAATTATTTTAAAGCATTAGAAAATCTTCTGGTCGAGATTATGACTACTGAGGGTTTTTTTTAAAAACCTCCTTCCTTCCCCCATATTCAAGACATCCAGAAATATTTGCAGCTGTCTATAACTTTTCAAACAAATTCAGATATAAAAATGTGGCAAATGGTCATCCAATTAGATTATACATTTTGGAAGAAGAAGGGTGCAGCTTGGGAGAGTTCTTCCAATTTTATGTTTACAAGCATTGACAACTAGAGGCGTGACGTCTCACAAACCCTGGAAAAACTTAACCTTATTCATGCAAGTTGAAGTTACTCACGTGCATAAGTATTTGCAAGATTAAGAGGTCTTCAGAGAGCTAAATACAGATCCCTTTGGAACCTGTCACTACCACTCTGCATGTCAGCCAGAGGGAATCTCCCAGAAGTAATGCGAAGCACTCTTCTCCAGGGGCTAAGCTAGCCTGCTGCTTTTGCAATGTAAGCAGTACCTACCCAGGCAGTTCAGGTCCTAAACTCTGATTTCTAAATGACTGGTCCGAGATAAATGCATTTGAGTTAACGTTCACTTCTTCCTGAGGGTCTGGATAATTCTACTTTTATATATATTTTTACCTTTTTTTTCTTTTTGCTGTTTCACAGCCATATTCTGTCTTATTTGTGACTGAATTTTTGCTTTGAGCTCTTCAACAGAATAGCCACTGTTCATTATGCAATGCTTTTTTATAAAATTAAATCAATATGATAATGGATAATAATATTAATATCCTAACAAAAGGCACAAAGCAAGAACTTTCTGTAGTCACACTAAGCCTCCATTCTTAACATTTCTCATCATGCTCAAGTATTAAAGTGCATGTTACTTTATTGCTCAGTGTTTAGTGATATAATCAATTCTGTATCTGAACTATATATGACTTGCAATGTTTGTAAGCAGAGCTGTAGCAAGGCAGTTTGATGCCCAGGACAAGCCCACAACTGCAGCCCATCCTTGCCCTGTGCATAGATCTGGGGGGGCACATGTTCCCCCCCCCCATGCTTGCCCAGGGGTGCACACAGTCGTGGGAGCTGCCCCATCCCCACGCCCCTCCGCAAACAAGGCGCTCGCTGCTCTGTCCTGTGCGCCGCCCAGCCCAGGACAGTCACCCCACTTGCCCCTCCCTTGCTATGGTACTGTTTGTAAGTATCTTATAACTAGAAATATTTTACTGAGTTCCACTTTTCACAGAGGCATTAAAAAACACCATGCAACAAAATGGTGTTCCATTTTATTAATTATTATTTTCTCTGCTAGATTCTTATGTACTTTATGTAACTGTATTAGATGGCTGACATTTGGATTCCAGATGCTATGAGGGTTCATTCAACTTGTTAAGTTTTCCTTGTAAATATATCGTTTCAAATTGGAAATTGTAATTCAAGTGTTATAGGCAGAATTCTTTTGAAACCTTCAAAATAGAAAAGCCACATTTAAAATTTTACATAAATATGCAGTATAAAATCTGCAGAATTAACATAGGTTTACACAACTTCTTCCTCTAATACTTCACTAAGTTGTGAGGAATTCCAACAATTTAGCTAACATGAAGTACTTTTAGAGACCATAATTCTTCAGTATGCTCTAGATAGGCACAGGGGACACAAGCTATTATGCCTTTTTGTTTACAAAATATACCTGTATATAGCCTCTGAAGGGAAACACCATTTTTGCCCACCTTTTAAAATTATACATGTATATCAATTTCATGTTGTATCCAGGTTTGACTAATTCTTTAATTCCATCCGTATTGTCTTTCAAAGATCCCATAGAGTCAAGGGTGGACTGTCATATTGTCACACAAAGTAGAAGTGCCTGATCCTTGAAATCCTTATTTATATGAACATTCCTTAATCAAATCTATACTCTGATTGACTTCAAGTTTTTGAGTAGTGTTTTCTTTGTCAGACTCCTGCTTCCATTCACTGCAGCAAAAGAGGAAGTGCCAGTTTGAAAAGCAAACGTTACAGAATAGGCTGGGAAGTGAAATTTTTAGGAAATAATTTTTCTGGTACTGGAAAGCTACATGAAAAGCTCACCGTTACAGAAGATTTAAAATCTCTCAGAGACATCTGTCTGTTCAAATGACTGATGAAAATCTCAAAGATTTGAGTGTACAGTCCTAAAATAATACTACCTTTTACAGTACATTCTTCCTTACATGTCCTTCCGTTGCCTCACTGCCTGAGTTCATGCTCTGATAAGTGATGAAATACTTTGACAGGTGATGTGTATAATAGTTGAACAACAGATTGGGAGCCAGAAAACCTGGACTCTGTTTGTGACACTGTGACCCTTTGCAAGCTGTTTAACATCAGCTTGTTCCAGTTTTCTCATCTGAACTTATGCTCTTTGTTTCATGGGACCCTGTGTGAGTAATCAAGGAACAGCTCCCTGCTTAATATAAACACTGTCTTTATTATAGCAGTTTCTTACAGAGCTGTTACAGGGCCTACTGTTCACCCCTAGCCTCTCTAACTCTCGTTTTTCCTGTCTCCTCCCCCTCACTTCCTGTTCCTCCTTCAGACTCTTTTCTGCTGCTGCTAGTTTTGCCTATGAGATCCATACATATTGTTACATCTTTTCTTTCAACAGTTCAAAATGGATAATTAATTTAACTTTCAGACTGGACATGAGGAAAAACTTCTTCACTGTCCAAGCCCCCAAGACCTGGAATAGACTGCCTCCAGAGGTGGTGTAAGCATCTACTCTGGACTCCTTTAAGAAACATTTGGACGTTTATCTTACTGGGATCCTTTGACCCCAGGTGACTTCCTGCCCCTGGGGCAGGGGGCTGGACTTGATGATCTTCTGGGGTCCCTTCCAGCCCTAATGCCTATGAAATCTATTAAATTATTCCCCTGGTTGGGCCAGAGGTTGCTAGCACATAGCCCACCATGGAGACCAAGCCTTTACCACTGGTCTTCTGTGTTCTTTAGGGCTCATAGTCATCCAGGTGTACTGGTCATTGCACCAGCCTCCTGCTTCTTGTTTGATTTTTCTGGGTGCTACGCCTGCTTCTGTTCTGTCTGTGTCTTTGTTTTGCAGGCTGGCCTCTGCTTGTGTATCTCTTTCCTTTGTGGAGTCCATGGCATCTTTCTCCCCTATCTGGGGCTCACTGATGACTGACCAGTTGTCAAAGTTGTCTTGGTCCCCTGGAATCTCTGGCTCAATTGTATTTCCGCTCTGCCAGCACTCCACAGCTGCTTCCAGTTATGTCTCAGTCACTGTCCACTATCTGTGACAACTTCATAGGCTCTATCTCCCACTGCACCCTCAATGGTGGCCTTTTGCCATTCTTTCACATGTGGACTTACTGGTTGTACCCAGACCTTTTCCCCTCTTCACAGTGGTCTCAGGTCTCTGGCTCCTTTGTTATACTGTAATACTTGGTGAGACTGTTGCTTTTTTAGCTGCTTCCATGTACGGTTGCCCCTTCCCCTCGCTGGGGTTGTAGCAAACAATCTTTCATGGGGAGTAATGTCTAGTTTTCTGGCCCATTAATCTTTGGGCTAGGCTACTGTCCATTCCTTCGGAGGGTGTGTTGCAATGGTCCAGTAGAGCCAGGTAGGGATTCACTGCAGTCTTATTTGCCTTCAACAAGTGTCTCTTGGCTGCCTTTACTGCTTATTCAGCCTTCCCATTGCTTTGTGGGTACCCAGGGGATGATGTCTTGTGCTGGGATTCCCATGTAGTGCAGAACTGTTTGAATTCTCTTGAAGTGTATTGTGGGCCAGTGTCTGAGAACAGTGTCAGGTATCCCACGCTGCGCAAAATGAGCCTTCAGCTTCCTGATCGCCGTTCCTGCCTGAGTGTCTTCGAGGTAATCCACCTCCCAAAAATTGGAATAATAATCTATGGTGACCATATAGTTTTTGTCACTGACACTGAACAACTCAGTCCCTACCTTCTCCCAGGGCCAAGAGGGGATGTCATGAGGGTTCAATGTCTCTTTTTGCTGGGTGTCACTGTATTTCTTGCACACCTCACACTCCTCCATGTATGTTCTCAAGTGAGCATTCATGCCTGGCCAGTAGATGCACTCCCGTGCTCTCCTCAGGCATGATTCTATTCCCATGTGTGAAGCATGGAGTCAGTTCATGATGTCTCGCCACAGAGGTACTGGGATCACTACCCTGCTCCCTTGAACAAAATTCCATCCTGTGTACATAGTCCATCCCTCCATTGGTGGTATGTGGCAACTTCTTGTGATATTTGTGCCTTGTGCTGTGGCCAACCCTCTAGGATGGTTCACTTAACTGCTTGTAGCACACCATCCTGTACTGTGCTCTGTTGTAGTGCTTTGAGATTGCTTTTGGAGATGTGTAAGTCTTGTACCATATTAACAGACTCTATCTCCTGTTTATAGATCCATCTGTGCTGCACTTTGGAAGGTATGCTCTACTTAGTGCATCTGCCATTTGCAGGAACTTCCCTGGGTAGTACTTTATACTCACATCATAGGCCTGGAGTCTCACCAGCATGCGTTGAAGTCTTAGGCACCCTTGAAGTCTAAGGAACACTCAACAAGGGTTTTTTCATTATGATCTCTAATGGTTTGTGATCTGATTGCACATCTACTCTCTGTCCAAAGGTGAACTGATGGAATCATTCCAGTCCAAACAATACCACTAGTAACTCCTTTTCTATCTGTGCGTATCTCCTTTCGGTTTCAGTCATTGCTCTACTAGCAAAAGCTATGGGCCCCAAACCTCCTTTTGACACATCACACTAGTACTAGTTGCTCAGCTGTGTTGTGTTGGGGCCTCGCTGATGAGTTTTTAATTCTTTTGAATGCCTCCTCTTGGGTCTGTGCCTATTCCCAAGCTGCATCATTGTGTGTTAGCAACCTGAGTGGCTCACAAGCATTAGACAAGTGTGCACAACATTTGGACAGATAGTTAACCATCCCAATAAGGTACTGGACTCCTTTGACATCCTGTGGCCTGGGCATTTCCATAATGGCTCTCACCTTCTCCAGGTCTGGCCGTAGTCCTTCCAAAGTCATCAGATGTCCAATGTAGGGTACTTCTGTTCTTCTCAGCTGTATTTTGTCAGCATTCAGTTTAATGTTCCTCTCCTGGCATCTGTTAAGGAGTTGTTGCAGTTTGGCATCATGGTCACAGATCGCCTCTTCCTAATCATCCCCTTCTCCCATGCCAAGAATATCATCAGCCACAACCTTGCTACCTGGACCTTCCAGCTCCTGGTTCAGCTTCCACTGGAAAACTTCTGGAGCTGGGCTGATCCATACATATTGTTACATCTTTGTTCACTTTCATCCTCCTTGCAATGTCTATTCACTTCCGAGTTGCTTCTAGAACCGAACATCAGTTCACTAACTTATCCTCTATCTATAACTTAGTCTAATGACCAGTTGCTGCCCATGAACCCTATGAAGATATCAGGTGAACTATTTTAAATCTTCTTAAACTTGATTTAATCATAGAATATGGTAGAGTAGATAGAGGTTAGTACAGAGTTTCCAAATTTAAACAAGGCAGAATGCCTGCTTTGGCCATACAAAGCTTGCTTAAGTGAGTTAGCTTAATCTAAGTTTAAACTGAATTTTGCTAAAGCACAAGAAACATTACTAAAGGTTTAATGCAGCTAACCTCAATTTGTGGATTTATTCTAGAGATAACAGATAATTTTGACCTTCCTACTCATGAAGACAATCAACTTAAATCTGCTATTGTTACTAGAGTTCAGCAGTATAGCTGTGCTGTGAGGTGTGAGGTAAACAGCAACAATGTGCCAATTAAATTTTTATAGCCTGTATGATCAGACTACCCTGCAGATCCGTAGCTTTCTCAAAGTAGGTCCATGTATACAGATTTTGTTTGATCTCTGATTCATGTCAGGCTGGTTTTGAAACATACTGTAACAAGAGAATATTTCTATATGTTAGTTATCAGAAATGTAATCAACACTGCTACAAGAAAGAAAGATTTCTCCTTGTGGTCCTTTAGCAGAAATGAAGAGGTTTCTTTTTACCTTACTATAATATGAAGCATGTGATATAATATGAAGCATTATTTTCTTCCCTACTTATGAACCATAGCGTCTGTGAACACAAAAAACAATTTCTTGGGCTGCTTGCTTTTAACTTAATAATTATCAATTAAACATTTGGTACTTGCTAATATAATAGTTTTACATATTTCGTAAGCTTATAATAGGATAGATACTACACAAAATCTACTACAATATGTTTTAGTCCTTATAGGGACCTTTTGGTACTTTTGCAATTCAAATAATATATACTAATAATGATAATCCTTGAAGACATTTCTTATCCTGGTGGATAAGATGAAAAATGTTGAATGTTGCAATATTCAGTTCTCATGATTCCACATCATATGTTCAAAGAATCACCTAATATTTCTATATACTTGGATTCTACTGATACAAAAAGCTATCATGACAGGGGCCCTTCTAGGAAATTGGCTACTGTTTGCATTATGACTTTTTCCCCTCCAACTAGATAGGGAGAACATTCTTAATAATATGCACCATTTTCTGCATGGGCATCATGAGTTTTGATTAACCCTGAAACTGCCACAGATAAAGTCTGTTCAAAATAAGTAATACTAATTAGGGGTGTGCAAAACGGGCCATATTCAATTCGGATTCAGATTCAGCCTGAATCGGGGACAGTGATTCAATTAGTTGATTCAGATCACTGTCCCCGATTCGATTAGTCTGAATCCAAATCTGAAGATTCGATGTTGATTCGGAGAATCAGTGATTCAGCCATAGACACAGCTTTAAATGTTTTTTCTACATACCTTGAAGTACCAGTGCGGCTTGTGAAAGCTGTGATGGTGGGGCGGATGGAGCGTCCCACAGGAGCGCGGGGGGGGGGGCCTGTTACCCCTTATCTCGGTGATTGGCCATGGGGGGACCCTGGGTGTCCCCCCCAGATCCAGGAGGCACCAGTCGGCAAGCCAGACAGCCACAGTGGGGCCCCCCTGCGCACTCCCTGGTGGACCTGGAAGTGGACCGGAAGTGCTTCTGGTCCACTTCTAGGTCTGCTGCCCCATACTCCATCTGCCCCAACATCTCAGCATTCATGAACTGCCTGGTACCTTGAGGTATGTAGAAAAAACATTTAAAGCTGTGTCTGTGTCTGAATCATCGAATCTTTCCGAATCTCTCTGAATTGATTAGGAGGGTTCCAATTCGATTCTTAGAGATTAAAGGGTCTCCTGATTTGATTCAGATTTGGAGATTTGGCCACTGAATCGGGCCAAATCTCTGTGACATTGAATCAGCGACCAAAGCTTCGCACAGTCCTAATACCAATCACCCAAAACACGTCCCTACCCAGATATCACCTGCTGACCAGCAGATCTGCAAGCCTATTTAGTGCTGGCTAGGGCCAGCATGTAGTTAGGGTAGCTGGGAAGTGAATCATATCATTTTATCCCCCAGAGAGTATCTAAAGCAAGGCTTATCAGGAACTGTAAAGAACTATAAGAAACAGTAAGGAAAAGCTGCCCTCACCTAGCAAAATGCAGAGGGAATAGTGGCCTCCACTAACACAGATGCAATTTGCATCTCCGGTAGTTGATTTAGCTTAAAACATGATGGACAGCTGTGAATTTCTAGAGAGCTACACAAACCTGGTGTGCTGTTCTGAATAAAGTAAAAGGAATGCTATGATTAGGTGTTTATAAATCAACATTATAAGCTATCCAACTACAATTATGTACGCTGAAAGTCAGAACCCCTCTCTTAATTGCAACAAGATGTTTTTAATATAATACAAGCAAAATGTGATCAGTTAATGAATGTAATTTAATGAATCATGAGTTGCACTGATCAGCACCTGTAAACTTAAGAAATTCACCTGTACAATCTTGGGAGCATTTAAGGAAAGTATTTCCTTCTGTTTTAGTAAAACTTATGCTGGTGTCAACTTAATGCTTGCTTGCATTTCTGAACTGAATATCCTTATGAAGCAAATATAATTTAAAGCTGAAAATAGTTATTGTTGCATCTTACACACAGACATTCAGCTGTTAATTCGGACACTTGAGGCATTGTACATGTTTCTGACATGTAGTCTTCAAATGAAGAGAGAAAGCTACCAGAAAAGGAGCAGATTTAGTGGCATGAGTACCCACACATTGCAGAAATTGTCTGTCACCAGGTGTGCAAGTTCCAAGCAAGAAGTGGACTCCATGTTGCCAAATATGTAAAGAATCAGCATACTATTAGATTAAGCATGTTCTGGAAACATTCCAAATTAAAAGGCAAAAGCAGTGACTGAACCTGACTGAAGCTTAGGGACTTCTTATCATCAAATAAACATTTGAGTTCACTTTCCTGCTGTGCTTTTGGCACAAAATGCTGAAGATAGTTTACACACTCTCAACTTATCCTCAAAGTAACACAACTGCCTTGGTGACAGCAAAGAACCTGAGATATCAACATGTTGCAAAGAAAGAGAGAAAGTTCTGTCATACTAAATTTTTGATAAAAACGGAGGAAGCTGCAAGGAACACAACTGAAGAATGTGGTTCGTCGACACACTACCAAAAGGAACAGAGTTGAAAACGAAACATTTTTATAACAAGCTGACTGCTGACAACCATGTAGAAAGTAGGTGACAGCATTTCACAGTCAAGACATTCTACATACTTGTTGATGTGTTTACAACCTAGATGAAAGAACAGTTTCAGGATTTCACAGAGAAATGCTGGCTGACATCTGTGACATTGATCAAGTTATTAAAACATTTTTTCATATGAAATCATGAAGAAAAACTTTGTAATTTGCATATTCAATAGAAGTTACTAATTAACCCTTTTTCTGCTTAGCTTGAAAAGTATAGTATCAGCAACATAGTTATTGTAACTCATAGCTTACTCAACACAAGAGCTTAGATGTATTGCCTTATGTGTATATCGTTCATTATTGTTCACATTACAAAATAATTCTATTTACACTTAATGAAAAAGGGCCCAATCTTGCATCCTTAGATAAGCAATCCCATTCAAGTCAATTGACAAAAAAACCACACCAATTGTGGATGGGGGAAACTCCGTTAATTTGTTTCTAGGAGCCCAGTCAATCTACCATCCCACCAATGGAAGTCTTTTTAGTGATTTCAGTACAATTTGGATCAGACCTTAAATGAGAACCAACAAAATTGAAACAGTATTTTCAAGTGGAAACCACAGTTTATGCAAGCTTAAACAGCTGAATACTGGTGGAATACATTTTAACTTCAAGGAATATTCAGCTTTTATATGACCTTAATTTCATGTTTCTACTAATGGTATTAACAACTAAAAAGGAGGTTAGAAGATAACAGTTAGCCCAACCTTTATTTTAGTATCACTATAAGCACTACCATGATATGTTACCCAGAAAATGCAATTGTTTTAAAATGTGTTTATTAGAATCTATTAATTGTTTACATTCATTTAAAAAGGTTGCTGGATTTTTAAGTAAAAAATTCTAGAGTGTAGTGTCACTGATTAGCCAGAAAACATATCACCTGAAAACAAAAATGACTGATATTCTCAGCATTCCCTCTGCTGTTAAGACAGACCACTTTCTTTGACTTTAAAATATTTTGTATTGCCCTCTGCCTTCACAGTCCAGAAGGGACAGGCATGTCCCCCCGGAAGGGGGCCAAGCATCTCTTGTCCCCCCAGAAGGGACAAGTCCTCGTCTAATCAGGACTCCTGTATATAATAAGTTAGTAAGTTGCATCAAGTTACCTGTTTATTGTGTTTAGTCGTGTATCCTATTCTCTCCATTGCTTCTTCTCCTATCCAAAGAGTGATCTTTGGCCTATATTCTAAGTATGTGCAGAGTCTTTAGTTGAGGAGGGTTTTAAGACAGCAACATTCCCTTGGGCAACAGAAGTGGCAACAGCAGGAGAATCAGGGAAAACAAAGTGTTAGGATAAATCTCTTCTGAAAAATCATGATGCCAAACTGTTCCTTCTAGCTACTAAATGCCTATGGATAATAAATGTATTCCTCTGTGAATAAAATACAGCATGCAGAGAAGTTTCAAACTTAAACATCAATCTGGCAGATGGAGTTTGCATTTTCAGCAGCAATAGAAAATAAGGAACCAAGTAAGGAAAATGTAGTAAATACCCATCAAGTCAAAGCTCAATGTTTGTGCATTTTATAGCATATATTTATATGGTTCCCAATCTGTTGTCATGGTCTAACAAGGTCTGCTGTTCCTCAGTTCATGCTCTACAGTATCTTTCAAAAGCCATGAAATAGGCACTATATCATCATTATAGTGGCCATGATATATAACAATGGTCATTAGATCAGAAATGGGAGAGTTTCTAAGTGTAGCACACCCAAAATGTACAAGTTATTTTGTGCTATGAAGTGTGTTTCATATCACTGTGTATCTTATTTGGCTGTAAAACATGATCATGTTTTCTGCGTGATTGTTGTACACTGTGCCTTCTCTAGGACTGGAGAGGACCACCTCCCATCTCCGACCCCTCACCCCCACCCCCGTCCCACCCAGACCGTTGTCTTAAGATTCCTCAAAAGAACCTGTAAAAACAGTTTAGCGACTAGCCAAATGTGCTGACCTGCTTTGAATTGACTGTTCTGCATTAGCAGTGTTCCAGCGAGGCTGCCTCTTGACTGGGGCCCTGTGATGAGGTCAGAAAAGTTATTTAAGGTTCAGGCCACCTGGGCTCAGGGGCTCGCTCTCTGTTTTTCTTCTGGGTCCTCTGCGGAGGGGGAGGAACACTGGAATGTTTGCTGGATCCTGAGGTCATGTGGTACAGAGAGCCAGGGTTTCAAGTTCAGTAGCCATGTGGGGTTTGGACTGGGAGTCCAGGGCAGGAACTGGTAGCTCACCCCCACAGCCATTCAGGCAGGAGCAGAGATTGGCACTCCCTAGCACAGGGGTCGGCAACCCCCGGCATATGTGCCAAGCATGGCACGCGAGGCCATTTTCCTCGGCACGCCACAGCCAGCCCCAGCTCTGGGTAGCTGCTACCAGCAACGAAGCCCAGGCTGCTCCCAGTAGGGCTTGCAGCGTTCCAGCTGCCTGCTGGGAGCAGCCTGGGCTCCCAGCTGGCAGCATCTACCCAGAGTCAGGGCCGGCTGCATGCGTGCCTTGGAGGGGAAAGTGGGGGAGGGGCCTGAGTCAGCACAACCCCATTCTCTCCCCTGCTGCCAGCACAGAGCTGGTGACTGGGCTCTGGAGCCTGGCACAGCTGTTTGTAGCCAGCCTGGGCTCTGGGCAGCTGCAGCAAGCAGCAGGCAAGCTGCAAAAAGCTGCACCGGGCTCCACAGCCCCGGCATCAGCTCCATGCTGGTGGTGACTGCACACACACCTCGGGGCAAACAGCAGGGCAGTGCAGCCAAAAAATGTTGCCTACCTCTGCCCGAGGATCTCAGTGGAGCTACATCAACTCACCAAAGGGCCCTTTGCAAGGCAGAGGGACCAGCACCCGCAGCGGACAGCAATGGTGAGGGAGAGGATGCACCCAAATTCCCAGGGACTAACCTCTTTTGGGTTGAGACTCCCCCACTCAAACTGCCAAGCTTGGTGTGGAAGGCTCCCAAGTAGGGGTAGGCGTGATCCAGGGTATATTTTGAACCAGGACAGTGTATTTGTTTTGTTTGAACAGGGGTTTCTGTTCATACTGCTTGTGAGGGAAGGGTTGTTGGTTTTATTAGACACCCTAGTGATTCATTTAGTGTTTCCCAGGTAGACTGGGAGGGGAAGGGGCTCGAGCCAAGATAAAATATATTTAGCATCCTCAAAAATGAATCCGGCCTTTGTTGCTGCTGACAAGTGCTCAGCAGAAGGGTAACAGAAGAAAAAAGTAGAAATGTTACCTGGAGGTAACACGGAGCAAATGCCAAACTACCCTGCACTTCTTGGCCATGTGACAGAACCCATTTAAGCCCATACCCATAGAAGCTTCTAATGCCAAGGCCCTTAATGGATCATAGGTAAGGAGCTACTTAAGTCTCAGGAGAAGTGTGTTGCACAAAGGGTCCTTTAATCTTGCTCTTTTCACCGCATGCCCCTGCCACCCCGCCACTGATTGGCCAAGGGGCCCTGGCTGCCCTGATGCTGATCAGCTGGGAGGCAAAAATTGTGATTTTAGATATGGTTCCTTTAATCTTGTTCTTTTCACCGCATGCCCCTGCCACCCCACCGCTGATTGGCTAAGGGACCCCAGTTGCCCCATGCTTGCTGCTGATCAGCCAGGAAGCAAAAAGTGCGACATATTTAAAACCATGGCTTTTGCTTCCTGGCCAATCAGTAGTGAGCAGCAAATGGTGGGGCTACCAGAGCCTCTCAGCCAATCAGTGCTGGGGAGAGGGAGAGGGCACACAGCAAAAAGAGCAAGATTAAAAGAGCCACTGCACAGCGCACATTTGCCATAATTTAGGTAGGTCCCTAGTCATAAGTGTTTCATATTTCAAAAGTAGACAATATGCATTTCCCCAGATTGAATCACTACTGTTGAGCTTGGGGAGATGATTACTAAATTTGGTAATGGTTTTTAGAAAGGCTTACTGCTTATCGTCTTTGAAGCAGCCCCATGGGCTTTTTTGGTAGAAATATTTCAAAAGGTTGAAGATGTAGCAAACACACCATCTGATACAATCTGATTCTTCCTATCAGACATAGATTAGGAAACATAGTTCTGACAATAAATACAGACAAAAACAAGCATAGTGGACCTATGCTGAAGAAATGTTAATTTCAAAACTTTTTTTTTTTCTGTATGCACACCTTTAAAAGGAAATATTTTTCAGTGAATAGTTCTAGGAACAAGGAAATAGTGGTGCTTACCTGTACAGACAAGAAACCACCTACCAGCATGAAAATAATTTAATGCAAATGTGTGATGTTTATAATTAACTCTTCATGTGTGTAAGTAGTTTGAAAAGGCATTATTTATTTATTTATTTGTTATTCAATGTATATGCTGTCCTTCCCAACAAAGGCTCAGAGAAGCTTACAAAAGTAAGCAGAATAAATTAAAAACAGGAGAGTGACAAGAGGACCAAAACATCTGAGAACGGAGACAGAACATCAAGATAAAACAGACCCATAAACAATAGCTCAAGCTAGTTGTTTGGTAAACGCTTGCCCAGATAGGAAGGTCTTATAGCAGCTCTGAAAGATATCTAAGCTTGGGTTCTGGCAAGGCTGAAAAGAAAGGAAGCTCCACAGCTGAGAAGCAACTGCAGAGAGTATCCTCTCATGCATTTTTTCCAAGCAGGCTTGGACATTGCTCTTAGCTGACTTTAGGGATCATGATAGGGCATAAAGAAGGTGATCCCTTATGTACGTAGGGCCCAGACTGTTCAGTTCCTTATAGGTCAAAATCATCACCTTGAATTGCACCCAGAAAGCTATTGGGAGTCAGCGCAGACTCTGGAGCACTGGAGTTACGTGCTTCTCGTGACCCACCCCTATCAGAAGGCAGGCTGCTGTACAGCACGTTGCAGTAATCTAGCCTTGAAGTTATAAAGGCATTGATTATTGCGGCCAGATCAGAGTCTGAAAAAAAAGGTTGCAGCCTTCTTACCAGATGGAGATGGTGAAAAGCACTCCAAGCCACAGCTGCCACCTAAAGATCCAGATGCATCAAAGGATCTAGGAGCACCTCAATGCTGAGAACCTGAGTGACAATGGAGGCTGCACTCCATCAATGATAGGTGTCCCAGTCCCACTAAATCATGTGGTCCACCCACCACCATCACTTTGTCTGGATTCACCACCACCACCACCATCCTCTTGTCTGGATCCAGTTTCAAAGGGTTCACCGGTACTGAGTCCCCAACTGCAGCCCAGCATTGGGAGAGAACCGAGATTGCAGGCCCAGGGTCTGAAGATAAGAAAAGGTAGTGCTGGGTGTCATCAGCATACTGATAGCGCTTCACCCCAGATCTCTACACAATCTCACCCAGAAGCTTCATAAATGTATTAAACAGAAGAGGCAACAAAATGGAGCCCTGGGGGAATCCATAAGGAAGGCCCCAATGGGATGATGAGCAGGGATCTGGGTTTTCCATTTCCCACAGAAAAAACAGAACCCCCCCCCCCCCCCCACTGAATTTCCTTTTTAACCTCCCAATGGATTTCCTCTTTTAACTGAGAAAAACATGATTTCTCATTTTAATGGAGAAACACATGGCTTTTCCACTTTTGCAAAGAGCTCACTGCAGGCTGGCAGAGTTCCAGCCTGCAAGGGGCTGGAGGAATGGGAGGAGGGAGGTTAGGCAGAGGGCACCATGTGCATGTGCGCATGCACACATGCACATGGCCACCAGGCAGCCTAGAGAGCAGCTCCTGCAGGTAAGTCTGGTGGGGGTGGAGGAGGGAGGGAGGACTGAGGCCCCATAGAGAGGGAGGGAAATAGGGAGTGAATTGGGTAGGGCTGGGGCTTGGGGCCCAGGGCTGGAACGTGTGGCTGGGGGGCCTGGGGTGGGGGGGGGGAGGGGGGGCACATGCTCCCCATATTTGTGCATGGGGTAGGGGTGGGCTTCCCACCGCAGGCTCAGACTCCCCACCCTGCTGCCCTCCCCGCAGGGCCTCTGCAGCCCAGCAGGTAGGACACGGCCCGCAGAGCAGAGCAGGGCCAGGTGGGGAAGCTCCTAGCTGCTGCAAGCCCCACACTGGCCTGGCAAAGTGCCCCCTGTCTGCCCAGCAGCAGTAGGGCTGGTGGTGTGGAGTTGTGCCTCTCACTACTGCTGGGTGGGAGGTGTCTCGCCATGGTGATGTGGCATTTGCAGTGGCAGAAAACTTCCTTGTCCAGCTCCCTTCTGCCCTGCCACACCAGGTCCCACCCACTGAGCTGCAGAGGCCCCAGGGGGAGGACAGCAGGACGGGGAGTCCGAGCCCACAGTGGGCAGCCTGCGCTTGTTCCCACCACGGGCTCCACTCTGGCCATGCCACCCACAGTGGGGGGACCTGGCCTCTGTGCTCTGCTGCAGCAGCCACTGCCTCCTGTGGGCAGCAGGCAGGGCTCAGGCGCTGCAGGTCCGGGTCCCTGGCTGCTGGGTGCCCCCACCGACAGGGCTGGGGGGACAGAGGGCTCTGAGTGGGGGGTAAGGGGCACCAGCAGGGCCAGGGGGCTGTGGGTGAGGAATGAGGGGCCTATACCCATGTCTTGGTCAGTGAAGAGGGCAGGGGGTACTCTGATTTTCCATGATAAAAAAACCCGAAATCAAATATTTGGTATTCTATATATACCAAAATGCATAGGTATTTATAGAATGTATTTTATTATAGTGATTGAGGCACTGGTAGGTTTCCAAATTGGTTTAAATTTGTAAATATATCAATAAAACACTGTGTTCAAGTGATACCTATATATATATATAGTGACATTTCATTATAATTGTGGATTTTAGGGTTTTTATCAGAAAATTTATGATTTTTATCAAAGAATTTGCAATTTTTAAACAGAGAAAACCAGGATCCCTGAGAGCCATCACCACCCTCTGGGACCTCCCTGTTGGAAAGAGAAAAACCAATTTAGAGCTGTTCTGTGAATATCCTCCAGATCATGTAAATGCTTTATCAGGACCTCATGGTCAATTGTATCAAAGGCTGATGAAAGATCAAGATCAGCAGGGCACAATTTCCTCTGTTGATCTCTAGACAAAGATCCATCGACTGAGGCCACAAGTGTTATAGCTAGGAGGAAAACCAGATTGACAAGGGTCTAGGAAACCAATGACATCTAAATGCACCTGGAATTGTTGGGACCCATTCAGTGATCTTGCCCCTCAAAAAGGGAGGTTGGAGACAGGGCAGTAACTGGATGGGGAGTCAGCATCAAGTGATGGCTTCTTGAGCAGGGGCCAGACAAGCATAGACTTAAGTGTCCAGTACCCTGCCATTCTAAAAGGGGGCACTGACGACAACCCCCACCAGCAGTGGTCTCAGTCTCTCCTGGCTGGGTTTTATAGCCCAGATGTGCACAGGTCCAGTTCACAGCTGGTTGCCCTCATCCCTCCAAGCACATCCTCAGCACCAGTGAGTGATAGCAATTTACAATGATATATATAAACAGAACAAGACTGAGCTCTCAACCCCAAACTCTGACTCTGCAGCAAAAGCAATCCCCAAGCCATGCCAGAGATGGGAGATTTTATTTACAAAACAAGTTTGTCTCAGTTAACTGAAAAAGACTAAGTCTCCAGGTAGAGACAAGGAAGACATTTACCACCTAGAAGAGTCCTGAGTTGTACGAAACAGCACCATTTCATTTCGACTTCCACTTCACAGGGACAGTTTCATTTCACTGTTTTGAAGCACTGTTCTGTTTCATTTAGTCGAAACTTTCTCTGTTTCGATGCTGTTTTGACATGTTTCACCCATAGGCTATAATGGGGAATCATGAAAATGCCTATAACTTTGTCATTTCTTGCCTAATTCAGATGCAAATTACAAGGATGGTAGCCCCTTCTGAGGGCATGAAGCCTGCCAAGTTCCAAGGAGATAGGAGCACAGGTTTTTGTCAAACTGCACCTCAAACTGTTCAAAGCAAAACTTGCCGGTGCCGGCAGTTTGCTGTCATCCTGCACGCCGATCTGGGGGCTGACTCCCGCTGGGAGGAGTCTGGCACAGCCCCACAGCCCTCCCTGGGGGGACATCTGCGTGTGGGATGACAGCAGGCCACTGGTTGGGACCAGTACCAGCACTGGGTTCTTCCTGGCGCCCGGTACAGGCTGCACCAGGCAGACTTGGGTGCTGGTTCTGGCCCCAGCCGGCAGCAGTAGCATGCTGTCATCTGCATGTTCTGCAGCCTGTAAGTGCGGGGCTTTAAAAAAGCCCTGCACTCACTGGCTGCAGCAGTGGTGACTGGGACCTCTGAGGGCTCATGGTAGAGCCCCCCACCATGCAGCACAGGGCAGTGGGGATCACCCCCCACCCCCCTGCCTGGCACCCATGCGCATGGGTGACTGGTGTTTCCTGAGTCTGGGGAGACACCTGATCGCCGACGGGTGGGCAGGGTCCCCCAGTGGCTGATCACCGAGCCAATGGTGAAACCGGCAAAACTGGAAGTGTACTTCCGGTGGTACTTCGGGTTTTGCAGTTGGTGCTTCCAGGGGGTGCACGGCCGATCTCAGAGGATGCACGTGCACCTGTGTGCAACCCCCTACGCATCACCAATGCCCATGCATTGGTGTTTTGAAGTGATGGGAGCCCAAGGAGGGTGGCTGTGCCTTAAGGAAATGATCCTTTGGGCACAAAGCAAGACGATCCCCGAGCGAGGCAAAAGGGGGAAAGGGGCCAGGAGGCTTCCCTGGCTGACCAGAGAAATCCAGGGCAGCCTAAGGGACAAAAGGGGAGCACATAAAAAGTGGAAACAGGGAGAGATCACCAAAGATGAATATACC
>NW_005842008.1:493325-493540 GCF_000455745.1 Alligator sinensis
CCTGAGATGGTGCAGAGTCACTTGGAAGAACTGGATGCCTTTAAGTCGGCAGGCCCGGATGAGCTCCATCCGAGGGTGCTGAAGGCGCTGGCCGACATCATTGCAGAGCCACTGGCGGGAATATTTGAATGCTCGTGGCGCACGGGCCAAGTCCCGGAAGACTGGAAAAGGGCCAATGTGGTCCCCATTTTCAAAAAGGGGAGGAAGGAGGACCC
>NW_005842008.1:494694-503071 GCF_000455745.1 Alligator sinensis
AGGGAGGTGGTGCTCTCCCCTACCCTGGGGGTCTTCAAGAGGAGGTTAGATGAGTATCTAGCTGGGGTCATCTAGACCCAGCACTGTTTCCTGCTTATGCAGGGGGTCGGACTCGATGATCTATTGAGGTCCCTTCCGACCCTAACATCTATGAATCTATGAATCATGCAGCAGCTACACCATTGCACAGGTGCAGTGCAACTTGGTGCCGCACACTGTCCTGGAGCTGGGGCGGCTCCATGTGTCAGTCAGAGTACCCAGTTCGATTCCCCAGCTCTCTGATCACTTCCTCTAGCTCTTTCCAGGGGATATGGCCCCCAGATCTGTGCGCGGTATTTCAGCAGGCTGCTGCTGCCGGCTGGGGAAAAATAGCCCAGAGCCACCTCCATCCCCAGGTGGCAGCGGCAGCCCGCTGTTATCCTGCATCACCCGGGGGCCCGCAGGCCCTGGGAAGAGCTGGGGGAAGCTATCAGAGAGCTGGGGAACTGAACTGGGGGAATGTTCAGGGATCTGAATATTCCCCCAGCCACCAGTTCTATTCCCCAGCTCTCTGATCATTCCCCTAGCTCTTCCCAGGGGGTGCAGGCCCCCCGGATCTGTGCACCAGATTTCAGAAGCTGCTGCTGGTCCCAGCCTGCAGCAGCAGCCTGCTAAAACCCCACACACAGATTGGGGGCCTGCACCCCCCCAGGAAGAGCTGGGGAAATGATCAGAGAGCTGGGGAATTGAACCGGGAGCTAGATGTCAATATCAGATCAGTCCTTCCCCTCTCCATCTCCTTAGTTTCTGTTTAGCTGCAAGCAAGCCAGCTTTGAAACTCACAATGTTTCGAAACTTTCAAAACATTTTGAGTGCCCTTGTTTTGTTTTGAAGCTGTTTCAAACCCTTTTGTTTCATTTTGATTTTGCTTTTTCAAGCTCAAAAGAAGTTGAAACAGCTTCGAAAAGAAGCTGAAATTGAAATTTCGTACAGCCATTGAAATGTCGTACAGCCCTATTAGATAACACCTTCCAGATGTAATGGCAGTAGAGAAGAAAAGCTTTGCTGCTGCCATTGCTACACCATAGTCCTTTAAGAAAGATCTATGCCACAATCAGTTGGCTTTGGCACAGGTTGAGAGCCGCTTGCCCTCCAGCTGCCTACTTTCCTGCTCAAACTGCCTCAGTTCCTCTGTATACCAGGGAGTCCTGTGCCACTGCAGCAGTATGCTTGGATGCCATTCTGTCTATGGCCAGGTCAGTGTGCTATTCCATAGATCAGTCAGGTCAACAGCGTAGCTGTCAAGGTCAGTAGGAATGTCCTCCAGGGAATTCTGGAATCCCATTTGATCCACGAGTCTGCTGGGGGTGGGTGGAGGGGGCCGGGGGTGCGGGGGCAGTGGCAGAGGACAGAGATCTGTTAGAAGGCAGTGGTCTGACTGTGACAGAGGTTTCTTGACAACATCCTTGACAATCAGAGCCCCTGTATCTAGGCAGGTACAAAACATTAAGTCCAGCAGATGTCCCACTTCATGGATCAGCCCGGTTACTATCTGGGATAGCCCCATGATTGACATGGATACCATGAAGTCTCACTCCAGCCCTGAAAAGCCAGCCTGAGCATGGATGTTGAAGTTCCCCAAGATAGTAAGTAAGGGCATCCTCAACATCACCTCTGAGGCCAATTCAGTCAGGGAATCTGCTATGCAGCAGGGCAGTTAGTATATCAGCAGAATCTCCAGTCTAGCCCCAGCTTTGAGCATAAGGAAGATGCTCTCCATACTGGACAAACTGGGCAATTAGATACCTTTTATGGGCCAGATTTTCCTGAAGGCCAATGCCACTTTGCCTCTCCATCCTCCATTCCAAGGCTGATTCTGTACCGAGTATCCAACTGGAACTAACTGGGCAACCACCAGCCCAAGTCCAGTCAGGTCTCAGTAATGCACACAAGGTCAGTGACTATATCTTGAATGAGGCTGAAGATGACTGCTGTTTTAAATAGTCAGTGACCTAGCATTTACCAGCCTCAGCGATAGATCAAGGCTTTGAACCCAGTGAAGACAGAAGAGGGGAAAGACAGGGGAACAGGTACCAGATGCCTTCCTCTGTTCCTCTGAGTACAATTTCTCCCCTGCCTGCTATATATCCCCTTGCTCAGCACAACTCTGATAGACACAGTTGCTGCATGTCTATCATTCTCAATGGGTTCTCTCTCCATTATAGCTAACGATCATGTTGCTGATTTTACAACAAGCCTAGGCTTTTAAAGAAAGTGGCTAAAAAGTTAGATTCCTATATTCATATTTATGCACCTGCCTGGTTTTCAACAGTTAAAGTTGCTATGCTGGCTTCACTGCCAACTGCTGAGTCTACAGCATTTTTGAAAATCAGACAGGCACCTAGCTAAGACCATAGGAATCTGCAAGTTTCTATGTCCAATGAGCAGGGCTTCCATTGACTGCCCAACACCTGGCTCAGGAGTAGATACAAACATAACCTAAATCGGAGATGCTGTGGACATAATTAGGATACTATTTTTGGACATTCTGACCTAGATTCACTGATGCTAAAAACTTTACATTTTGATCATGCCAGCCCATTAAAACAATACAAAAGTGTTAAAATTAGTATTATAATAATACTAATATACTACTATAATACTAATAATAGTATTATAATAATACACATCAAAATAAAATGCAAAATAAAGTCTACACAAATGTTTGTACCTTATCAAAACTAAGTATTGCAACTTTACTGAGAAAAAAAAAAAGAAAGTCAAAACAATTCAACACTTTTCCCTTAAAATGCTGTTGAAATTGGCACCATCCTGTGGAATATTTTGCTTACGATAAAACTCTATTTGCCAATAGAAAATTATTGTGCCACAATTTTTGAGAAACTCTAGTCTCCATTGAACAGGTTCTTGAAAAGAGTAAGATACTAACCTAATACCTTGCAAATGTACATTTCTTTTTGTAATTCCAGGTTTTGTTTATGTTTTGTTTTTGCATTACCGACTTTTTTCTGAAGTTTTATTTATATTAATGGATATTGGGCAATATTATTTTCTGCTGTCATAAACAAGCAATCTTTCCCATGATGATTTATGTGCATTGACAGAATATAGTATGCATGTACAGAGTTTGATTTTGTTGCAATTTGCATGAGACTGCATTTGCCCATTACATTTTAAAATTACAACAGGAATTGTTTTCCATATCTTTGGAAAGGCTTTAGGAAGCTCTGTCCAAGTAAATTAAAATTTATTTATTAAAACTTTTTTTTTGGATAATCTAAATCAGGTATTCAGCACTTCCTTAGTTAGTTATTTTAAACAATAAAAAGAAAATCCAAGAAATAGCAATATAACAAGTGAAAGCTAAGGTAAAAGCAGAGAATAGATACCAGGTACAAAGACAAAAAAATTAGACGACTATGACAAATACATTAAGACAGGTAGCTAGTTAGTATTCAATCAATTCTAAGAGACAAAATATTTAATCAAATGCAGCCAATTTATCTTGTTTAAAATGAAACCCTTACAAAGAAGGTATCAGTTAATACTTTAGAGGCTTTATTTTCCTTTTTAATACTATATAGTTCTAAGTCAGTTGCTGGAAATAGGACTTCAAGGGAGTAGAGGGGGGTATAAGCAGAGTCCAGGAGCTTTCTGTGATTCGGCATCCATTGAATCATTAGTACTTCTGAAACAGGAGAAAACTGGGTATTGTATAAAGTAGCTTCAGGGAGCAGCTTCAGAACATTAATATATAGTCCACAGGCAATTTTCTAAAAGAAAACCCCTTTCTGTTGCGCTGTCCTCCTTTTTAATATTTTAAGCCAGATGCCTTAAGTGATATGTGTATTACTTTCCTTTCAGTACAAAATTTCTATCTTTGATGGACTGCTTTTGTCTCAGGGCCCCAACATTACTGTCTGCTTGGGGCACCATAACCGCTTCACTCAGCCTGCTGGGACTTCGGCACACCTCAGTTAGGCCTGTTGGAGTTGGGGGTAAGGCACAATTTTCTTTGTATATATTTCTTTGTTCTTTTGTATAGGGGTATGAAGCAGTTTTCTTATGAACTCTAATTCTTTGTTCTTTTGTTGGTAGCTCTTTAGAACTGAAAGTATGGCAGACAAACTGAAAACAACAGCTATCATGCCTTTATTGCTCTTTCCTGCATCTGTCTAATGAGTGAAGACAGCCTAATCCTGCTGTCACTTACACTGGTATAAAAAGGGAGTAAATTCACTGAAGTCAGTGGGGTTAAACAGATGTAAGATCTATGTAAATAAGAAGAGAATAAAAAAGTCAGTAGTTGTACAGTAAGTTTAAGTGAAATATCACATTTTTAGCTGTTTGTAAGCAAGATGTGTAATTTCTTATGGATGAAAAGAAAAGGAACAGTGTGTAACCACTAAGGCATTTGTGATGTGTTTTAGCATTTCTGAACTGTATAGAAGGTTTAGAAATGTTTATCATTAGTTTGCATCTATTTGAAAAATGGTGCATAAATTAGTTTTTGCCAAGCAATAATAATAAGAAAACATGCTAGCAATTTAAAATGTAAACACCTAACTTCCCCTGGTCTTCAAGGTAAAAACCTTTCTACACACATGGATACATACATAAAATGGTAGCAGCTTGGCTTATCTATGCTACAAAAAGTCTGATTCTTCAAAGTAATTTTGTCATTGCAATGAGCAATTTCAAAGAAAACAATGTGGGACCTGAAACTTAAAAGGTTTTGTAAGAAGTAGCTTTCAAGCAGTCAATTTTGCAGCTTACTGACATAACAGAGCTGATTCTCAACTCACTGCTCCTTTTTATGCCACTGAAGTCAAAATATGGATTATTTTAACATTACCATTGAAAAACATTGAAAAAATTAAAAATGAGCAGTCAAGAGAAGTAGGTAAAAATTCCCTCATAATTCATACAACTCCTTAAATGTGTATGTAAAACATCATATTTTCCCACATAATATTGTGTAAAATACCACATTTCATTAAAAACTTTAACTTGGAGAATAACCTTAACTAGGAGCAGTGAATATTTTTCCTGAGCGAAGTTGTAGAAATGAAATTGGCTTATTTTCAGATACAAAAGAAATGGAAGAGGAGAGAGGTTCAGGATCAGGGTCAAAGAGGACATAACTGTAACAGTCAAATTATAAATGCTTAGAAACGATATAATAGAATGGAACATTTAAATAAGAAACAGCATGTACACTGATAGGCCATATTAAAAGTGATGTTTATGTTAAACACCGCCAAAGAGGCTGCATGGATATAAACGGGATCAGAATTCATCCATACAATCAAATGTATTATGTGTCCTGATTTTCAACATTGTTTCCATTGTCCAGAAGATTGACTACATCTTTAACCCTGAAATTTCCTTCCCTTCTTACACGTCCAGGTACTACAAATCTACACGTCACCATGTCTGCTGCTTTGTCTGTCTATCCCGGTGCCTTAATTCCATCTCCACTGAAATCTTCTTTTATGAATTAAGTAATGGGACATTTTATACGTGTACATTTTGTTTAAAAGACCGGATAGACTGTGGCTGTATCTGAATATTAATTAACCTGTAATCGGCCGTGCTGTTCACCAGCGCATCTGGTTTGTACGAGGTTTTTGGTTGTCACCGTTGCTTGAGGAAAAGATGGCCTACTATTGAGTCAGATTCCAGAGGGTCCTCAGGGGTTCTTTCCTGCCATGTCTTTGCTGTAATAAATGTATTTAGTAGGGAGGAAAATGTATGTTCCGTCCCTCCTGGTCCCCTCCTTTGATCTTCCCGTCCGTCTTCCCATTCTGGGGCTCCACCACCCCTACACCCCAACTAACGCCAACCAATGAAGTTGAGTCCCAGTCTTTTGGGTTTGGTTAGGGTACTGTTATACATGCCTTGGCCTTTTGAATCAGTATAAACATATACGGATGCCAGTTCATCCTGCTCTGCTTAGGCCATAGCGGGACTGGCCTAGCCTCTTCTTGACCCTGGGTTACCTTGTCTCTCGGTGTCAGTTCCACTCTCCTTGGCCTGTAGTTCCCGTGGTGTGGACAGCTGTCTCTCCTTCTCTCCGCAGGTTCCTGGTGGCTCCAATCAAATCGGGAGACGTCAGGAGTCCACAGCTCTGCTTCAGGTAAGTAATATAGCCCTTCTGGGCTTGAATTATCTCCAAAAGTCCCTTCCTAGGGCTGCCACCACTTTCCCTCGGTGGGGCTTTGCTGGGGCTCCGCTCTGGGTTGCTTGTTGCCTGCTGGGGAACCCACTTCCGGTTCCCCCTGCCTCCTGTCTGGCGGGGTTTTTATTCCCTTTTCAATGGGCCAGCTGGCGAATCGGTGCTGGCATGTGGCCATAAAATGTGCCTATGCTGGCACAAGGGCTGGTCCCAGCTCCTTCTGGGTTGGCTGCTTTTTCCTTTTTTTTTCCGTCCAGCACAGTGTTCTCCCTGGCTGTGGCTCCGCACCCATCACTCCTTCAGCTTGGTGTGGCTTTGCGCTGGCTCCACTCATCTTTCCCCCCAGGTAAGTTCTCCTCTGGGGTTCTATTTCTTTCATAACCTTCCTGCAGCTGCTCCTTTCCCTCTTTTAAAATGTTTATGTTTAACATGAATACTTCTTAATATATAGACTAGCCACTTTAAAGTGAATTACCTTTTTTTAAAAAGAATCTACAGTACAAAACAATGGCCATGCTCAAACATATCTACTAGCTCTCTATTAATTTCAGTTCAAAATTGTCCTTCTCACCTCCATGACCCCCATCATGTCTCATCATCCTAACACCCACTTTTCCATTTCCCTGCACCTTGTGTAAGTATTTACACTAGTGCAAATAAATGTATTTTACACCTTACCACTAATGTAAATAACTGCACAAAGTTCAAGCCAGTAGAAAATTAGGCACCCTTGGCTGCTCTGTCACAAAGGGATCACACTGTAGTCATAAGCTCCATCCCTTCTGAATGCCCCTGAACTCTGTATGCTCAGGGGTCATTCTGGAGTGAATCAATGAGAAGTAAGGCAACATGAAAAGCAATGTCTGCTTGATAAACATGCCTGACAGCAATGCCCTTAAGCATGCTGTATCTCTTCATATGGTCTGCCTCCTAAACCAGAAGCTCCATCTGCATGCCATCAGAGGCAAGCTAATTAGCATAGGAGCTGACTAATTGGTACTCTAGGCTAATTAGCCTAACTGAAGTGCTAAAGAGATGTGGCTACATTTCTTTCAGTTTAGGAAACAGCTTGTCCAAGCATCATAGCATGCTTGAAGGCACTGCTGCCAGGCTGGTAAGCTTTGCATGGAGACATGACTAGTAGCAAAGGAATGGCTAGGGCACAGTTATATAGAATTTTGCATTCATGCAACAGGCCACATACACCTTTGTAGCAAGGACAAGATTTAGAACAGTACTGAAGCTTTCTCATACTTTTGCCAGCAGCTTCCAAATTAAGGCAGTGCAAACAGTTTTCCCTCTGCCCTTGTCCTGGCATTGAATTTAAGCTCCTTGTCTCATTCCCTGAGCTGATCCTTTGTTTAGTTCCAGCCTTTTCTATGGCCCTTGACACAGATTTATCACTGCTGCGGGAAGAACCTTTTCTGCTGCAGCTTTTGCCATTTCACACAGTCTTCCTGTATCTCCCCAATATCCTCACTTCCCTATCTGCAAATCTCACATGAAAACATTTTTTAAATCCCATGTACTATCCCTTTTAATTTTGCTTACAAAAAAAATCAATAAAACAGAATATAGGAGAAGGTTAAAGCAGACAGTTATGTAACAAAGGTACCCTGAACTAATGTGTCTAGATACACCTATCAATTCCACAGCCAAATAACTGGTAATGTTTCAGAATCTCCATTTGAGAAAACAGATATGCTTACCACTAGATGGCCTACTCCTCTCATAATCTAAAACTTCAGGGTCAGAATCACTCAGCTTTCAAACCTGCTCCTTGGAAATCCTTTTCCAAGCAGGCATAACAATAACAGTACCTTTTCTAGGTTATTTATTAAATATGTTTAGAAATTAGGAAATATTAATTTCCTTTTATTTGTCTTTAAATCCAGTATCTTGGAAATGTCTATCAGTAACATTTCAGTTTTCACAGATAGTTGTCTGTTGCTTTCTTGAATAGTTACATTATTCTTGATCCTAGTCTCTATCACCTTCAATTCATTTATCATTTTTGTATTTATCTCTATAACGAAAAGCAGTTGTACAAACAGTTCACAGATTTATACAGTTTGTGCCATATGCTCTAATCATTTGTATACCACAGAGTGAAGAAAGTATAAGAACTTAATACAAATCTTGCCTGGAAAGCTCATGTGCAAGCCAAAACCTTCTACTTGGAATGCTGCCATACCAAAT
>NW_005842008.1:503086-513507 GCF_000455745.1 Alligator sinensis
TCCCTACAGAGGATATGAATAAGATCCTCAAGCTCCTAAAATGGTGTTGTGGTTAAAGGAAATGTGGGTGGAATGTAGGAAAAGCCAATGTACTACATGCCACCCTGAAAAAAAAACAAACTACTACAGCAAATAGATACCTAGTTCCTGTGGCTCTGAGCAGAAATAGGCATCTCAATCTGGTCATAATATAGTCTTTTAGTGGATTTTTCTGAGAAATCTACTTAGAAAAATGTTCTTGCCCTTTGCTCTGATGTTGCCATGCATGTAACTGTATACTGTTTCTGGTTTGCCTCAGTGAGGGGACAGATGTGCCTGATTGCCAGTGCAAGTGACAGGGGGCTAGAATAAATGAAAAATGGAAGTGCAGCATTGAAGTCAAGGGTGCAATGTCTCCACTTATACTCTATTCTCCACAAAGCCTCTTCTGCATGCATACTTTGTAGTTGGCCTTTGCGGGGCAGCGGAAGTACATAATGAGGGAGAAAGTATGATCCATGGAAGAGCCACTCTCTATTTACCTGGGCTGTCTTGGTTGCCATGTGAGTTCTCAGATACAGAAACCCGACCTTCAGAACCTCTCAAAGGGGATAATGGGAAAGAAACCTTGCCAGGTAGCTGCCACATATTCCAGGAGGTTCATTCTCTATCCATGGATTTCTCCACTGGAACAACTGCTGCAGCTTCCTGAGCCTGACGAAGGGTTTTTGAACCCAAAAGTTTGCTTAATAACTATTCTCCAACCGTTTGGGTTGGTCTAATAAAAGATATCAAATTCACCCAAGGAACCTTGTCCACTGGAACAGTCATTTGGCTCAGGGAACACGCTCTTCTGAGCTCTATACAACATGCATTTTCTAACCACAGATGCTGTCTGTCATTACTGTTTTTTTCCTGAATAGTGGCACGCCATGTATGATTGATAATTTATAGTACTTTAATTGACATTTGTGCATTCTGTATTTGTATTATATTACTACAGATTATGAACTTTCCTGACAATGTTGCTACAAAAAGAAGCAAGGCCTAATTTATTTATAAAGTCATAGTAATGCAGAAACAAAAGGTGACTTAACAGGGAGAGAAAGATGTTACAGCCAAAAAGCTCTCCTTAACCTTGCACTTTCTACCTAAGGACCAGACACAATTTCTGTTCTCCCTTCAGACAATCTCTTACTGGCCCTGCCTGCGCAGAAAGGTATAGATCAAACGCCTCCTTATTTGAACCACCCGTGTCAGGTGTGTGTCCAACATGTAAAGAACAGAAAACAAAGGAGAGTTAAGACTATGACTAGGGACCTATTTAATTTGTGATTTTGCAGATTTTGTGGAAACTGTGAAATCTGAGACTGTCCACAAAGTCAACTTAAAAAAAAAAGTAATAGAAATCAAATGCTGCCTCTCAGCCCACTCAGGAAGGGAAGGTGCTGGCCGTCAGGGTAGCATGAAGAGCAGCCAGCAGTCAAGACAATGGCCACCCCCTTGTTCCTAATCCCCCCACCCCGCCTTTCCCCCAATCAGCGGCAAGGGGCGGGGCCACACAAAGGGCAGCCAGCAGCCAAGATGGTGGCTGCCCCCTGGGGCTTCTCTGCCAGTCAGCTGGGAGGCATAGGGCCACCGGGAAATGCCCATGAAATTGGCTGTTTGCAACGTGACCAAGCTGTAAATACTCCTTTGTCTTGCTGCGAATTAAGTAGGTCCCTAACTATCACGTCTTGGTTCTGTCTTTCATAACAGCCTTAAAAGATTCGCCCACATCACAAAAAGCAATTGAATGTTCTAAAGAAATATTTTCCATAGTAGCAACAAAACATAATAAATAATATCCCTGATTCAACCTACTGGATACATATACCCAGCGCAAATTTCCATGCAAAATTCCCACTGATTTCAAAGAAAAAGTATTAGCTGCTGGCATTTACCGAGAAAAAAAAAATTATTACATAGTTCATGCTCAATAAATACTACTAGTTCCCTAAATACTTTACCATATAGAACAAACTAGTTGCCTCAAGAGTCTAGATTTACTCTAGCTATTTCTGTAAGTCAAATTATGTAACTACAGAATGTGTATATTTTCTGAATTTCTCCTTACCTGTAATCCCAATTTTTTGCTGGGACACTGTAAAACCATCTGCAACATTTTTTTCTAGATGATTTGAGGTTTGTTTCTTTTATTCCACTTTCAGCCAAAGAGAATTAAGCAGACCATATTTGGTATGCTTTTCAAATATACTTTGTTACATTTCTCGGATCCCTCATGCTTTTATGGTGTTCTTTACCTTTAAACCATAACATTAGTGCCTTTCTGCCAAGGAAAGCATCATAAATGTTTTAATATTTGGAACCCGAATCTATAATCAAACATAAATTTTATGCCATAATAAATATTTTCTAGACTGTAAATGGTGGCCATTTTATAGTATAACGCTGTTAAGAGGCATCCCAAAGAAATATATATATATATATATATTTTTTTTTTTTTCATTTTGTGTTTCAATCTCAGTCTATTCTGTATAGATCACATGGAGTGCAACAGTTACTCACCCACAAGATAACAGCAACAGTCTTCTTTTGTTGACAGTGGATTCCACTTTTTCTCCTCATACATGAGTGAAAGAGTTTCCAGAAACAAACTAGCACTGAACTTGTTTTTAAATTCTTTAAATGAAAGTTGGAAATGCAAGTAAGACTAGTAAAGAGTGTTAATCCAAACCAAGTGCTTGTATGTTCAGTGTTACCAAAATAAATGAAATACCTGGAAATAAACAAATATGAAGTTATATAAAATACAAGGACAGTCACTGTTTTTAAAGCACTTCAGAGTTCTAAATATCTGTTAATAAATTCTACATTATCTTACAACAGAAAGGACTGTCTGTTCTATCTGATGAGCATAAAATAGATGCATATAGTGTGCCTATGTGTAATTGAAACTTTCCACTACATCCTCTGCTACAATAATTCTGCAGGCAGCATAGGATTCTTCAAAGCAGGGGCTCTGTAATATCACTGTGGAATGTTCTTTTCTGCTCTTCTGTGCAGGTGTACCATGTCCCTGCTAGTACTTGCTGCTGACAGCAGTGCACAGGCTAGTTCAGCATCTTCAATAAGGTTACATGCATGTTTAAAGTTAAATGCATACTTAAGTGCTAAACTGGATCAGAGCCAGAGTACTTGGCTGCTTGCAGAATTGCTTGCCTTATTTCATTTTAAAAAGTTGGTATAAAAATAATTTTACCTTGAAAAATAATATTTATGCAATCAGAATGTTAGTACCCTAAAACTTCATTTCTTATGCTCTAAAAACTGGGAGGTATTGAAAGCTTTCTGCCACCTTCACTCCTGTAGATACATTCAAATCAGTGAATGCCCAATTGGTCTTATCCAGATTTCGCAGTGAGGCATAATCTAGTCTGTTTCCATGCTTAACCAGTCTGGTTTAGGACACCGTTCCCAATTTATACCACTTCATTGCTTTGGATTTTAGAGACAGCAAGAAGAAAGTTCTGTGTGGTGGAACCACATCAAATTACTATGATTTGGATGACAAAACCCTTACGACCTAATCAGTTACTCATAGCCATCCACCTGCTACTCTTCATTGGCTGTGGACACAATTATGCTATTCCACTATACATTTAGCCACTAATAATGTCCCAGACAGAGGCTGAACTAAAAACCCCTTCTGCCCCACTCCTTCAGTATCAAAGGGCGGGCCACAAAAAGTGGTCTGTGATACCAAAAAGAATGAGGAAACGCTTAGATATTAGCTTGGAGGAAATATTGATGATCAGGACATTAAAATTATACATCTTTATTATCGAACCCAACAACGAGACCCAGAGAATGTCCTGGAATAGTACTTGAGCCAGAAGTACTAGGTACAAAACCAGCTGTGCTAGGTTCTTGCAGATCATGAAGGTACACAATATACAAAAGCACCTTTCAAAAAACTTCAATTACATTACATCTAATTCCTTTATAACATCAGAGCTTTGCAAACTATCCCAAAGTATGATTGTCTAGGATATCTGAGACACCCATCTCAGTCCTGGTTGCACTATCCCAAATGTTTACTGTGTATTGCTAACTGCCAACTGAAGGACAAAAATACAGGACTCGAGTATCTTTTTAAGCTACCTCCTGGTGAGCGCGTCTTGAGAAACTGTTCTGTTGAAGATAGATCTGAGGCAGCCATCAGCTTGAAAGCCTGGCTTAAGCTGTAATCATGCTTTCCGCTCTGCGGGTTTCTGCTATGGGGTAAGCTAGGGTGGTAGCCATCAGACTTATATTTGAAAATCAGACCCACAGACTGAAAGACGGGTCATATAAAATTATGTCATCATATATTGTTGTAGATGGTAAAATTTCTTTCAAAACACAGTTTGCAAAATGTTGTTACATTTTTAGCCCATTTTCCAAATAACACCTCTACTAAGGAGATAGTACAAAGAATAGTTCATCTGGATAACTTAACGTTTCCATTACATTACAATCACAGAACAACTAATTACATACTCCATAAATCATCATATTTTGTTATGAAGCTCATAATAGCAAAGGTCTAATAAATAGATTCTCCCCCTCTGGCCACTACCAATTGAGCGGAAAAATACTTATTTATGAAGCTTTGGTAATAAAATGTTATAATTCAAACTGTTTCTATAGTAGAGAATCAGCAGTAGAGTACAGTCTTATTTGCATATAAATGAAATGATGCTTTAGTGTCAGAGTGGAGAATTAAATAATATGAATTTTTACAGAGCAATCCTGACACTGTCATAAATATTAAGGCCATAAGTTGCAGCTTCCTAAAATCTCATTTTATCTTTTATTATAAAAGATATGACTGAGGGGCCAAATCCTGCTCATTTTGCACATGTTAATTTTCCCACTGAGAGTGAAATTGCCAAGTAAATAAGGTTACTAGATTCAGCCTTATGTCATATATTGAAGCAAGAACTAAAAGCTATCCACGTACCCATTAGGGGAATAGAAATTGAAGATTGGCAAGGGGAGAAAAATGACAAACTGGGAAAAATTTGGAGAATAAAGAAAGAAAACTGCAACTCTGTAGGCTCAAAGAACAATCTCAAATAAAACAAACAACAGAAAGAAAAATTCCAAAACTTTATGGAGTATTTCTATATTGGCCTCTCTCATGTCATATACAGAGAACAAACAATTTCACAAATCATACTCCGAATCAGGGGTCAGCAATGGTTTTGGGCAGAGTGCCAAAAACACCTGCAACCTCAACTTGTAAGATGCTGGCATGCCAGGGGTCGATGGTGGGGAAGCTGCAAGGGGCCCAATCCTTATTGTGGTAGCACAGCTCTGGCCCCTTCCACGCCGTTCACCCTGAGGCACACATGCCAAGCAAAATGCTTTCGAGAGCCACACACTGGCACCTGTGCAGGGGTTGCCTACCCCTGCTCTGGGCTATCCTCTTTACATAGCCAAGGATTGCAATAGCCATCATTATTACATAATTGCACAGCACTTGCATGCGGGTGCGTGTCCATTATGACCCCTCTATACTTTTTAAACTTACTGAAATTGCTTTTATTAAAACAAATTTTGAATAGGCACAGTGAATCAAATATGTGATTGCTCCATATAACCTTGTTTCCCCTAATTCATTCCACCTGAGTCATAAAGGATGCTGAGTTTTGGTAATTTTCCTGTGACATCACAGGTAACCCCCTTATTACCCAGCTGGGGATAGTAACACGCAGACTGGAAAAATGATGGTCCATATAATCACATCCACACCTGAGGACGTATTATTTTAGGGCCTACTGACAACTTTACCGAATTTATTGTGAATCTTATGATGCTTGCTGTTTTTCTTAAAGCACAAATTCCCAGATGCAAGGAAATACAGGTTTCCCTCACCAACCATGGCTTTGTCAACCATGGTCTTGAGTATCCACGCTTTAGAGAAGGCGGGTGGGGGGGGTACCACTTGGAAAATCCCCCCTACGGCCCCACTGGCCCTGCTCATGCCTCTCACTCCGCACACCCACAGCCCCCACAGCCTTGCTGGTGCCCCTCACCCCCCACCCACAGCCCCTGTTCCCCCAGCCCTGCTGGTTTTGCCAACCACGGGAATTTTCAGGAACCTAACCCCTGAGGTTAGTGAGGGAAGCCTGTACTTAACAATCTCAGATTTCATTTAAATAAATACCTAGCCCCCATTTGCACTGAGAAAAATATGAAACAAATTACAAGGCAAACCATTTTTAAAAAAACTCTAATGGCTTTTAAACCAATCTAATTTTTACACGTGAGTTTTGTATGACTGAGATTTGCCTCAAGCTGCTGTTAAAGATGGGCAAGACTTGTCACTAGACAGTAGTTCCAAACAACAAACAAAAATATAAACACATACCAAAGTTTCCTTGTTATATTTGCGTTTTGAGCTAATGGAAGATGAATAACATCACTTATTAATCACTGAAGTGCATTTTCATAGATATAATGTGTTTGACATACTGCCAAAGCAATAACATATTGCCAGGTGTTCCACACAATATAGGAAGGAAATTAGGCTCCTGTACCTCTGCCAATGACAGATAAATTTGTCAACTATCTCCCAACCATGGGCGACTGGTGCCTCCTGATACTGGGGAGGGGGGCACCAGCAGCCGATCGCCGACTGGAAGAGCAGGTGGCAAACCCGGAAGTGCTGCCGGCACTTCTCTTGGTGCTCCCACAATCTTGGGAGGGAGGGGGCACAAACTGCTACCCCCTACTCCCCAACCAGCAAGGGCCAATCTTGGGGGGGGGGGGGCACATTCCCCCCCGCTTCCCATCGCCTATGCTCCCAACTATAATCTTCCTTTTTCATGGAAAATCTATTTAGGAGATTTCAGGCCTGTGAACTTCACAAGCAGGGAACCTGAACTCATTTTTTGATTCGCCTCACACAACCACACTTCAGAAACTTCATTTTTTCCCTTTAGAGTAGCTTTCAACCTCTTTGTTCCAGGACCCATTTGTAAACATTGATGGCCAGTCCTGACCCAGTGCCCTCACTCCTGAACCACTGTCCCCTGCCCTCTTCCCCTGTGTGTGAGGCAGCAAGTGGGGAAGGGGGGGGCCCAAGCAGCCCCTCGCAGGCTGGGACTCTGCCACCCTGCAAGGGAAAAGCCACATTCCTCCACGTTTTTCTCCTTTAAAGAAGAATCCATTTTTAAAGTTTGTCTGAGACCCTTTCATATATTCTTACAACCCACTTTTGGGTCGCGACCAACAGGTTGAGAAATGCTGAACACGTTGCCTTTTTATCATACCTGGATGGTACAATTTCTTTTTTTCTGAGCTCCTAGCTAATATGGACAGTTAAGTCTGAGAGATTTAAACAGAAACTGGAGTTTTCTCAATACCAGCTAAGGAGCAGTAGTCCTTAGCTGGTAGAGCTCTGGTAGTCTGGTCCATTGTCTAAGCATAAAGAAAAGGGCAGGGGGGCTCCTTCTAGTTTTAGTGAAGATTTGCCCTATTCTGCCACAGGTAAAGCAGGAGAACTGCAGCAGCCAACATCCTGCTTCTATAAAAGCAGGATTATTAATACCTGCTTAAGAGATCTCAGATAGAAGGGCACACCCCCTGCTACAGAGAAAGAGAAAACCCCCACAGTCCATACAAATCTGACCACTGGGTAAAATTCCTTCCTAACCCCAAATATGGCTATTGGTCTGACCTTGAGTGTAGGGGCAAGACCCCTTAGCCAAGAACCTCCACTGGCACACCCCAGTCAAAATTCCCAGCCTTGGTTGCAGCCAACACCCAGTGCCTCTGAAGAAGGTTTAAAAACACCCTGACATACATAGCAGAAAGGCAGGGAATGATCAGCAAAGCCCAGAAGCATGGGAAATACCAATTGCAGAACATAGGAAAAGGATACCAAGACTTTTGGCAAAGCAGGAAGTGATAGGTGGTAAAATGAAATGACATTAGATAAAACAGAGATGCAATTTTCCAGGAGCTTGAGGATGAAGACAGGTTTCAATGTGATGTGCTGGGGAAGGAGGAACCAGTAGAGAGATTCCAAGAGAGTGATGTGATTAGATCAGTAGACAAGACCATTTCAGCAGCTAACTTCTGGCTGGATGTCAACAGGATGAACCTCAAGGAGATGATGTGAAAGCCAGTCATCATGAAGATGAAGAGTCAAAATGTGAGATGATCAGGGATTTTAGGCATTGGGACAGAACAAATTAAGGTATTGTGCTGGAAAACACAGAAAATGTAGATATAGCTTGAACAGGAAGGTAAATGAAAAGAAGGAATTTATTATACCTTGGGAGTCTGAGATTATCTATAAATCTTGAGTGGCAGGGAGTTCATTTTTGGCCATAGTAATTAAAATTGTTTTGAAGCTGTCCAGGAGGACAGATCAGAGAAATTGGCTGAGATTTGGAATGACCAGAAGAAAAGACTGGAGTGAAGGGGAAGATAAAAGTAATCAGACAGAGATAATACTTGAAGTAGTTTTCAACAAACATTACTTTAGCAGGATAACACACTGTGATAGTGCACTCCTTAGACACAAATATGGGAGGGCTGTCTTATAGATAATATGATTTTAAATACCACTTTTTAGCTATTAAAATAAAAACACTGAAACAAATCCTGCTCTTGCTTACAACTATGCAACCCAACTAACTCTCATATGATTATATCAATGTAAGAGAGAACAGATTGGCCTGTGATTTATTTTCCTTCATGTTATTCTTCATTTTATTAACTTTTCCTATAATTTGTTTTTGAATACTTTCACCCTTAGTTCAGACAATTGAGATATAATGATCTTTACTCTTGTTCTGTTGATCCCTACCTGCTGTAACAGTTCTTTGGGACTGTAGGCAGGTAGTATGAGTTAAAGCAATACGCCAAAACTGGGGAACACAGAAAAGGTTTAAAGGCACTCTCCATCCTCCCTTCCTGAACCGCAAAGAAACTATTTGTTTGTGGTGACAGATGACAAAACAAGGAGCAATGGTCTCAAGTTGTAGCAAGGGAGGTGTAGGTTGGATATTAGGAAAAAACGCTCACTAGGAGGGTGGTGAAGCACTAAAACAGGTAACACCTAGGGAGGTGGTGGAATCTCCATTCTTGGAGGTTTGAAGGCCTGGCTCAACAATGATCTAGTTGGGGATGGTCCTGCTTTGAACAGGGGGTTGGACTAGATGGCCTCCTGAGGTCCCTTCCAATCCTTATTTTCTATTATTCTATTTCTAGAGCAAGGGATTACTCAGTATGAATAGGTGGTAGAATATGGGGGGTTTTTTTATTAATTTTCGAATTTTTTTAGTTTAAGCTTACCATACCTTAATGACTGTGCTACAAAAGTTGCTCAAGGAACTTTTCCAGGTTCAACCTTTGAACAGGTTACACTAGATAAAATTAATGTCCTCTGTATGGTATAGACAATAAACAGAATATTCCATTTCACGGTCTAGGGAGCAGGAGAATTGTGTATCAAACTGCTGGCGGCCTAATCCTCTGCAGGACACACAGTTTTGATTACAAGTACAAAAAAAAAGGCTATGGTAAAAAAAAAAAAGTTATAGATAAAAGAAATCTAAGAGCCAAATACTTCTTTCATTTACAATGTACCTCTCCACTGACTTCAGCTAGAATGCATTGTCAGAACCCATTGTTCATATGCCTATAGTACAGTGGAGGATTCCATAGTTTGATACAGAAGGCACAGTCTGTCAATCATTTTGTAAGTAGGTCATGTAAGTAGGTCACGAGTGGAAAACTCCAGAGCCCAGTGACTGTATATTAATGACCTAGAAAAAGTCCCCGCCAATCTTATGTAAATTCGTACCCCACTATTGGACTGTTCTAAATTATTCCTACCTGGCGACCAGCGATTGGCTTGCTAGCCATATAAGAGGTTGAAGCAGTTTCCGCCCAAGTTGGAGAACTCCACACACACCTCGTGGAGAACTCTGAGTACACTGTGGAGCCTAGCAAACTCCACGCGTGTTTCAGAGTGAACTTAGCGGCCTGATCAACCACTAAGGACTCCCCGTCACCGACCCAAGGGGGCCTAGCACACCCCCACCCGAGACGTAAGACGACTGCCGGCTCGAACACCTCGAACACATTTGCAGACCGACCAAACGAACTCTGTAATTTCTGCCCACTCAAGTTTTGTTTACAACCATAATCGAAGCAAGCTTCTGGCCTGCACTGTACGAGCAGTGTAAGTAAACAACCTTTTAGTTTAATCAAAACGCGTCAGTACCTGATTCCACTCCAAGCGTCACAAGTACCCGCCCGCCGACTAGGGCTCCTAAGGCCCCGAACCCCGCGCCGCGGCTCTCAGCGGTGACATGGCAACGAGGACGGGATACGGGGAAGACACAAGGGAGTTGGAATTAGTTAAAAACTGCCCATGG
>NW_005842008.1:514508-514947 GCF_000455745.1 Alligator sinensis
TCCTCACCCGCCAAGCGGCGTGGAGTGGGGGACATGCTACTGATCTTGGATCAGTGCAAAGGAACACTGCTTGGAATATCCCACTGCCATCGCTTGTAGCAGGACAAATTGCACAAAAGTCCCATGTGTGGCATGATGGACGGCCAGAACCAACATCAGCCGAGCAGTTGCTATTGGCCATTATTGGAATGTTGTACTGCACTTGGCAAGCCAGACGCTGACCACTGGGATTAACAGCGCAACAGGCCAACGGACCGTGGCCACACCGATACTTAACGAACCCCGGAACGGTCCCCACCACTCCAGAGGCCATGGAGGCCTGCGTAGAGGTTTACAGAGGGTCTCATGCCATTACCCTCTGCCTCCTCCTCACCCCGCAGGTGGGCCAACAAGCCAGAAACATCCTAAGTCAACTCGGACGTCTTCAGGCCCTAATGAA
>NW_005842008.1:515524-516346 GCF_000455745.1 Alligator sinensis
GACACCTCATGAAAAAACCTCAAAAACCATCATGGTGCAAGGACTGAACGCAACAGCAGCTACCGCAAAAGTCAAATTCTGGGTAGTCAGTCACAGCAAGCCACTTGAGGCAGTTCTAGGGGGCATAAACATCCTAGGCATTCCCGGCATCAAGGCACTGCAGCTAAAAGAACAGATACTACAAGCCCTCCCACTCTCTGTTACTGAGCCCGATCAACACCAACCTACGCTCTGCAATATATCGACATGGCGTTATAAGCCAATCCCGACCAAGGATCCTTTAAAGGGAGCACTAGTTGAGCTCCTGCAACACCTTGAACAGCAAAAATGCTTTCAACCAATAACAGCCAGCACTCAACTCTCATTGGGATGGGGAATCGCAAAGCCAGGAAAGCCTAACGAGGTCCGACTAGTGGTCAATTATCGCGAAGCTAACAAGCGATGCCAACCACTCATGCAACCTAGTCCATCTACGCTGCCCCAATGCTTATATGAAATGGCACAATTTCAAAAGGACATGTGGTTTGGGACAACTCTTGATCTCAAAGACATGTTCTTCTCCATTCCAATCAACGATGCCCAAGGGGTGTTGAACATGTGTGTCAATGGCACCATGTATAAGTGGACAGTCTGCCTGCAAGGGTACCGCAATGCGCCAGCGTTAGCCACGGGTGCCATGAATGACACGCTGAAGAAATTCTGCACCTCCTACATTCTACCCAACCAGGACGAATTAAACATTTGGAGCTACGTCTACGACCTCGCCATTATGGGCCGCGACCTAGACACAGTAGCCCAAGTCACCAACAACTTGGTAGACCA
>NW_005842008.1:519050-522615 GCF_000455745.1 Alligator sinensis
TTTGATACAGAAGGCACAGTCTGTCAATCATTTTGTAAGTAGGTCATGTAAGTAGGTCACGAGTGGAAAACTCCAGAGCCCAGTGACTGTATATTAATGACCTAGAAAAAGTTCCCGCCAATCTTATGTAAATTCGTACCCCACTATTGGACTGTTCTAAATTATTCCTACCTGGCGACCAGCGATTGGCTTGCTAGCCATATAAGAGGTTGAAGCAGTTTCCGCCCAAGTTGGAGAACTCCACACACACCTCGTGGAGAACTCTGAGTACACTGTGGAGCCTAGCAAACTCCACGCGTGTTTCAGAGTGAACTTAGCGGCCTGATCAACCACTAAGGACTCCCCGTCACTGACCCAAGGGGGCCTAGCACACCCCCACCCGAGACGTAAGACGACTGCTGGCTCGAACACCCCGAACACCCCGAGCACATTTGCAGACCGACCAAACGAACTCTGTAATTTCTGCCCGACCCAAGTTTTGTTTACAACCATAATCGAAGCAAGCTTCTGGCCTGCACTGTACAAGCAGTGTAAGTAAACAACCTTTTAGTTTAATCAAAACGCGTCAGTACCTGATTCCACTCCAAGCATCACAAGTACCCGCCCGCCGACTAGGGCTCCTAAGGCCCCGAACCCTGCGCCGCGGCTCTCGGCGGCGACATGCATCAATGCAAATAAGATTAGAATTTTTAAATTTTGTATTTTTATTTCAGTCTCTCTTCCTGGCCCTGGTCACTGACATAAAACAGAATATACAGGCCCAAAATTACCGCCAGGGTTAAAGAATACATAGCACAATGCTGAAGTATTTAATCACCTCCACAGCTAACTATACTCTTAAATCTAACATGCAGGTGATCAATAGGTGCAATGCGATGCGGCGGCTAGTAAAGCGACCAAAACGCTGGCTTGCATCCATAGATGCTTCTCAAACAAATCCCGGGGCGTCATTCTCCCCCTGTACTCGGCCTTAGTGAGGCTGCAGCTGGAGTACTGTGTCCAGTTTTGGGCTCCACAATTCAAAAAGGATGTGGAGAAGCTTGAGAGAGGCCAGAGAAGAGCCACGCGCATGATCAGAGGTCAGGGAAGCAGACCCTACGATGACAGGCTGAGAGCCCTGGGGCTCTTTAGCCTGAAAAAGCGCAGGCTCAGGGGTGATCTGATGGCCACCTACAAGTTTATCAGGGGTGACCACCAGCATCTGGGGAAACGTTTGTTCACCAGAGCGCCCCAAGGGATGACGAGGTCGAATGGTCACAAACTACTTCAAGATTGTTTCAGGCTGGACATAAGGAAGAACTTCTTTACTGTCCGAGCCCTCAAGGTCTGGAACAGCCTGCCACCGGAGGTGGGTCAAGCGCCTTCATTGAACACCTTCAAGATGAAACTGGATGCTTATCTTGCTGGGATCCTATGATCCCAGCTGACTTCCTGCCCTTTGGGCGGGGGGCTGGACTCGATGATCTTCCGAGGTCCCTCCCAGCCCTGATGTCTATGAAATCTAGGAAATAGCAATCATTCATTAGGTATAAACATATCCTGGCCATGTACCCTTCCCTCCAGTTATGTCCTTTACACTAATAGCAGGTAAATGGTTGTATGGATACACTCTCTACAACTACAAAAACCTCCTACTGCTAGGATGATCCTCCTGTATCTGCTGTGGATGCTGGCTAGTGGCTACTGTATACACCAAAGTCTAAAGCTGTTTAATTTTTTGGTATTTTTTGATTCTTTGTTCTCTGCAATATAATTAAATAGTAAAATAAGACAGGAAGCAAAATTTACTGGAGTAAATCTGGAATAAATTCAGCATCACAGGGGCTGTCTAAGGATTATACATCAGTGCAAGTGAAGGCACAATTTGATGCACAGGTTGTGATTATCTTCCAGTCACTGCACATAAGGAATAAAAGCTGTAAGGGTGTTGTCCTGTTGTATATAGCAAAATCTGCCTGGAATTAAGAGCTTCAGGCTTGCACAGAACATAGCTTCAGATTATGGACAGCCTATGTACATTCTCTCTTGGATCTTGGAATCAGAAAATTAGGGACGTCTGGAGGTCTAGTCAACCCCCCTGCTCAAAGCAGGACCATCCCTAACCATATCATCCCGGGCCAAGGTTTTATCTAGCCAGGTCTTAAAACCTCCAAGGACAGAGATTCCACAACCTCTCTGGGTAGCCTGTTCCAGTGCTTTACTACACTTCCGGTGAGAAAATTTTCCCTTATATCTAACCTAAACTTCCCTTGCTGCAACTTGAGACCATAGTTCCTTGTTGTGTCATCTGCCACCACTGAGAACAGTCCTGCTCCATCCTCTTTGGAACCCTGCTACAGGTAGTTGAAGGGTGCTATTAAATCCCCCCTCAGTCTTCTCTTCTCCAGACTAAATAAACCCAGTTCCCTCAGCTTCTCCTCATAAGTAGGGACCTACCGAATTCAGGGCGATGCACTCTTATTTCACAGGCTGAGTGCAGCACCCAGCACCATTTTCACAGCAGAGGGCAGTGGGCCCCCCATGCCTTTGATTGGCCAAGAGGCCCCAGAAGTCCCACCCCTCCCTAGAGATTGACAGATGGTCATCAGCCTCGTTGTTCCTCTCCATGGAGGGCCACCTTGATGGGGTGGAGAGGCTTGCATGTATGGATGACTAAGAACAACACTGTCAGGAGTCCTGTACTCCTGGTAGGGTCACCTATGGCACTAAGGTCAAAGGTGAGGTATCAGACAAAGAGCAGTCCAACACAACAGAAAGACCTCAGCTGTGGAGCAGGCACATGCAGAAGGCATACTTCTCAACAGCTGCGAAGGTAGATGTAGGCTGCAGTGGAAGAGTAACCCCCGCTGTCTTGGATCTTCTCATCACAGGTTTCTCCTCCACCTAGTTCCCTGTGGTTGTCAACGAGCAACAGCCTCCTCACGTAAAAGGGGTCAGGCACAGGCTTCCCCCAGTGGGTTAAGGCCAGTAGGAGAACATTACCAACATTGATCTATAACTCTTTACGTGACTGGTGGGAGTGATCATCCTTGACCGTGAGGGATCGCTGATAAACCTTCTTGGCAACAAGGGCACACTGCTCGGCTCATATACAGCTTAATGTCCACTATAACCCCCAGGTCCTTTTCTGCAGTCAGTGGCGACGCGTGGCGGGTGCACCGGCACCCCGAGTGCCAGTGCACCCCCTGACCGACCACACTCCCCGCTTCGGCAGCGGGTAGGAGGGAGCGCTGGTGCCCCCCAAGCGCCGGCTGACCGCTGCAGCCGCTCTCAGAAGCAGCTACAGCAATCGGCCGTCGCGGGATTGGCTGCGGGGGGCCCCCCTGTGTGGCAGGATCGGCAGCAAGAGACCCCGCCCCGGTTGGCAGGATCGGCCAGGGGCAGGCTCCCCAGGTTGGCAGGACTGATTGCGGGGGGGTTGGCAGGACTGAGTGCGGGGGGGGGGTGTTACGTGCCCCCCCGACTAAGGCGACACCAGTCGCCCACGTGCAAAGCTGCAACGGAGCACGCATGAGGAGACCCTGCCGCATAGACCCCGAGCTGCAGCCGAGAGGCTCCCGCGACA
>NW_005842008.1:522823-523314 GCF_000455745.1 Alligator sinensis
CCCCTGCCCCTGCCCCGGGGAAGCGGGCGCGGCGCCGCAGGGGCCCGGATCCGGCGAGTTAGGGGGAGGACGCTGGGCTGGGGACAGGCCGGGCGCGTTGTGTGCGGTGCGGTGCGGTGCGGTCCGCCCGCGGGGACGGGGGTCTGGCCCGGCCCTATGCTGGGAGCCTCCCGCGCTGCTGGCGTCTGCTCTGCTCGCTCCCGGCCGGGCTGTGCGCAGGATCCCGCCCCCCGCTCTGGCCTCCGGGTGCAGCTGAGCCTTGTTGCCCCACGCGAAGTGCCTTCCCGTGTCCGTGCCGCGCTGGCCAGGCCCGGGATGGAGGTGAGAGAAAATAGTCTGAGATCAAACAGGTGTTTCCCCTTCCGGGATGAAGGTGTCAGTAGTGCCAGCCCCGGCGTGTTTGAACCGGGCACTCACAGCCTCTGCCCCAGCCTCATCCCCCTTTATGCGGTTTGCTTTTCTTGTTAGCCCCAATAAGCAGCAGCCCTCTT
>NW_005842008.1:523345-535719 GCF_000455745.1 Alligator sinensis
GTGCAGCTGGTGTGCTCCCCTCCCGTGGAACACTCCCTGGTTTCCTCTTCAAATTGTGCTTCTTCTCCCATCTCCTCCTTGTCTCCAGCCCTTTGGGTGCTCAGTCTCTGCCCAGCAACTCCCAGCTCTTCTTTGTCAGGCTCCCTGTCTCCTTATCCGGCCATGGGAGGTTGTGTTCGAGCAGGGTGTCTGGTCTACTCCAAGTCATATCTGTTCCCTGCCTGTTTGCTGTCTCTCCTGGCTCGCATCTTCTTTTCCAAGCTCCTCATCCAGTGTCAGGACATTTCTACACCAGGCTGCTCAGCCCCTGGACCGTCCAGCACCCGACAGCAGCTGCTGCAGGGCCGGTGCTAAGCTGTGCGGCACCTCCCAAGTCCAGGCGGTTCCATCGACTCATCTGTGCTGGCAGAGTGCAAAGGGCTGCCCTGGATAGGCACAGCCACTAAAGGGGCCCTCATTGCTGGCAGAAGGTGCAGGGCTATCTACTAGGGTGAATTTGATTTAAATCACTGGTCAGGAAGCTTAGATTTAATCGTTGTTTTCTACAAAAAAGTGCATTCTGGTTGTTTGATATCCTTTATTCATTTAATTTCTTGAAACTTTGCACTTTTAGAGAAAGGTAAGGGCTTGACTGTATGTACACAAACTTGCACAGAGACAGGCTGATGAGTGGGCAATCAGGTTTGTTGTCTATCATCTCTATATACTGCTGTTAACAAGGATGTTATTTCTGGGGTCAACAAACTCTCCCTATGCCTGAAGAAGTGAGTTTGTGCCCGAAACCTTGCAAAGAACACTTTTTACAACTATTTAGTTGGTCTAATAAAAGATACCACATCTACCCAAAAAACCTTGTTTACTTATGATCTCTGGAGAGACAAATCCACAGCTTGAGAACTGAAACTAAGCATCACAGAGATAGCTAATGGGATCTTTTAGACCATTGGTCTCCAACCTTTTTAAGTAGATCACTTTTGGCATTTAAAAGCAATACAAGATCTGTGTACTGCCCCCTCCCCCCTGCCCAGCAGCTAAGTCTGTGGGGAGGGAAGGGGGGGCAGACTGAGGCAGAGGGAGGAAAAAATTATTTGGGAGTATGCCTCCCCAGCAGCTAAGTCCCACCTACCTGGGGCCCACTCAACTTACCCCTGCTCCTGCCTCTGTGGCACTGTCCCTCACTGCAGGGGGCCTTGATCTAGCCCTCGCCCCTTCCCTCCCCCACAGACTGACTTGCTGGGGTGGGATGTGCACATGCACGCACACGGGCACTCAGCCCCCCCCTTCTTCCCCCCCCTCCTCTTCGCGCCTTGTATGGACTCCAGGAGGCTCCGAGATCTACTGGTAGATCAAGGTCACCAACCAATGGATCACTGTTTTAGACTGAGCACTGAGTCCCACTGGGTAGAGTGATTTTCTTTAATCTTTACTAATCTATAGAGGAGCCTCTGGGAGCCCCAAAAGATTGGGCCCCTATTGTAGTCCATGGCCTGTTGTTACCTATTTATAAAACTTTTTAAAAGGTTACATGAATATATTGTCTCAAATAGTATATAAATTATAATCCCTATTCCATGATTATATCTTTGAGCTTTAACATATATAAAGATAGTTTTAATTTTAAATACGTTGTTTTTTTTTAAAAAGCATCTTAACCAAAAATACAATTAAATAAAAAATCTTATTCACATTTTTAAAAATCCAGGTTTTTTTTGGTTGGCTGGTTGTTTTGTTGTTTGTTTGTTTGTTTGTTTTGTTTTGTTTCTTAGAAATTGTTGATTTTTATCCATCCTGAAGTACCTGAAGTGTAAGTATCCTTTCTATGGAAGGATACTGATGCCTGTTAAATGCTCTTAGGAAAATATAAAGGCATAATTTGGCTGTTCATCCTCCCTTTTGCTGTAGAAGAGGTGGATTTGGCCGCATGTGTTAGTGTTCCCCTTTCTGGCCACATCAGAGGCGATTATGATGTCAGTGAGCAGTGAAGGACTTACCCAGGTCACCTTCCCCAAATCTCACTGGAGAGTACTATCCCTCATATCTGTTTGTTCCCATTTTTTCTGGAGTCTTTAGCACTGCCCTCAGCCCCTGACATTTTACTTTCAGATACGTTTGTGATGGAAACAGCACTGAAGGCTCATCAGAATGAGCAGCACCCTCAGCATGCTGAAGACTTCCAAAAGAAACATGAACAGAATAGTAAACTATCAGGTATATATTTGAACAATAGGCAATCGATTAGACTATTTTAATCTCTCCTTCTTCCTTTCCTTTTGGTAACTCTCAAGATCAACAGTAATGTATAGGTATGTTGTTGTTAGATACAGTCCTGTAGGACTTATATTAGGGGTGCACTGATAGAGATTTGGGGGGCTGATACTGATAGCCGATATTTAAAGAGCTATATCAGCCGATACCGATCTAATATCTGATACAGCTGCCATCAAATGGTAAGTCCTGTGTAGTAGAAGGGGCGTGGTGGGGGCAGATCAATGCCCGCTACAGTGAGAGAGGAGGCAGGGGCAGGCGTGGGGGTGCCGGGGGGGGTGCGGCGTGGGACAGAGGTGCAGCTCATGGGGTGGGGGCAGCTCCCTCCACTGCTTGCACCCCTAGGGGAGTGCCCCTGGATCTGCATAGCTCAGCGCATGCTGCAGCTGTGGGATGGACCTGGTGCTGCGCGGGGCTCTTCTTGGCAGGGGCTGGTCTGGAAGCAGGCTCTGTCAGCGCTGGGAGGAGGCTACAGCCACCCCTAATTTCACCACAGCTCTGCTCCCCACCCTGCACTGCCACCCAGCGCAGCCCTGGTTTTCCCGGCATTTAGGTGGAGGTGGAGGGTGGAGGTGGGGCGTTCAGGCGGACTGTGCTGGGTGGTGGCTTGGGGTTGAGAGTGGAGCTGCAGCAAAATTTGGGGTGGCTGCAGCCTCCTCGCGGCGCTGCTGGAGCCCGCTCCAAGCCCAGCCCTCACCAAGAAGAGCCCCATGCAGTGCCGGCTTCAGCTCCACCCTGCAGCTGCTGCCCGCCCTGCACTGCACAGATCCGGAAGTACACGCCCCACCCAGCCCTACCTGGGTGCAAGCAATGGGAAGAGCTGCCCCCACCCCATGAGCCACGCCTCCATCCTGCACCCCCTCACAACCCTGGCTGGGCAACACCTGCCCTTGTCCCTTCCCTCACTGCGGGGGGCCTTGATCTGCCCCCACTACACCCCTCACCTTCTGACTTACCAGCTGGAGGCAGCTCTCCATGCTGCCAGCTCTGCTCTGTGCTGGGGCATTTATTGGCCAAATTATCGGCCCCATCAAGCCTGTATCCGATGTAGACAATTTTTTTTGTTTATATTGGTACCAATCCGATATCGAACCGATGTATCAGTGCACCTCTAGTTTATATGAATTCTTCATGTAACAGTTTTCGAATGAAACTTTTCACTCTTATTTCCAGGTCTGATTCTGCACAACATGCAGACTATAAAGTGCCTTGCAGAATCAATGCCCTCATCCTTTTTAAATATTTATTTCATAATAGATCATTATAAGAGGATTTTTCAAATAACCATTTTCTTTGGTGACTTCAATACTGGTGGCTCTTTACTTCAGTCTCCTAGTGAAAAAAACTGAGAGAGCTACTTCTCCATTCCTCCTCATAACACTTCTCAGCCTTGTCCTTTATATACCTATGGAAGTGCCAGGCTGGCTGAAATCCCATTCCTGTTCTCAGTCTCCCGCTTCTGTAAAAATGTCAATGGTGTTTTTGTTGTTGTTTAATAAGAACACTATTAAAACTAGGTTCAGCCCCCACTTGTTTCTTATAAACTGGCTAGCCTCTATTACAACAATGACTTCTGGTTACTACTGGCTTGAGCTTGATTTAAAAACTGAAAACAATAACTAAAAGTCAGAGGCATTGTCAGTCCACTGCTCAATCATTTCCAGCAGCTTCTAGAATTGAAGGAGAATATTCTCCAACCCCATTCTGTTTCACAAATTAATGCATATATAGTTCATTTTAGTAAGAAAAGGAAATGTCTTTAAAATCTAACCTCAGGAAACTTCTTCCAGGACTCTTTAGATTATATGGTGCTAATGCTGTGGTTGTCATTTCCATCTCTTTGTAACAGTGGAGCAAGTTCCATGCTAAATGGGCATGGAATGCAAAAAGAAGACAGGTAGAGGTTGCTCTACTGCTCTGTCACAAAGCGTGAATTTCAGTTTGTGGCCACAACCCTGAAGGATCCATGATAGCAAGGGCTATATTGATTCAGCACATTTTACAAGTACTTGCCATCTATTTCCTCTTCTCTGGCTAGAACAAGGGTGGGCAATTATTTGGACTGGAAGGCCACTTAACAAGTTCTGGTGAGCTGCTGAGGGCCAGGAGGCATGGGGGGAGATGCCAGTTGATCCTGTCCAACCCACTGGGAGCCTGAGAAGGGGGGGGCTACACCCTGGGCCACTCCACCCTGCTGCATCTGGGGCTGGGCCAGGCCATGCAGCACAGACTTCTCGCTCCCCACATTCATTGCCCCTGCTCCAGTTCCTGTTGACACTGGTGTAGTCCTGGCACTGCAGCTGCTGACAGCCAGGCTCGCACAGCAGAGGGCACAATGCAGGGCGCTGAGTAGCCATCCCACCCGCCCACTGTGATGAGCCACTGCCATCACGGCACTAGGAAAGTTGGGGGTGGCTACCCTCAGCTGAGAACCCCCCACCAGGCCAGCACAGACTCCCTTCCTACTAGTGCTGTGGCAGTGGCAGCAGCTCATTACAGTGGGCGGGCAAGCAGGACAACTACTCAGCATGTTGCATTGTACCTCATTCCATGCAGCCCCAGCAGCCGCAGTGCCAATAGGAAGCTGCCGGGGGGAAAAGGGGGTGGAGGAGTCTGTGCTCTGCATGGCTCATTCCAGACCCAGTTAGGGCACAGGGTGAAGCCCTCCCTCCTCAGGATCCTGGCAGTGATTGGTGAGCTGCATATTAATTGGTGGGCTGCATACAGACCGAATTTTGCCCATCCCTATGCTAGAGCCTGCCAGTGTAGTGCCTCTGCATGCTCTAGTAGCATAAGCTGTGTCTGGACAGACTTTTGGCTTAGACATTTGGTGAAGTCGAACTGAGTGGACTGTTTATCTACCATTTCTTTAAAAAAGCCTGAAAAGTTACCTTGAGACTATTAGGTTGGTCATAAAAGGAATCTGAAACCTTGTGAAGAGGTTGAAGGCTGTTGTTTTCAGAGATGTTAAAGTTGCTCTGTCATCTGTTCATAGGCTAAAGCTAAACTGTTATTTGGGGTGGGAACACAGGTAATAAACAACCTGTACATTGTGCCAGTGTTGGGGAGTTCATTTGTCCAAGCTCCAGACTTTTCTGAAGGGATTCCATTAACAAAAGAGGTTTCCTGTAGGAAGTTTATCTTTTTTTAGTAAAAACTTTAAAGATTCTAATTCCTAGGCACAGTAAGATTCAGCATGCAGAACAAAACTTTAGGTACTTGTTTCAACTGCAGTAGGGTTTACAGCAACTTAATTCTAAACCTGAACCATATTATTTTGAAGAATAATCTACTCTTCTAGTCTTTGAATTGTTAATTTATCTCTGATGGCAAAGCAATCTGATATGTAACTAGCTGGAAGTTTAAATATTTACTTTGCTTTAAAGCAAGGAGGTGGTAGATGAAAAGGATTGTGATGAGAAATACATCTTTTTATCACTTGTAGCCAAAGAATCGAGTCTCTAGGAGATTGAGTGTGCATTTTAACTGAAAAATAAGTAGTGCCACAACGAGTGAAAATATATCTCTTATATTTGTCTTACATTAGACAGACATTTCCAAGATATGTATTGCCCTAACTTATTTTTTAAAATCAAACTTCTGAAGACTTTAGAAAACTCTCTTTATGTTTTAAGATTTCTTGTCACAAAATGATAAGCATCTGTTTGCTGTAAAGAACTTGGATTATGTACAAATATAAAAAACAAAATGTAAATGAAGAGGGAAGACGTTGTTTGTGTTCTGCTCGGCTTAATAAGTTTTACTCAAATTTTCTAACATGAGTTTAACATCTGTGGTGTTAACACTTCATTGTTAGTTGTGTAGGGCATCAGTGGAGTAAGTCCTCAATTGTTCAGTCTTAATGTGTAAAGTTTTAGTTTTGACTAACAACACTGACAGAACTTTTATCCATTCTAAAATGGCTATTGTACTTAGTTTACTGTGACTTTGTAGAATGGCAGCATTGCTGAGCTGCTTTACTTAACAACTTTGCCTCTCGTATTAATGGAACCATAGAAAATTAAGGTTAGAAGGGACTTCAGGAGAGGTCATCTAGTCAAACCTCCTGCTCAAAACAGGACCATCCCCAACTAGATCATTTTAGCCAGGGCTTTGTCAAGCCAGGCTTTAAAAACCTCCTTAAACAACTCCAAGACTCCACCACCTTCTAAGTAACCTGTTTTAGTGCTTCACCACCCTCCTAGTGAGAGTTTTTCCTAATACCCAACTTAAACCTCCCTTGCTGCAACCAGGAAGGTTGGTTATTACTAGGCTTAGATCCTACAAACTATATGAACAGTTCAGTCATGTTTAACATATTTATTTAAACGTTTCATTAAAGTAATAATGATACAATATGTTTTCCAAAATGGAATCAACACTTTGCCTTTTCATCGTTGATCAGGCAATGAACATTAGTTCAAACAAACAAACACCACACAAATTAACTCAGTTTCACATAGATTTCTTGTGTAATGCAGACAAAAGCTTAAGGTAACAGCTGTTAACAAGGACCTTTTAAAAGAAAGGAAGGAAACATCTTGGTTGTTAAGGAAAACCATGAGAGAATGACTGGTTAAAGTATACAGTCTCAGGAGGTCACAGAAATAAAACATGCCATGCCATCAAAACAGATGTAATGTAATTGCTTTCCTGCAGCGCCATGCATGGTCTTCAGGTGGTGCAGACATGCCCAGTGTGGGAAGCAGCATTTTAAAAACAGTGAGGCTTTTTATTATATACAGTTATTTTTAAAAGCTCCAATGCCTTTAGCTACATTTTGAAAATGTAAATTGAGAGGTCTAACAGCTCAACTCTCAGGTTCTTGATGGGAAGAAGAGCATTCTTGAGTCGTATTTAAGTGCTTTTTTTCGAATGATATCCATTAATTGAATTTAGAAAAGGGTATTCCTTTTTCCTTTATGCACAATAGAGTCATGCTTGTTTTTTTCTTTTGCTTCACAACATAATTTCACATGGTTTATTTTTATTACATGTAAGCAATAAAGCATTCTTGAAAAAAAGATCTATGATAAAAACCTCTTACTCTACAGAAAACTAGCATAAATTCCATAGAATTCAGAGACAATGACCAGTAGGAGCTTTTTGGTTTTTCTCTGCTTTTGAAATATTATTATTAAATCTTGTTGCTTAAATATGGACTTAAGACGCCAACAGCAGTAAAAAGAAGAGTGACACCACTTGAGCCCAAATTTTATAGAGATTTTTCAGTTTTGAATATACATTTTCATCTGCATTTTTATAGTTTTTGTTTTAAAGATTAATATTTTAGTAGCAGTGTAAGAGTTTGGTCTTGCAATCTTTGGTGCATTCTAAGTTTTAAGTACTGTCATGCATGAGGATAATTCTGCAGACCTCAAAAAGTGTGCCTCTGGACAAGGCATCCACATGTGCTCTAATAAGGAACACTTACGGCCCTGTATACATTATATTTATGTGGCAAAGTAAGGTGTTAACCATGACATAAATGGCAAAGTTGCTACACATGCACCCAATTTCAGGTGTTTTAAAATGTCAGACTAGTCAAAAATGTTCTGCATAGACTGTAGAACATTTTTATGACTGATTTGCATGGCACCTTAAGTTGAATGTGTGGCATGTCTGGGGCTGCCCCTGGGTCAGGGATAGGGCCAGCAATCGGCTGATTGTCAGCCCAGGCCCTGGGACCACACCTGGTCAGGCTGGGTTGCAGGCACCCAGCTTTCAACATGCCAGTGCAAGGAGTCTGGGGTCTGGATCCCAAGCTCCCTCTGCACTGGCAAGTAAAAAGGGAGCAACTGAGATCTGATCCCTGACAATTCTGCCTCCTGCCATGTACATGGAACAAGGCAGGAGAAGGTGTGCTTGTTGGGATCTAGGATCGGATCCCATGGCACCTTTACATAAATGTGTGATATGGGCCTTAAATAACAAGGACTCATTAACTGAGTGAAATTTCAGAGTTTATCAGAAAGAAGGCAGTATAACATCCTTGCCATGCCATCTAGTGCTTGGAGTACAAAATGCAGCAACTTAAAATACTTACATAATTCTTTGCTATATCTAACATCCTTTGGATGTTAGCAAATATATTTAAGCATTCCTAATAGTTTAATTTTAAAGGCTTCCAGTGTCTTTCTTCAATTCCTCTAAGTTTGCCTCTTGGACATAATATTTTGCTCTCTGCAGTTATTGTGGTATTGCCTCTGTGAAATGGTGACAATCACAAACTCCATGAACATGTCAGTAAGCTGTTACTGAGGTATTATTATCTGTGGTTTTCTTCCCTTACCCATTCTATGTGACGTGGCTGTCATAGTACAGTTTTTAAAGACAAGAGATAGCAATACTATGAATAACCATGCAAATAGCAGTGATGTCAACAGAGGCAGAATTTAAGTAATCTGAAATGAGATTTAATATTGAGAGTGTATCATAGCCATGAAATAAAGGTTTAGACCAAAAGAAAGCAAAAATAATATTTGTGGACCGTTAATTTTATTTAATTGAAGCCTAACTAAATTGCTTTTCCATTCACCCTTTAAACTTTTGTATGGTCTTTGAATATGTGTGCTACAAACATTTACAGAAATGCCTCGGGTGTCTTGCACGAGTTTAATTGGAACAGTTTTACCACTTCCATCTGCAATTGTGAACCTCAAAAACTCATGCTTACCTTCATGAACTCAAGTCTTATTAGCATCAACAGGGCTATTGGCATGTGGCTATAGTCTGTGTTGTGCTACTTGTAAAGTGAACTTCAGTCTTATTTATGTTAGTTAAAGAATAATTTGTGGTCTGAAATATAAACAGCAAACTGAGTTAAGCCAAACATTTTCCAACTGCTTCCTTTATTTTCTCAACAGGAGTAAAAAAGGATATTGAAAAACTTTATGAAGTAGTGCCACAGCTTGTAAATGTTTTCAAAATTAAGGAGAAAATTGGAGAAGGTAAATGTGTATTTTTGTTTTGGCTTAACATTTGTATATCTTAAACTTACATGCATCTAACTTGACAAGTTATAAAACTATCCAGTGTAGTCCAATATTTGCAGATTTTTATATGGTGGCTTTGGTTTGCTTTTTAGTATTGCTAGAAGTAGATGAATTCTAATACTCAACTGCAAGTATGAAATATCTTTAATTACAACATTTAGAGAGATTTTCTTACCAGATGCTTGAAACCTCTGATATAAATACACTTTTAAAGAACCTGCTTGATACAGACTGCCATATACTTTAAAACACAGTGGGTGTATATACACAAGACACTTAATGTGCAGTAGACTAATTCTACTGTATATTAGCATGGCTTTTGCCACAATGCGCTAATGTGCAGTAGAATTAGTCTACTGTGCATTTTGTCACAAAGACCATGCACCGGGCTAATGCGTAGTAGGGCCAGTTACTGCGCATTTAGTTAGTAGCTCTCATTAGAGGTACTAAACTTAATGCACAGTAACAATCCTGTTCAGTATCTACTACAGGTTACTGTGGCTTTTGGAGTAATTGACTCAGTGTAGCCATATAACATTTTATCTACCTATATTTGACTGTCAATAATACATGGTAAGATAAATGTTTGCAAGATTAGAGCCATAGACAGCTTAGAAAATTTCACTCACTTCACAATTTACATAAAAAATTCTTTTATTTTCAATTTTAAAGAATTTAACTAGAAATTTGTTGTAACAGGTCTTTGAGATTGTATTACGTGAGATAACTGACGACGTTTAAACTTCTTAATCTGCAAAATTAATTAAAAGAAAATTCCATATTTAACTTGATAATGTTCAAAAGAATACAGAATCTTGTCTTCTGAATAAACCATACACCATATTTAAATAAGGTTTTTGGTTTCATTTATGACCCTATTACTGGGAGTGAATAAGTTGCTAGAAAGTGACATTGGCAGCTCTGCATCTTCTGTAAAGATAAGTTTCTATTTTTGCTGAGTTTGCCCGCAGATCATGTTTCCTTTCAGCAGCACTCCCTGCCCAATAAACTGCTTGCTAGTTATTAACAGGTATTAGAGATACTTTTTTAACTCAAGTGATAAAGACTGTGTTCTTGTGGGAAAAGGTACTAGGTTGAATCTGCTAACAACTGATCTTTGTATACAGTTGAAGACTTGCATAATTATTGTAGATTTTATTTTACGGTTTACTCATATGAAAAGCTCTTTATTTTGTACTTTCAGATTTCTAGAATAAAAGAGGGCAACTATCATCAGTGCAGAAACCACCTTTTGATGATTACTTCTGTGTTTACATGCCAAAATAACATACTAACTGTCTAGTCTCTTTGAGATTTGTTTCAGTTTTAATGGCTGCCTCTGAATGTTTAAACTTTTTGCGTTCAAAATGTAAGCACATACTTAAGTAACCTTATTTGCTCTCATCTGTCTCCTACCCCCACAATATGGCAAGTTTATAGTGAAGAATTGGTATAGATTTTAATGCCAGTTTTATAGTACAGTTTTAACGTGACTTGACATCTTTCTCTGCAGCTATAGCAGTCAGAATACTAATGTGAGTTGGAAAAATACTATCAGTTGAACAATGAAAACAGAACTAATCTAAAAGTTTTAATGTATACACTTCATAAGATGAAAGTATTAATTTATACACTTTATAAGTTGAAAAATAACGTTTTTACAGGTACTTTTAGTTCTGTTTACTTGGCCACTGCACAGCTGAAAGCAGGATATGAGGAAAAAATGGCTTTGAAACATTTGATTCCAACTAGTCATCCTCTGCGAATTGCTGCTGAACTTCAGTGCCTTACAATAGCCGGGTAGGTAAACCAAAATACAGTACCTAAGAGTTAGCAAAGGATTTAGGAATGTAATGGCAGTTTCTGAACATTGTCGGAGGCTCTAAATTTGTATCTAATTAGTTTTTAGCTTTGCCACTTCACTGAGATATTTGACCACAACAAAAGAAAAACAACTTTATTAAGGGCAAACCAGAAATGAAACATGTTAGTTACATTGCCCTTGTGGCTTTATGATTATATCAATTTGCAGCTTATTTTGTACTGGCTAGAAAAGACTTGCACAATAAATATGTGCACGCATAAAAGTGTTTTAGCCGGGGAATGGCAATGATAGAAGTTTACTAATGCAAAATTATAGGCACCTGGCACAACACTGGCAACACGCTGGGGAGGAGGGGCATGTGCCCCCCAGACTTCTGCACCAATGGCAGGACATAGGAATGGGGCTACAGCCTGGCTGAAGCCAGTGCCCAGAAGCAGTGGGGGCGGTGGCAGCAGTGGTGTACAGTTGTACCCCCCCTCCACTCTCAACGCTTACTCATCGTTTATGTGGCACAGAGTTCTCTTTACTGGTTTGGGAACGCAGATATCTGATAGCTGCAAGTTTTTCCTAAGCTTGTTCTAAACCAGTTGCTTCCTATGGGCTCCGTTCTGTGCTACCCAAGACATGCTCAGCTGTAGGCTGTGAACCCCAAGTGGTCTGCTGAAGCCTTCATTGCAAAATGAAGACCAAAATCTGAGCAAAGCAGTCAAGAAACTGCTGTTCAAAATAAGTGACAGTGGGTACATCTAGATGAGATTCTTTACGACTCAGTAGCATAGTTAAGTAAGCACGTACATCTGCACATGCTTACTGTGCAGTAAACCTCACTAATCACGAGTAAATTTGCTACCTGCAAATGCAAATAGCAAATTCAGTTGCAATTTGCTACTGCACAGTAGCACTTATGTAGATGCCTGACCAGGAACAAATCTGCTCCCAATCAGCCAGCCACCAGGGAGCGGGAGATAGCTCCTGGGGGCAGGCTCAATCACCAGAACCTGGGCCAGGACTATGACCCCCTGCCCAACAGCAGTGAGCTCCAAGCCCCTCCCCACTGGGGCCTGGGAGATTCTTATCTCCAAGCCCTGCAACTTCAAGACTTGGGCTGAGAGATCCTTATCTCCCAGTGCTAGCTCTGCAACCCTAGGGTCAGTGCTGGGGAGATACGGATAGTCACAGAGCTGGCACTGGGAGATAACTGGCCCTGCAGTTGCAGAGCTGGAGCTGAGAGCTCCCTGCTGGCAGGGGCTGGGGGTCCTGTTCCCCACTCTACTCTGATCATAGAGCTC
>NW_005842008.1:535729-553052 GCF_000455745.1 Alligator sinensis
AGGGAAAGGCTGGGGAGCTTGTTCCCTGCTCAGCTTCATAATCATAGAGCTGGGTGGGGAACAGGCTTCAGTTGCAGTGCTGGTGCTGGGAGAAAAGGATCTCTCAGCCCAAGCCCTGTGGTCATGGAGCTTGGCCTGGGAACTGTGCCAGTCAGGGTCAAGTCCCAGACCCACTGGGTGATTGAGGCATGGGGCTTGGAAAGTGCTGCAGGAGTGGGGCAGGTCCCAGCCCTCTGCCCTGATCTGCTGGTGGGGCAGTTAGCACCCTGGCTGGGTGGGGATTCTTGCTATTAGCTGCCCCACCAGCAGATTGGAGTAGTGGGCTGGGACCTGCCCCTTCACTGCAGCTCTTTCCAGGTCCCCTGCCTGGTCAGGAAGCTGGGGCTGGGAGCTCCCTGCTGCTGGGGAAGGGGGACATTGTCCCCTCCACCCCTGGCAGCAGGCAGCCCTGGCCAGGAGACAGCTATCTCCTGTCCCTGTGCTCCCTACCAGTCCCTGGTGACAGCAGGGGCCCATTGCAGGGCCTCAGGAAGTAGAAGCAGTTTGCTGCTATTAGCAGCAAATCTGCTCCTGCTTCCCTACATGTGTTGATGCCTCACGAGTAAATTGCTCCCAGATGGAATGCACGTGTAGACACACCCATTATCTTACAGAGTTCCTGTTACCAAAAGCATTATTTCTATTGTGTCTACAAGCCTTTAATGTAAACCCTTATTTTCTACCTTTCCATTTACAGATGGTATTATGTTTTTTCCTACAGGGGACAGGATAATGTCATGGGAGTTAAATATTGCTTTAGAAAAAATGATCATGTGGTTATTATTATGCCATATCTGGAACATGAATCCTTTTTGGTGAGTCTCAGTCTTCTTTTTATTTGAACAGTAAAACTTAATTATGAACAGTTGCATAATTGTAGGATTCAAATTAATCTTTCAGGACATTTTGAATACATTGTCTTTTGAAGAAGTACGAGAATATATGTTTAATCTGTTTAAAGCATTGAGACGTATTCATCACTTTGGTATTGTTCACCGTGACGTCAAGCCCAGTAACTTCCTTTACAACAGGCGGCTGAAAGAGTAAGTCTGCCCAGATGACTATTGAGCTCTCATTTGGGAATGCATGCCTTGGCAGAACATAGTAAATTAAGTTCTTGGGGTTTTTTCCCTTCTAGCTGTACAACATGTGCATAAACACGAAAGCTAAATGTATATAACTTTTCTTATTTAGTGTTTAGGGATTTCATTAGGGTGGAGGAGAAGAAATAATATAGTAAGGTTGAAAGAAATGGTCTGGATTCAAGTGGCAAAAATTGTTCTTTAAAAAAAATAACTGAATTTAAGATCACTGAATAAAACTGTAAAGTTGTTGCATGCTGTAGGGTGAAATTAATCTCAATAAAATCATTATGTTCTTGAATATTGCTAATATTAACCTTTATATTTTTGCACTGTATAGATTTTCAGTGCACTTATTGACTTGTTTGCATTTTGCATCATTCATAGCATGTGCATAGTAACAAAATTGTGCTTGAGCTTTCTCTCTTGTACTAAACTGATTTTTTTTTTTTTTTTTTTCCCAAACAAAGCCAGGTTGTTTTATTTTGTCTGCAAGTAAATCAAATTAAAGCTGTGCTAATGTTGTACTTTCCATACTTGTGAGGTACTGAGGTAGAAAAACACAATAGCTGCCTTGCCTTTATTAGAAGTATCTTAGCAGCGTGATGCCTTGGTGAGTATTTCCTAACTCTCCACATAGTGTACACCCTGTAGAAGGGATGCTGCTAATTCTCAGAAGATAAGTGCCTACTGTATTGCTCATTTACTCTACCAAAAGGCATTTTAGACCAGCATTCTTTAATTTCTAAAGAGTGGCATGTTCTCTGAAGTTGTGATTCAACTATAGCAATTAAGTAACAAAATGATGGCCCAGAATTATTCATCCTTGGCAAATAATAAGCTTTTCTTGGTGAGTGCTTCTACAAAAGTTCATTGCAAATTAGTCAGTCTGTTTAAAAAAAAAAAAAAATTTTTTTAAATCTCGTAGTTCTAATGGTTGCAAAAAACTTCTGTCAAATGTGAACTGAGTCTAAACTAATGCAGTCCTACCTTCTGAAGTGTGCAGCCAGCTCCAGTGATGATGATGAGTTTTGCCCAGATTCAGCGTTCTGAAAATGGAGAAGTTGTGTCAGTCTTCACTGCTTTTTGGTACCCTGCAGACAGCAATGAAATCTATAAGGATCAAGTCAGATTAAACTCCACTGGTGCCTTGGGTAGTTCTGAGCTATGAAGGTGGGAGATACTGGTGTTGGCTAAGGAAAAGGACCCAGAAGTGAGGTTGATGGGAGGAATTGTAAACACTTGCTTGGGAGAGAAGGTGATGGGGAGAAAGTATATATAAATTTCAGGGGGAGGAGTACGTAAAAAAGGCAAAGACACTGAGAAAAGCTGAGGGAAAGTTTACCACAAACAACAGAAGATGGAAGAGGTGCAAGGTTAGCAGTAAACTGTACTGGCTGAATAGTATTCACTGAATCCTAATCGGCTCTCACTGGTGTTTATCAAATAATCTAGAAATATTTTTTCTTGTATTTGGTCAGCACTGACTATGAGGTTTATTTTTATTAAATGTGTGTAGTATTATCCTGTCTTCCTATGCTGTATGGAGAGAGGTAATTAGCCATGTTAGAATGAATTAGGCAGAGAGCAGGATGGAGGTGTACCTTCAAGACTAACTGTATCAGAGATGCATACATTTTAATGAACAACAACTCCCTTTGCCAGATGGTAATTCTCTGATTCAGTTAGTCCAGTGATTCTCAACCTCATTAGAATCAAGACACCGTTTGGAACATGGTAGCTCTTAGATTTCATTTGTTTCTTGGTTATAGGAAAAAAACAGTAATTCTTCTGTTGCAAAGAACTCAGTGTGTTTTTGACACTATGGATTCCTATTTAAAATTATTGGGTTTATCTTGTGAGTCACAGGTAGGTGTTTGCACACTTGGTATTGCATAGCACCCTTAAAGGGGCCTTGATGCACTCCAGAGTGCCATAGTACCCTATTTGAGAACCACTGAGTTGTTTATTAGGTGGACCTTAAGCGTGTCTTATGCTGCATGGGTTGAATGGGGATATAAACCTTTTCCTTAGAACAGAAGGTAAACTGTTTTGTGTTGGGTTTTTTTTGTAAAGACTGAGTAAGCTTTTATTTATTTTGTTTTTTAAATTTATTCCTTCTAGGTATGCCCTGGTAGATTTTGGTTTGGCACAAGGAACCCCTGAGACAAAAATAGAGCTCCTCAAAACTGTCCAGTCTGAAGGCCAGCAGGGAAGTTGCTCACAAAATACACCCCATATAAAGATAGGAAGTGGGGTTTCTGTCAATATCACATCACCTAAACAGATAGCTCAACAGTCAGCCTCAAAATCATCAGATAAATGGTCCGGCTCACTTTCACAAATACAGATTAAACAAGGAAGAGAAGGAAAGGTTCTGAGTCTCTTTCATTTATATTGCTGTATAAGTTTTATTTTTAATGTACTACTTTCTCCAACAGGGGGAGATGTAATACTAGAACAGAACTTAACAGTTTTCAGTTCAAAATCTTCATGTAATGTGTGTGCACTTACACAATAGTTTAATATGTTGCATAAAAATTATACTTTTCACAAAAATTGAGCTACTTTCTCTACAGCAACCCTAGCTTTGTACATTACTGCACATCATTCAATGTCTCTTGCATCTAGGCTTGACATCAGTGGGTTTTCATGTAACATTGCATGCTGTGCACACCCAAAGAGGGTTTATTTAACATTTTAGTAACAGGCATCGTAGCATCATTCCCAGTCCCAGAAGAGTTTTTAGTCTGTTTTAGTTATATACCAGAATACAACTATTATACAAATGACCTTCAGGGCTGTCTTGGGGTACTTGTGAGAAATGATTTATTTTGTAAGTATGTTTACTGTTGTCTAGACTAAGTTTTCTTCAACTACAGTAAACTGATCCCTAAAAATGACTTGCATGCAGCTGCTTTTATTTTTAAGAGTGTGAAATGACATTAAAACTGACAGATTACAGCCCTGCAGTGTGTAAGATAGAATCCTTATTGTCCTTTTTGTTGGTATTATAGGAAGGGTCTGTGCACCATTCTATCCAGCGTTCTGTTTTTGGAGAGAGAAATTTCAATATTAATAGCTCTACACACCAGGAGAGCCCCACAGTGAAAGTAAGCAACACAGACCATTATTAAAACAATCAATTAAATATTTTGGTAGTTTAAATTATTTCAACACGTTTAACCCTAGAAACTCCTAACTGCTACATTCTATTACTTGTAGCATTAGAGATTACTGAACAGGATAGTAATTTTAGGAGAAATAAATACCTGTTAAATTGTACCCTAACCGTGTTTGTTCAGAAGTTGTTACTGTTATGATGCATCTGTCTCCCTAACTGATCTTATTTATGGTAATAGTTAAACATGCATGGGTAAAAAAACAGATTGAGAAATTATGCTAAAAGACTTGTGAAATTTAGTTTAGTTTCTCTAGTTTCACCAACTGCAGCATAAAAAACAAGTCTATTAAACATTTTGCTCTATTGTTTATAAAAATAGGTATAATGTCTAGTGAAAACTAGACATTAGGAAGAAAATTGGGTTTTGACCAATGTTGGTATTTAAACAGTAATAGTTTGAGCTATGAAATGGAATTAGATGTTAGTCTCTTGAAATATTATTTCATATAGTATTTTTCCACTCAAACTTCTGCATAGCTTTCTTTTTTTTAAAGAGGCGTGTTTGTCATTGAACTAATACCATTATCCTGGCAAATGCTTATTTGTTTTTGATACCACAAATTTACATGGTACATATTAATGAATCAGGTTTTTTCCCCCTGCAATGACTACTGATTTCCCAGGAAAATCACCAAATCCAGACGTCTTAAATCTGGCTATGTTTAATAGCCACTGGGATATTAGAAAGATTGGTCATCTGCTAGTACTGGCAACATGTTGCTGTTAATACTTTCGACATCCTTAGTATTTGGTTGCAGATTGGGTGAATGCATAAAGAAAGTTGTATTTAAAAATTTGTCACTTAAAAATGTAACATGCATCTTGCAGCTCATGAAGCAACCAAAGGTGATAGATGTTGCATCTAGAAAGTTAGCAGCAAAGAAGAAGCTAATTTCTACAAAAACAGCAAACAACGGTTTAGCCAGGAAAGGTGCCAGCAGCTGCCCATCTAACCTAACCTGTGACTGTTTTGCAACCGACAGAGTTTGCAGTATTTGCCTTTCAAGGTAATTTGCTTTGATATTGTAAAACTAACTACCGTGTTATCAAAGTTAGGCTATAAATTCAAGGCTTACTAGACAGCTGATTTAGGTAAGGGAAAGACTGCATTAGACTTGTGCATTGTGCAAGCATTAAAACATGCATGTTATTTTTAAGCTTACCCAAAGTTCTAAAGATCTTGTATGGCATTCTCTGCAGTTCTAAACTTCCTATTGCAGATAAATGCTATGTATAATTTAAATATCCCACACTCCAAGTCTCAAAGAAAAAAAAATCACTTGACTCTTTTCTTGCTCTAACACTTGTTGCCTAATAAAACTATAGGCCTATGCCAAACGCATGGGGTACTAGTGTGGAGAGATTCCTACTTTTAGGTATTTTTCTCCTAATTTCTTTGAGGTAAAAGAGCTTCTTAAAAGTTCTCTGCATTCTGAGAACCCTGAAAGACGTTTTTGATAAACCCTGTTCACATTTACAAGGCTTTGTTATCATAAATATACTGGTATATTTATATACCTATGTGTGTACATATAAATATACTGGTATATTTATGTTGTCATAAATATATTGCTAAAGCTATCCCAGCAACCCCTTACCTATTGTAGTTCTTTTACCAGTAAATCACAAACCTGTTTCTTAAAGAGAATATTTTATATCATGAAAAGGATCTCTTTGCAGGCATAAACTGCATCTACACTAAGGCTTTTGTTGGCACAGGTATGTCTGCTAGTAGTATGAAAAAATTCAAACTGAATTTCAAACTCAAAAAATTCAAATGTTGGCAAAAGCTGAAGGTAAAGCAAGCTTAATTTTTTTCCCAGAGACTTTTACTTATTTAAAGGTGGCTTGAAAATGGGGTTTTTGTATGTGTGGTTGTTTATACTTAGTCCTCAAAATTAAATTTAGTACTAAGAGGGGGAGAGAAGTTAAGGTTTTATATTTTTCTTCTAATTAGAGCACATGAAGTCAAGAGCCCTGATTAAGGAAACTAGAGGGATATTCCTCTTATGTTGGCCAAATAACTTGACATTTCACTTCAAATCCATTCACATGTGGTTAAGTTCCACTCAGATGAGCTATTTCTTGATTTTTCTAGCATTTCAAAAGTTCTGTTTTCACAGAGAATGTAGAATAAGGGGTTAAAATTATTCATTCAGAAAATAAAACTGATCACTGTAATGAGGGCAAGAGGTGATGAACTAAAGGTAAAACATTAAATTCCTGTGTCAGTGCCCTTGTTCATAAGAAAAACAAGTTTGCTTACCTGCAGTTTAACCTGAGGAAGGAAAGCATCCACTGTTATTTAAACACACTATAACACCATGCCTTTGGTTAATTTTAATTTTCCAAAGCATCCCTACGTACACACTTTTTAAATGGAAATCATGCTTCATCAAATTACACTGTAAAGTTCATTGTTAAAGTACGCAAGTTTAGGTCTATGTACTGTTATCTCACCCTAGCTACTATGTACACTCAGTGCATTTAACATGAATTGTTTAAAATTTTAATAGAGGGAATGAGAAACTGTTGACATCTAATTAGAGAAGTATGTTTTTAAATGTTTTTAGACATGCTTTGTAGAGAAGTGGTTAGCTGTTTTAGCCTGTAGTATCCATGACATTTTTCTGATCTATGTATTCTGTTATAATGTTTTTTTTTATTATTATACAGGCGTCAGCAAGTTGCCCCTAGGGCAGGTACACCTGGATTCAGAGCACCAGAAGTGTTAACTAAGTGCCCCACTCAAACAACAGGTACTACTTATATGACCAAAATCATAGACTTTTCCATAAAATCAAGTGATATGTACAAATGTGGAAGCCTTTTCTATTTACATGTGGAATTCATTTTATTGTCCCTTCCAACACTGTTGAAATGCTTCTGTTTTTTATTAAATGTTTATTGCTCAGAACAAGCTAGAAATGCTTTCAAATCTTTGAAACTTGAATACATTTTAATTCATTTGAGGTACAGAAAACAATGAGGTTTTTGGGGGTTTTTTTAAATTGAACTTCCTCTGTCTTCCAACTATCAGATTAAAAATCCTGAAATAAATCCATTTTGCAGTTCAGAGGCTCTTGGAAAGATTCTGTCTGTTTGCTTTCAGAATATATATGCTAAACATAATACATGCAGTCCTCAATTTACAAAGTTTCGAATTACAACGTTTTGCACTTGCAATGTTTATAAATTGACACCCTGTTTCAACTTTCTGACGTTTCGACTTTGCGCTTGATCTGATGCCACGCCACACCAGCGAACAAGTTTGCTGCATCATCCATCTCCTGTCTGTCCAAACTTCTTTGGACACTTTCTTTAAGAAAGCAGACAAGACTCCAGAAAAACCTGCAGCCAAGACTCCTGAGAAGACTCCAGCCAACAACACTTCAAAAAGTCCAACCAGGAGCCCTTCAAAAAGTCCAGCCAAGTCACCTCAAAGTCCTTCCAAATCAATATGATTGCTGTTTACAATATAAATACGTTAATGTAGTTATATTACTCATCTATAATTGATCGAGTACAAAATTCTGGGTTATTTTTGGTGAAAATAGGGTATTGGGCCTTGGTTTGGGAACCAATCCCCCGTTTATAATATTGTTTCCTGTGGGAAAATCGGTTCCGAGTTGCAGCATTTCGACTTAAGACATGGTTCTCAGGAACCAATTGTGTTGTAAGTCTGAGGACTGCCTGTATGTTTGCAAACAGATTTGTAAGATGATAAGAAAATGCTGATTATTTGATATTTGCAAACATCTGGAAATCAATGCATATCAGATTACTAGTACTACTGTAATTGATACTTAGTTAATCAAGATGGCTTATAAATAATTTGTCATCCTCTTTCTTCTACCCCAGACTAACCCCCCCACCCTTTTTTACGTTTAGATTTAATATAGTTTTTATTGGTGCTGCATACAGAAAAGTATTTGAAGTTTAGCAAGTCTGAATCAGATTGATAAAAGTATTGATAACCTGATAAAAGTATTGATAACCTAATAAAATGCAAAGTGAAAGATAATTTGAGCACCAATATAAATGCAATGAAAAAGACTGCTTATATGAAAAAAATAAAGACTACTAAGACTACTTATATCTTATTAAAGATGTTACTAAGATATAAGACTGGTGAAAGATAAGAAATGTTAAAAAAAAATCCTCAAATCCGAAACTGCCACTGAGAGAGGTTATAATCTTGAGATTAAAATACAGAATTACAAGTTCTATGCCAACTTGGTCCCAGACTTAGTTTGTGGCCTAAGTGATTTTGGGCAAGACTTTAAGGTAGTCACTTAACTTCCATTGACATCTGTGGGAGTTAAATGCCCAGATATCTTTTGAAGATACTGGCCTTCTTTTGTGGCTATTCTTTCCTACTTGTAAATGAGAGTAATACTTAATTGCCTCTCCCAGGTTTTGTGTTGCTAAATTAAACAGTGATTAATACATATTTTTAAATCCTGTAATGGGAAGGCACTGTCTGTTTGCAGTTGCATCAGTTTAGCTAGTATCTTATTCTTCATTAGAAAGCATTAAACTAGTCCAACAGTTTCAAGTAACTTGGCACTTGATATCTTCTGAAGCAGTGTACTATTAGTATTTTTGGCAAAATAATTAAAGCGGAGATCTTGTCTAATGAAATATACAATAATTGCCAGCTCTTTTGAAAATAATTACTTTTGTCTTCATAGAAAAAAGCCAGAGATATTAAACTTTCTCTATAAAATAGGCTGAGAACTTTTCAACCCCTCCCTCTACCATCCCTCAAAAAGTAAAAAGTAGTGAGCCAAAAAAATATCATGGCAGACAGGTCTTCTCATAACTTTCCTTTAAAGCTGCAAAATTTCCATCCTGCTTTGGCTCCTTACCCAGAGTACTCTTTGTACTCTTTGTAAAACTATTAAAATGATGAGCCATCTCAAAACTGCTTCAATTCTTAAATGGGTTACCTTGTCAAATGATTTCATACTTAGATGTTGTGAGTAACATCTTCACATCTTCAACACAAATCCATTTGAAATTGCCAAACTATCATAGTCACAATTTGAAATTAATCTAGTTTTATGTATAGCCTTTCTTTTTTGTAGGTAAGCTCTGAAATTAGCTGGCCTAATTTTAAGTCATGCCCAAAAGGCTTAGTACTAGGTAGAAATAGATCTGAATGCTGAGAGTGACTTCATGGTTAAAGTTATGTATATAGTTCTGTTTGGTAGATTTAGATTTATAAAAAGAGGCCCCCAGAAGTTATTGGGGATGTTCATATGAGTATCATCATTCTCAAGCTTCAGGATCAAATTCTAAAATTACTCTATACAAAAACATGAGCGTTTTGTTGGAATGAAATAAAAATCAATAGGTAATTCAGGACATTTCTTTTGTTGTCATCTTTTTTGGTAAATTCAGTGTTTGTTAAACTCCAGATGTGAAAGCTGTGGATTGTTGTTTATGACTCGCTTTCAATTGCAGCAATTGACATGTGGTCAGCAGGGATCATATTCCTTTCTTTGCTCAGTGGACGGTCTCCATTTTACAAAGCAAGTGATGATTTAACTGCCTTGGCACAAATTATGACAACTCGTGGATCCAGAGAAACCATTCAGGCTGCTAAAACGTTTGGTACGTAAATTTTAATTGCAGAAAAACTGTATGTTTAGTCTGTTACAAATCATTGTAATAAGTAATACATTTCTGTTTACATGTTTGATTAAAATCACTATATTGGCTAGGGACTTGACTTTTGGTATATCCCCATCTACTAGCATAGAATAAATTTAAGAAAATACTAAGCACTTAAATACTAAACACTGGATATTTTTTGTTTTAAGTTTATAAAGGCTCTCTTCTCCATTTAATCTTTAATTTGAACTTCTATAGTAAGTTTCATTATAAAGAATTCTCATACTGCTTACAAACTGTATCATGTTTTACAGAAGCACATCAGTTTCGTGGGGGGTGGGAAGGCGAACATAGCAACTCTCTAATGACTACTCTTGGAATTTGGTTAGAATGTTTGAGGTAATTTCCTTAATCTTAAATCACTCTGGTCAAAAATTAAGATGTAACCTTATTTTTTAAAGAAGTGTGTATGGGGGGTGGGTATCAGTTAGAATTAGGAAGTGTTTAATTCAACAGAACCTTTTAGAATAAATGTAAGTGTTATCCTGAAATTGTCCATAGCACAAGGAGAAACTGACAACACTCATTTTTATTCTCTAAAATGAGAAATGTAGATTGTGGACACACATAATTAACAATGAAAATAGGTTTTTTTTCCCTCTAGTTCCATTAATCCAAGATAGTGTTGGCAAGATAAAAGAAAAGCAAAATATATTAATTTTGATAGTGAATTTGACCAGAAGTGGTCAGGACTTCAGTTTTAATTATTTTATACTTTTGTGTATACGGTTAAAGAAAAGCTTTTCTAAGCCACTATGGTTCTGAACACTGCCTCCCAGAAAGTCATCAAGATATGTCTTGTTGCCAACACTGGTTTTACGGCATACCCTGCTTCAGCTCATGTTGGAACATATGCAATAGCTTCCCTTCTCAGACCAGAATAGCTGAAATACAGCACACTTCAGCATACTCCTCCATGGTTTTCTATGGGACCAGTAGACCTTATCACTCATTTTAACATAGCATAAAACATGTCATGACTACTAAGTCAGCAAGCAAGATATTAAGCATAGAAGAATTAGTACCACTGAGATGTGTACCACTGACATTAATTTGTAGTTGTATATCAAGTGTAATAAAAAAGTCTTACTGTTTTTCCTCTTAGGTAAATCAATACTGTGTACCAAGGAAGTCCCAGCACAAGATTTAAGAATCCTCTGTGAAAGGTTGAGAGGAACAAATAAATCAACAGGTGATATGCACACCAACCCTTCCTATGAACTTGCTTTGCCAGTTGAGACAGATAAAGTGGAGTTTGGTTCCCAGACATTCAGAAAAGAAATCTACCATCTGAAGGACAGCCATTGTGAAAATGGTGGTGGTATAGACATAAAGATTAGAGAAAAACTAACATACACAAAAGGCTGGGACAGAGTTCCTGATGAGGCTTACAACCTACTTGATAAACTACTAGATCTGAACCCCGCTACAAGAATAACTGCAAAAGAGGCTCTGATGCATCCTTTTTTTAAGGACATGAGACTGTGAGAGTACACCCAATTCTCTTGCCTTGATAGATATTTGCTTTGTATGAAAATATACAGTTGTACAGTAGTAATTTAATTTTACATTCCACCTTTAACACCTACAAATCTTTCAGTGAAATATATGTGCTGACAGATGCTCACTCTTCAGTTTTGAGTTTCTGACGCATACTGATCACTTTACTTGTGTTATAAAAACTGCCAGAGATTACAAAAGGAAGTTTGGCAGCATGGGCAGGTAGGGTTGGATTTGGAACTATTCTCCTAACCCTCTGCTACTTGTTACTGGTTAAGTAAATTTGCTAACCTCTAGCTTCATGAGTGAATTACAGTTGGAGTCCAAGTCTGGTAGAAAAGTGTCACAATACAAAAAAAAAAAACAAAAAAACCCCAAACTGCTGGCAGTCCCAGATGCCAAGGATTAAATATGCATTATAATCAACACACTTTAACCCCTCTCCATTGCTGAAGTGCATTGGTGAAGGAAGTGTAGGAAAGGCTGCATTGCTTGGGGGGCGAGGGGAGCAGGCAAATACTATGTTTATTTTAAAATTCCTGGTAATATTTAAAATTAATGTGTTGCCATCACATTTTAATGTGATGGCAACAAGAGGAATTATTAAATAACTCTAGTTAACACATGCTGGTTACTATTCTGTCCATACACAAGAATCCTTGTTCTGTTCATTTGAGTCTACTCACTTGAGCCTGTTCTTTTCACACTGGAGATCCTAGTTAGATTGTCACTGGTCACAGTCGTCTCTTCAAAACTCTTTAGAGAAGAATTTTGCTTTGTATAAATCGAGGATCAGGTATTGTTTGGTTAGTAGACCCCCAGAAAGGCATGTATTCCAAGAAATGTGTACTCTCTACCTACCATCTGTTTGGGCAGTGGTGAATACTGCAGTTGCCTGCAATGTACAACCTGTATTTTTCTCAAGTGAAACAACAGGAGTAACTATCAGTGTGAATCGGCTACCTCCTTGCTGATTCTGTCATATGCCATTTGCTGAAACATAACTGCTATGAAAAATTATATTTTCATTAAATAAAGGTTTTGTTTTTATTATTATTTCAAAGATTGGTTAGAGGTATTACTTTTAAAGATGCCCAAATATAGATAAGAAAGGGATTTCTTGCAGAAAGCAATATATTATAATGGAATTTTTTGTTCTCCTGTATAAATCCCTTCATGGAAAACACTTTTTTTAGTTGTCTTTACTGTACTAAGGATTGCGATAGTGCAGGGTGTCTTAATCTCAAGCAGATTTCACAACACAACTGGCTCTAGTGCTCTACACAGAAAAATGCCTAAATTCCCTCAACCTAAAAGCAAGCATTCATTATTTCAAATTTGCTAAAGCTGACTTACCTTTTTCTTGGTAAATGTTGCCTTATTTTAAAGGTATTGGTTTTTAGTTTTTATTTCATAAAGTTCAGTGGTTTTAATTTGAGAAGTGAAATAGGAGAAAATATAATTGAAAATATAAAATTAATGGACTCTACAGGTTAAGAGATGTAGTTTGAGGCTACTGCAGGGCAAAATGTTGTGATTGAACCAATGAGTTGTGGAGGCGAAAGTGGGGGAGAGGAAATCCACAGCATTTTGAGCAGCTATAAATGGGGAGAAATGGGACCTTGAGAGAAAAATGTTGCAGTAGTCAAAGTGAGATGACATTATTCTCTCCCTTTTTTAGTATCAGTTTAAACAGTTAATACCAGATTACAGTGCTATGACTGTAGAAATGTCTCTCCTCTACCCTTATAGCAAGGTCACAGAAGTATTAATTTGGCCCCGGCAGTTCCATTCGAGTCAAAACAGAAAAGAAATATGAGGTGTTAATTTTGAAAGCTGGACCTTTTACATGTCAACTTTGAAAGGACACTGTCAATGTCAGTTACTCATGCTAGTTTTGCTATATTAGTTTTCTGATGGAGCACTCCCTTTAGTGGAGTTGTTTGTTTTGTTTTTAATTATTTCTAATAATCATGAATTTTTTTCTGCCCTTTTTATTGAAAAAAGGAAGACTTAAACTATTGCACCAAATATCTTGGGGCATCTCTATGCATACCCCTCCCTGCCACCTCTTAATTTTCAACTTTGCTGCTTATGGGTGTTTCCCTATATTGTGCATTTGTTGTAATCCAAGATAAGCCTCCATTTAACATGGAAGAGAAAAAAGCCCCATCTTGGATTATACTGGTTAGGGGCAGGGTGGGTCAAGATAGAGGGCGAAGGAGTGTACAGTAGGGTAGACTGCGTGATGTATGGCCTGAGGGATGCTCAGAGGGAACTGTACAGTGTGGGGTGACCATGTAGCAGCAAGAGAGCTGCTCTGACTGGCTCTGGCTCCAACTCCAGGTAGTAACTACTACTTGACTGGGGCTAAGGCTAGGGCTGGATCCAAAGTTGCTGCACATAGTAAGTGGTAGCTGTTGGGCAGGAGAGAACCAGGTGGGAGGCACCAGGGGTTAGTGATGTGGGGGGTGGGGAGAGAAGGGGAATTGGTAGTAAGAGTAAGGGACAGGTGCCAGAGGAACAACGGGCATGAGTCAGATCTGCCCCATGTCGCTACTTTCCCTGCCACACCAAGGGGGGAGGGAATAGACATAAGACGACTCTCCAGTCAAATTTATCATTTTCCACATCTAGAATCTACTTGTTTGGGGGTCATCTTGAATTCAAAGTTATCTTAGGTGAATATGGTAACAGGTTACGACTTTTTTTTACGTATTATGAGAGAGTGCAACTGAGCATCACTTTAAAAAAATCAAATTATCCACAAACTGCTACAGAAAAGTTAAAGGCAAATAAGCCCTAATTCAGTTGTAGGAATCTTGGTGCTTGCCTTTAAGAACCCCAGGGCACAAGTATTTTGAGATCAGAAAATATTATTCTCACACTTTGTTATTATTTCACTGCTGATCATTTTAAACCAGGGGTGCTCAAACTCTGGCCTACAGGCCAAATGCATCCTGTGGAGCCATTGCATTTGGCCCAAGGGGCTCTCTATGTGCTGAGAAATATGGCAGTGGGAGAGCAGTGGCCATTAATACCACCACCTTCTCCTGCTCCCAAATCCCCATTTCCCCCTCCTCCCCCCCTCCCTGCGAGATTGGGGCCAGATCATCCCTAGTCCCCTATGTGGTTGGATTGGGGCCATGCCATACCCTCTTCCCCCATGCAGCTGGACTGGGGCCATGCTAAGACCCCCATCCCCCTCTGTAGGACTGAACGGAGCCCTCCTCACGTGCCCCAGGAGCTGGATTGGGGCTACTGCTGGATCCAGCCCATGGAGCAACCAGGCACTGCCCATTCATCTCCCCCCAGGGAAAAAGGTTGAGCACTGGTGTTTTAAACATGCGCGCACATTTATCAGCTCTGGGATTAGGGACAGTGTCTTTTTGTTTTCCCCACTCTACATTTTGGCAATGTGTTACCAGAAGACAGAGTAGACCCTGTTTACATATAATTTATTTGGGCAACTAATTATAAACAGCTCTGCCTACAGAAACTTAACTTTTTTTTGTTCAGGGATGTGGTGGAGCTCCAGTGACAGAAAATTATAGGTTATGAAACTAAACATCACAATTTTAGGCTTATTCTACTCTAAGAAGTTTTACCAGTATGCTATTGGGCTAGATAAGTCAAACTATCCTTTGGTGTGGAAGCAACTCTGCCTATAAAAGCACATGTCATTCAGGGTTGTGGTGGAGCTATACTGGCAGAAAAACTGTTGGCACCTGCTGGGGCCTGTGCATAGTGCATATCTTAGGAGCTGTAGTATTGACAAGTCCTAAATATGACCACTGCAGCAAATAGGAAGCTTTGTCTCAGAACAACAAGCACACAGACAAAATCATCCTCAGCAACCATTATTCCTGGTTCTGGCAGGGAATATGTGGCTCCCCTTTGAGGATCCCTTCCTTTCTTCCTTCTATGGGGCTGACAGCAAAGGAGGTTGTACTCCTGTTGGCTCCCCTAAGACATTAGAGATGCAACATCTGTTCACTGACCCTGAATGTTCTCTGCAGAACATTAATATTTTTTCCACCAGTTTTAAAGATCCCAAACAATGAGGCCAGGGACGGACATTCAAAAAGCCTGAATTGATTCAATCTTCACAAGTTGATCTAACCTGCAAAACTTGAACCAATTTGGAGGAGGACAGACATTCCCTTTTCATTCCAGAAATATAGGCACATGCCTGCAGTGGCTCAGGCTAGAAGCTGCGGGGTGCTAAAGCAGCCCTCCCTTCCCTTCCACAGTGCTGAGTTGAGAGGGGGCGTGGTCAGGCCCCAGCAGGATGCTCTGATTAGGGAGGGGTTCCCTCCCCAGCAGCCCAGCAGGGACTCGATAACAGTGTTTATCACCCCTAACTCAGTGTTTATCAACCCATTAAGAAAACAAAAGCCTTTCTTATTAGTTCAAGCTCTTCTTAAACAACTTTTTCCAAGGAAGGACATTACCAGCTACCTGTTGATTAGCTCCAAAAAGCCCTAAGCTGACTCTGTCCTGCCTCCCACAGCATGGACTGTAGCCAGCATGTGGTGTGTTAGCTAATGCTGAGAGGTGCTTATGTAAGGCAGAGGGGATGGGGGATATCCCTGCTTTAGCAGGGAGTGGTCAGGGGGAGCAGGAGGAAGCCAGACAGACCCTGTTGTACATGCAGTCTCTGCTGGAGCTGCAGACAGGGAGCAGAGGGGAGGGGCCAACCCAGCTCTCTAGGGGAGAGAGAACTGCCTAGCCCAGAGAGCATGCCAGGATGCTGGGGGACTGATTTAACTTAAACCAAGAACGGGTCTTGGACAGATATTGCATAAACCAGTTTGACCCAAATCAGTTAGGTCTGACGCTACATTCAACCAGGTTTATCTCAAACCAGTTTCAGCCATTTCCAAAATGGTTTATGTGCACTGAACATCTGTTCTGTTACAGCTTTAAACCAGTTTCTGATCACTTAAACCAGTTTATATGTAACGTCTGTCCCTAGACTGAAGGTTCCACTGCTGTTCTGGTGCGACTTTTCCAGAACACAGCAAGTCTTTATCAAAAGCTGTTTATTCAGCTTAAATGTTCCTTTTCTTAACTTCATCCTTCTATTGCAAACTATACATGTTTTATGTATCTATTAGGGCTGTGCGAAACAACACTGTTTCGTTTAGACTTCCATTTTGAAGGGACAGTGTTTGGTTTTGCTGTTTTGAAGCACTGTTACGTTTTGTTTCGTAAAAACTGTTTTGACACTGTTTCAATTTTTTGCCCACGGGCTATAACGGGGAATCACGAAAATGCCAATAACCTTGTCATTTCTTGCCTGATTTGGATGAAAATTGCAGGGATGATAGCCCCTGCTGAGGCCATGACGCCTGCCAAGTTTCAGGGAGATAGGGGCAGAAGGTTTTGTGAAACTGCACCTCAAACTGTTCAAAGCAAAACTAATATCACTTGCCAGCAGCAGCAGCCTGTTGTCATCCCAGACACAGATCCAGGGGCTGCACCCCCTGGGAGGAGTCTGGCACAGTCCTGCAGCCCTCTTGAAGGGTGCAGGCCTCCAGATCTGCGTGCCTCTGAAGGCTCATGGCAGAGCCCCCCTGTGCCGCATGGGGGCAGCAGGGATTGCTTCCCCCTGCCCCCCACCTGGCACCCGTGGGGGAGCTGCACTATTGCACAGGTGCAGCATAGCTCAGCAGGGTGCTGTACACTATCCTGGAGCTGGGGCGGCTCCACATGCCAGCCAGAGCTCCTGGTTTGATTCCCCAGTGCTCCTGGGGGGCAGAGGCCCCCAGAGCTGTGTGCCAGGTTTCAGCAGGTTGCCACTGCAGGCTGGGGCCAGCAGCAGCACTGAGTAGCT
>NW_005842008.1:553062-560129 GCF_000455745.1 Alligator sinensis
GTCCAAATCAGGGGGCCTGCACCCCCTGGGAAGAGCTGGGGGATCGAGGCAGGAGCTAGATGTCAATATCAGAACAGTCCTTCCCTCCTCTTCCTCCTCCCCCTCCTTAATTTCTGTTTAGCTGCAACCAAGCTGGCTTGGAATCTCGACACGTTTTGAAACTTTCAAAGCTTTTTTGATTGCCCTCGTTTCTTTTTTCAAGGCTGTTTCAAAGTGTTTCATTTCGATTTCACTGTTTCAAGCTCGAAATGGGTTGAAACAACTTCAAAAAGAAACACCCATCAAAATTTCGAACAGCCTTAATATCTGTGTACTGCACTTTCATGGATATTATGGCCCTCAAAAAACTTGATGACATCTCCTTGCACTGGTTACCTTTTTGTTGAGTATGTGTGTATAATTCTTAATCTATTCATCAGACTACAGGAGTGACTAGTTTTAGTTGCCTTTCTATGAACTCTATTAATCTCTCTCAGTGTGGTCACTCAAAATGAATATAGTATCCTAGTTGCCTATACCAAAAGTGTTTAAATATGCATGCACAGTCCAAAAAGCATACTGCTCTCTTTGTGGTAGGTAAATTGCGTAGTAAACCTGTGCCTAACATGCTGTCTTTCATTGCCCTGTGGTTACCTTTCACTAATAATGCTTTTGAGTTGTTTTTTTTTTGCCATTTAGCAGGTTGGACTGACATCTTATTTTTAGTTAGAGGCTGCCAAAGGCCTTTTCAGTGTTTCTTATACCAATTATGTGTCCCTGTAGTTCTTGTATAATCTGTCCTCAGAGATATTCACAACTTGCCTTCCTTCCTCAATTCAGCATCCTTTATGAATTTCAATGTGTTTCTAGGTCCATAATGAAGATGTTAAATCATACCAGCTGTTGTATAAGCAGTTTCTCTCAGTTCACTATATTACTGTCCTTTGGTCAGTTGAACACACACAAACTGGCTTGTATGAGAACAACTAATTATTCATACTTTAACCTGAAAAATCAAATTTGCACAGCTCCAACCATTTTGTAAAGGTATCTAGTTTGTTTTGCAAGACTTGAAAACTGATAGTTGCCTATAGGCGTGCTCGTTCACGTTTTAATTGGAATGCATTGCAGTAGATTCTATTAATCAATTAATCGAGTCTGCTCCACATTCCAATTAGAATGCTTCAGCGTTGCCTCACCATCATGTGTATTAAGCCCCCCCCTCATTTCAGTATGGCCACAAAGGTGCTTTAATTATACCTTGTTGAATGAACTTTAGTTAAAACACCCCTGCATCCATTTTCAAATGTAGGAGTGCTTAATACATGCAAAGGTGAGCTATTTCAATTGGAGCAGCTGTCTGGGAACCACTTTAATTAAAACACTATACAAATACTGAATTAGAAAAAGTGTGTTCTCTAAAGAGTTTACATCCAAGCAAATCAAATGGTCAATGGGAGAACCTGTCTAGTAGGGGTGTGCGAAGCGGGCCCTATTCAATTTGGATTCAGCCCTAATCAGGGACAGTGATTTGACTTGTTGATTCGGATCACTGACCCCGATTCAATTTGGCCGAATCCGAATCTGAATATTTGATGCTGATTGAGAGAATCAGCGATTCGGACGTAGACACAGCTTTAAATATTTTTTCTACATACCTCGAGATACCAGCGCGGCTTATGAATGCTGTGATGCTGGGGTGCATGGAGCGTCCCACAGGAGTGGAGGGGGCCCTCCACATACTCAGCAGCAAACCCAGAAGTGGACCGGAAGTACTTCCAGTCCACTTCTGGGTCCACTGGGGAGCGCGCTGAGGGACCCCCCCCAGCACCTACCTGGCTCAGCAATTGGCTGTAGAGGGTTCCTGGGTGCCCCCCCCGCCAGATCCAGGAGGCACCAGTTGCCGAGCTGCGGGCACACGCGGGGGGGGTGCTCTCCAGAGGACCCGGAAGTGGCCTGGAAGTGCTTCTGGTCCACTACCAGGTCTGCTGCCAAGCATGCTGCGGAGCCCCCCCACGCTTCTGTGGGACACTCCATGCACCCCAGCATTGCAGTGTTCACGAGCTGCCTGCTACCTAGAGGTATGTAGAAAAAACATTTAAAGCTGTCTCTATGTCTGAATCACTGAATTTTTCCAAATCGATTCAGAGAGATTAAAGGATCCTTGGATTTGGAGATTTGCCCATCAAATCAGGGACCAAAGCTTTGCACAGCCCGACTGTCTAGTGAGAGCTTTTTATTTCCTCCAACATCCCCACCTCTGTTGGTTACAAAATCACTGACTTTGCCCACAGTTTCATAAGCCACTGGTAGTGCTTACTCTGATAGTGTGATAACTATTTTGTGTAATTATAGATATTTTTAAAGTCTTTCAATTTTAGACTGGACTTTGCTCTGGTTTTCATCTTGGGGAAATTCAGGAAAGTGCAATAGCCCCAAGTCTTTGCAATAATAGTGTAATACAGGTCTGCTCAATGCTCAACCCATGGGCCAGATGTGGCCCATGGAACCATGGTATCTGGTCCACGGTGATCTACTTGAGTTAGGAAATTTTGGCAGCAGGGGCGTGGTGACAATCAATGCTGCCTCCCCTTCCCCCACTGCCAAATTACCAAGCCCTGTGAGGCTGAATCCAGCCCTGCCTGGGCCATTGCCACACAGCTGGATCAGGTCCAGGCTGCTTCTCCCTTCCCTTGCCCTCCTCCCATGCAGCTGGATTGGGGCCAGAGCACTCCTTGTCCCCTTGGATCAGGGCCAGACCATTCCACATATTCAGCTTTATTAGGCCCCACTACACCCACCCTGTGTGCCAGATTGAGCCTTCCAGCTGGGGGTGAAAAGGTTGGGCATGCTGATGGTCTTACATTGAGCAGACTTTGCCACGAACAAGGACAGGTACTTGTGAATGGTTAGTATAAATCTGAATAACCTCCATCTTCATTTTCCTTGCAGCTACTACATTATTGGTAGGGGTCTACCTAACTTGAGGAGGCAGCCAGCTGATTTTGCAGGCAGATCCTGAGGCCTGCTGCCATTTTTGTGGGCTGAGCATGGCGGGGCCCTGCCACTTGCTGCTGATTGGTTGCAAGGACTGTATCAGATGGCCATGTCCCTCACAGTTGATTGGTTATGAGGGCTGTCCATCATACGGCTCTGCCCCTCACCACTGATTGGTAGAGAGGGGTGAGGCTGCATAATAGACAATCCTCAGCCAATCAGCAGCAAAGGGAAGGGGTGTTAGCCATCTTGCCGGCAGCCCCCTTCTCCCCCTTAGCGGGCTGTGCAGCGGGGCCATAGTACTATGAAGACTACTGCTTCCCTCTGGGGAGCCAGCATTTTTTTTCCCAGCAAGCCCGCCAAAATCAGTCTGCTGGTTGTTATGGAGCCCACCTGAATTCACAGTGTGCAATTTTTGCGGAAAATCGCAAATTTGGTAGGTCCCTAGTCATTGGGGATGATAGCTCAGTGAAAAATATTCTCTAAAGTAATAGCACTTTTGCATCCTTTATTGTATTTTGGCTAAATGCTCACAGTTTTGATTACTGGGCTTTTTCCTCATTGACAAGTATAGCCCTTATAGATTAGGTGACTGATTCTGCAAAAACTTATCACCAAGAAGAGCTTTATTACATCAGTCAATTCTGGTCACAGGAGTACCAAGTATAATGCTTACTTAGTGCTTGCAGAATTGGGCCAAAAGCAACAACTATACTCAGTGTTTTGGAAGAAAGTAGAGCTTTTATTAACATTGTGAAAGAATGAAAGTATAAAATAAGTAGAAGTTGTGAAAACATTGTGAGTTTCATAATAGAAAGGAACAAATTTCTTTTAAAAAACCTGATGTCTTCGACTGAGAAACTTTAATACATCTTTTCATATAAATTTCTTGAAATACTAATGGAGTCACTACTATAAAAGGGTACAGACAATATGAAAAGGTTACCACCTGATTTTTTTTTTTTTTTTTTTTTTTTTTAACAAATCCTTTCCATATAAGGTGCTGATTATGATAGTGTTAAAAGGTCTGAAACAGGGCTGTGGATAAAAAGCAATTATTTCAATATACTCAAAACTTATTCAAGATCTTTAAGAATTACCAAGTGATGGTAATCTCCTACAGTTTCTGGCATCAACTGTTAAGAGAAAAGTGTTTGCAGATGTCAGAATATTGATTGCAGAAAATTTTGAAACCCACAAAACCCTGGGGCCCAGGTCTTAGTAATTTCTGCTGTTTATGTAATTTCAGCACAGCACGTCACTGAGAAATTATTTATCTAAGGGAACTGTGGCCAAATCTGGCAGGCAGTGCTGTCTGCCAGCGTCTGCAGATGTATTGTTTCCTCCTACGTTCACTCATGCTGTCTGTGGTCTTACTAGAATACTAGCTGACACCAAGCAAAAATGTCAACTATGGCGAACTTTCTACATTGCTCTCGTTTTTGTTTTTGTTTTTTTTAAACCTAGTTCCTGCTTTATGTAGCCATTGAATGGGAGTGATGGGAGTATTTTTTGCTGTACTGGTTGAACTAACAGAAACAAGGGGAAGGTGAGAGGAGGGGCTTAATTATTAATGATGTTATGTCAAAGTACATTTTTGCATAACACTACCTCTTTTGGCAATTAAAGTACAATATACTCAACAATCTATAGAAAGCTGCAGCTTGTTACTTTAATTAGCCAGTGATTTGAAACCTAGGGGGAATGCAATGGAGAACATAAATAGAAAGTAGCTAGAAGAGGTAATGATAAGGTAGCTTTTTGTGGCACTCCTCAGGGTTAGATTTCAAAGTTCCTTACACAGGAAGAATAGAGGACAGAAAATAATGAATTTCACTGTATTAATTCCTAAGGCCAAATGCAACTTGGTTTGTACAGTAAAGAAAGAAAACTAATGTTTGGCTATAGGATGGGGAGAAAACAGCTAAGAAAATCACGCTAGGAAAGACTAGGAGTGACAACTGTGACACCTGTCTTTCATACTTGGAATGGACCCAGAAAACCTTCCTGTAGAGCCACACAGGAGCTGCAAGATACCCCCTTAGCATGTTACTTGATTTGGGATGTTAGATAATGTGTCTGCAGGGCACTGCTATTGCCATAAAACTATTCTACATTGAATTTTCTCAATGTAAGTATTAAAAGAGCAATAAGGGAACCATTGCTGCAGCATATATACAGCAATTGAGGCCACTGTTGGCACACTGAGGGGTTTAAATGCTATGCTATGCTATGTAAAGAGTATTAATAAATTGGAACAGAATCAAAGCGGGGCAACACAAATGATCATGGAGTTGGGAATCATGATGTAAAGAGAGACTGAGTGACATGAACATAAGGAATCTGAGCAAAGAAAGCCACAGTAGATAGGGAACTACAAATATTAACACACTGAGCAGAAGAAAGGGGTGGATAATTCTCAGAATGAAGTAAGGATAAAGCAGGAATTCATGATCTCTACTGGGCTTTTCCCAACTCTCCATCCCAACTCTCATGCTATTTTCTTTTCCTCAATAATGACCATTGGGGGAGGGAGGTAGGCACGGTTTACCAGAGGAAGGTGTAGACCTGTCATTCCTAGAGAGAGCCACAAGCCATATAAGAAAAGCAATGAAAGAAAGCTGCACAAATGCAGACATAGAAACATGATTTAAAAACTTAATTCAAGATTTTTGGATTTAGTGTAATTTTGTGTGTGTGTGTGTGTGTGTGTGTGTGTGTGTGTGTGTGTGTGTGTGTGTGTGGAGACTAGAGAGAGAAAGGATAAAGGCAGTTCACTCAAGGCAACTGCAGAGGGAAATGGAAGGTTCTGCTTAACTGAAAACAAGTTATGAACTGGGAAAGCAGGTGAGCGTGAGCATCTTGACAATCCTGCTGTACTCCTGGCTACTCCAATTTCTCCACCGCTAGAAAGTTGGAATCAGTGCAAACCTGCTGTGCAGAGCAAGGGAAGGAGGTATGATCTGCACTGTTCAATATGTACTCACACTTGGCAGAGGAGAGTCAGGGTAAGATCATGTGGTTACAAGTATCCTCTAATTTTCTCACAAGCACCTCAGAAAGGCATGTATTTTGGGGGGCTGCTGCTGCTAAGGCCTGGGATGTCTCCTGAACTGGGGGGTGGCAGACAAGAATTCTGTTCTCTTTTCCCTTGTATATCTCCCTAACACCCAGCCAAATGCTGTTACAGGGAGGCTGGATTTGGATTTTAATACAGAATAATAATTTATTGTATTCAAGAGTCCTGATCAGCATAAAATGAAATCTAGAAATTGCTGCACTGTAATTGTATAGAACGAAACGTCATACCTTACTTACAATGAGGTTCTCTGCTGCTCTATGATGAAACTTTTTATTGCAGATAACTTTTGCTTGGCATTTGTCATGACATTTCCTATATGATCATTTCCTTTTTTCTTTTTCTGGCATCTTTCTGACCATTATATTCTAACACTCAGAGTACTACAAAAATTGTATATAAATACAGTAGGCTTCTCATATACCAAACAGGCTCTGGAGAAAATTTATGTTCTAAACTGGATGATACAAATTCAGAGGAAAGTTTACATTAAAAAGACAAAATTTGAGTCAAGCTACTGAAATTTTCTTGTGCAATGTTGGTACCACATTGCAGACAACTAAAAGATTAAAGGAAATCAACTTTCTTGGATTTGAATTTGTTTACTGTAGGCATTTAAAGTGCTTTCTATTTAGTCAGTTTCTGCACTTCCTTTGTAGCGTCTCCTTTTACATTTACTGAAGTTCCTGGAAAACACTTTTAATGGAATAAAGTTTTAAATGCATTTATAGTTTCCAGCCCTTCAGTTATAGACCCAGACAATGATGAGTCTCCATGTGGAATGGTAGTAAGAGGACATTTCTCCGAGACATTACTCAAACAATGTTCTGTACACTAGTCTCAAATATTCCAACAATTTTTCTTGGAGTGTGATCAGCTTAAAAGTTTTTCTAGTAATGGAACTACACTATGTTCTTTGCAATTTCAAAATTCCCTTTGTATTTTTTCCAAAAAGTAGTACATACACTGGATCAGTAGCAGTACATACATGGTTCATGCTCATTCTACTATT
>NW_005842008.1:560160-607643 GCF_000455745.1 Alligator sinensis
ATTCCTGCTTGCCCAGTTCCAAGGGGAGTAAATATTTAAACTGGCAGCCTGAGTGCAATGGATGGAAATAAGACTTGTCATCTGTCGTTTTGATCCTTTGCTTACTAAAAGCTGGCATATATAGTTTTGTTATTCCAAAAGCCTTTGGTATCAGGGAGGTGACTATCCAATTGATTTATATTTATCAGGTTGTACTGTGGTCTTCAGAAAACCCTTTTCCATGTGGTATTGCTAATTTCCCCCTAGGGTGAATTATTTTGGTGGGGTTTTGCAGGGTGGCCTGAACATAACTCAACATATTGTGATTGTCTGTGTATAATGATTGGTATCATTAATGCACTGACCATGGGATATGGAAGACTTGTCTCCATAAGGAAATTGTCATGAAATACACCAATATTTGAATTAAAAGTGTATTGTGCTAAACCACATAAAGCAACTTTTAGTGTGGAACAGAACCATCCATATGAGTTGGCACACAATATCTATTCCAAACCCATAACAGACAGACACTAAATCGCTTTAGGTCATGCATGCCACTTCATATTGCCATGAAACAGAAATTACAGGAAGATACATGTTAAAAAGGGTAATTACCAGCTATGAATTTGGTAAGTATGCATAGCACTGCACTGTTTGTTCAGAGGTCACTGTAACATGTTCTCTTTCAAGATTTCAATACTTTAGAGTAAATAAAGATAAGAACCCAAATCGCATGTCTAAAAAGCAAGTACATTTTGGGATTCCTTCTACAAAGTTCACAATATGCAGAGGATATGATGAGAAAGTACCATTCCTGGCCACTTTATATTGGCAGGTTGTTTGCCATCTCCCATACCACTTCATAATTTTCTTTGATTTTCAAGCTATCCAAAACAGTAGAAGCAACTGGCAGGGTAGGGTACATCTCAGATTATCTGGGGTTTTAAATAGTACCATTGTGCCTGGTTTTAGCAGCCCCTGTCTCTTTATGACCCAAACCTTTTGTTTTCATGTCCTTTTGACTCTCCAAGAACATTATCCCTATATAATGCTTTATTGTACTAAGTGAAAAGTTAACCAATGTAAACATGCCTGAATATCCCAAGTGCATTGTTTATTCTATCCTCAGAAAGATTAAATACCTTATTTGGGATGTGTGGGTCTTTTTTGAGGGGGTGGGGGTTGTTAAATCTTGCTCATAACCCTTTTATATAAAATTCTTTCCTGGTTTTCAGAAAAGTCAGATTTTAAACTTAACTCTAAGTATGTCTTTGTTCCATGAACACTACAACAGGAAGACCTATTTGATCTAAACAAATCACTCAGAAGTTTTCTTACATGACATAATCTTAGCTATTTCTAACAAATAACGAGTAATTAATTTTTTGCATCCTTATATAAATTGCTTGGAAAAAAGGATCCATGAATCCTGGAATAGTCAGAAAGGGAAGTTTGGGTAGGAGAAAAAAGATTTACAGGATCAACCTTGTAGAAGCCACAAGCCAGTAGAACTGGATTTTGTTAGCAGTAGCAATCAAATGCCTCAAGATTACAACAGATTACTTTCCATTTCTAACCTCAGTATTCCTTAGCTTGTATTTTTAAAACTTCTAGCCAGGTTTTTAGCATATTCACTTGACTACAGCATGCCCCAGAATTTTGTCTTTTGCTATCTTTATATCTCTATATTGTTTTTCCTTTGCTACCTTGAACATCATTACTTTGAGAGGCAATTCTACCTACCGCTCTACTTCCCATTGGTTTCAGATTCTCGCCTGTCACTTCCTGATACTTCTTTACCACTTACTGCATTTTGAAGATTGGTTTTCCTCCCAAGAAGTCCTCTCTATCCTGTACTGCATTCTTTTGTGTAATCTTACTTATGCTGAATCGTTACATATAGTTTTCTGCCAGCCATTTCAAGGTTCCATTTCACCACTTTCTTACATTCTAATGCCAGTCCAGAAAACTGTAGTTGGTATGTTGTTTTTGCTTGTGGGGACAAGTAGAAGGAACATCCTTTGTTGTTTCACTGGATGCCTATCAGACTTTCAACCTGATGCAAAATTGCATTCCTGTGATTCAAACTCTTCAAGAAATGACTCCACCCTATCTTTATTGCTTGGATCCTAATTTTACCTGCCACCTAATCCTCATCTAGCTGAGTGCTTGTTAGGAAATGTCAAATATTTTTTTCATCATCTTTTATACTCCACAGTCTTCTACTCTGCAGCGCAAAAGGTACTAATCAAGTCTTCTCATGCCTCTAGTCATTCTAACAATTATCCTCTTCTCAGTAAAAGAGGCAAACAGTAGTTTACCAGGTTTTTCTTATGTCAGTTAACTAGTTCCCCTTTCTACTACCCCCACTTCGCATTCTTCACTGATACTCAATTTCTTACCTGGTCTTCTGTGCCTTATCCAGGTTCCTATCCATTTTCTTCCTTTTCACATTAGTAAGTTAATAACTGGCTTTAAGGGGACAGCTTATAAAATGGACAGTGCACTGGAGCTGTGATTGCATACTGTTGACAACTTAAATATGCACACACAGAATTGAGCAGTTTGGCCCCATTTCCCCCTCCAGCCTGTATGTTGTGTGCACTGCAGGTTGACACACACAAGTTATATTTGTTTTGCATAGGAGCATTTACTCATTTTGAATTTATAGGCATTTTCCCAACTCCTTTTCTAAAAAGGAGTGTCCTGGAATGCTTTTCTGAAATGCTGCCAGTCTTTTACTGGAATAGCTATAGTCACTTCTCCCTTGTCCATCCCGTAAAGGAGACAATTCACTCTCTGTGCAAAATAATGCATTTTTCCTGCTAAAAATCATAATCTCATTAACTGAACACAATGACTGACTATCTAAAATGCATACCAAAATCTTGCAACAATCAGAACAATGGAGAAAAAGAAATTGTTGGTAAAATATTTTGGAAATAGCTGAATGTACCCAAGACCAACATTGCTCCAGTGCGGTTCTCTTTTGCCCCTTTTAGGATGACACAACAGGATGTCATTTAGGATTTCTGCACAAATCACTCCAATGAAAGTTGTGGCCTGCACTAAATTTGAATAAAATCAAGTTCAAGAATAAAATTGTATTCTAACTCTAGCTGCCATTATTGGGACATTAACATACCCGTTCTAGTTATTGCCAGATTACATACAACTAAGGCTGTTGCTATCCAACCTCCTTCAGACTTTCACATACTGATCCTTGGAAATCAAAATATAGTCTAGAGGTGCTTCCTTCCTTCCTCCCCACCGCCTCACAGTCATCTTGTTTCCTGTGATACAAGGCTCAAGGTCAAATATAGTTTACTAGAAAATTAAAATGTGCTGATTCCAGGAAAGAATTTGGCCATCATCAGTGAGGAAAGCTGAACTCCATTATTGTCAAACAACCAACTTATAATAATAGAAAAACAGGGCAGGAAGGGAATTCAGGAGGTCATCAAATCCAGCCCCCTGCTCCCAATTAAATCATCCTGGATAAGTGTTTATCTAATCTTTTTTAGCAAAGCAAGTACTAGAAAGAACTACCCATCCCTTAGAAGAACAATTCATATTTCCTCAGTTGGCCTCTGTAACCTCCAAGCTTTATGGCCAATGGAATGCTGAGAGAGAGAACTTACTTCAGGGCTCAGTTTTCAAACAGGGAATGGCTAAATGATGGAGCCTATTTCCAAACTGATAACCACAATACAAATTGCACTTTAAACATACTTCTACCTGTTTGAATTATCCTAGGCTTAATACCTGAGTGAGCACTTTATCTCCAGGAAACAAATTGGAAAACGCTATTCACTATCCATAATCCACAAAAATGGACTCCTCTCTTCCAGTCTAACCAAGTAATTTGGAAGCACTAACAAGTAACGTAAAAAAAGGCATTGGAATATCAAGTGGAGAAATACAGTACTGTTTCAGCCAAGAACATGTTGTTTGAGTTAATCATAACATGGGGCTAGTCTGTATCATTCAATGTTACAGTCTGAATTTTGGAAAAGAGTTCCTGCTCATGACTTTACTGGAAAGTATGAAAGATGCTTCTGGAAAAATAGGATTATATTAATAAAAGGTTGAAAGAAAAATTCAGGTAGCAAAACTGAAACATCTGAAGTGAATAAAGATACTGGGAGAAGAATGTTCATCTTTCAGATGACATATGCAATAGAATTTCTGATCATTGGTAGTCACACATGGCTATATGGCATCTGTTAAAACATATCTAAACAAGATGGAGCCACTGTGCTCTGCTTAAGTAGGCATGATACATCTGGGCTTCTCTCTTTTCAACTATACACAGCCGATTTGTAATCCTTCATTGTACAGACAGAAAAATATGAAGGTGGGGGCCAGGAAAGGGCAAAATTACAATTTAAGTTAGTGACCTAGGGTGTGTGTAGACTGAACGATATTTCCCGTTTACACCGATGCAACTGCGATTGTGCTTGCATGACCTGGGATTGCCTGCCGCTCTAAAAGTCCATTTAGTGCCTTAAACTAACACTACTCAGAGATGTATTATTTTTGTATTATTTTGCAGTGCTCCCCAGTTACACCGCCCCAGCTATGGATTTGTTTCGTCCAAACAGTCAGCGACTCCAAAGACTTCTAATTAATCCCATTCTAGAGGAGATATTGTTCCAAAACATTGACTTCCTAAACCAGGCTCACAGAAATGAGGAAAAGTGTCATAACTCACTCTTAGTTAAATCCATTCTTGTAAGTACGTTCAGTTAGCATGAACATGTTCTTTTTTTAGAGCCACAAGCTGGGCAGCAAAGAAATGGCTCATGGAAATGAATGAGGATGGGAAATTTAGTAACAGAACTCAGCATTGCCTCCCAGTTCTTTCCTTCCTAAGTACAGAGGACTTGTAGGAAGAGCCCCACACTACAAATCCTGGAGTAGATTATATAGATAGCCTGCCTCATTCTCGGGGCATTTGGTTTCTATCCCCACAAGGTATGGCTCCCCATAAGCACTCCTTTCAAGACCAGCTATTTAATTTTAGCAGGGGAACGCATTCTGTAGTAGTTTGTGTTGCTGCAAACTTTAATTAAAAATCTAACATCTTGGGAATGAGAGGATAGCATAGTGCAGAATGCAGTAGTTTCCAGTAGCATAACTTGCGGTAGGCAAGCGGGGTAGCAGTGCTGACTTAGAGGAGGTGCCAGAATGGCAGCCCTGCCCACAGGGGGCATATCCACCCATGCAAGCATGTACACTTGCAGCAGCTCAAATAGAAGTGGTGCCAATCTGAGACAGGGCTTTTTGCCTCAGTGCACATGCCTGGACATGCACTTTGTTGTGAAGCAAATTGTGCCCCTTGGGGCAAAATAACCCTGCCCAATTCCTCCTGGATCTGCAGCCAAGGAGAGCTAGAGCCTGGGGCCAGCACCTGTGCTAGCCCCATCAGTATAAAAACCTGCCCTGGCCAGCAGCTCAGGGCTACTTGACCTCAGGAGCCTGGGCAATTAATATCTGGGAACACTACTCCTTGTGCCAAATGGACTGCTGAAGTAGCATCCCAAATTCACTTTTTAAAATACCCCAAAATCCATGTTCTTCCACAATTAGAACAAAAGGGAGAGAAGGGGGGGGGGAGAACCGACTGATCAGATGGGCAATGTTTTATTGCTATATTTACAATATTAAAGCAATTTGAAAGCCTACCAGTGTCTCTAGAATCATAATAAAATAAGTCCTAAATATCTATATGTTTTAATGTTTGCTTTTGTTTTCCTTATCACATGGTGGGTGTGTGATGGGGAGATGTGGGGTTTGCAGGACGGGGGTAGGGGAATGTGGGTTGGTGTGTGGGTGGGTGTGGAGGGATGTGGGTCAGTGTGTGGGGACTGTGGGTGTGGGGGCTGCTTAAGAGGAGTGGGTCCCCAGCCCTCCACAGGGCAAAGCCCCCCACCCCCCAAGCACATGGACTGCCCTGCCTGAAGGGTCCTGACCCCCCCAAAAAAAACTCTGCCCTGTCTCCAGCCCCCCCGCTTGTTCTCCTGCTCGCCTCCAGCCGCCTGCTCATTCCCCTTCTTGTCTCCAGCCTCAGACAAGCAGGAGAACAAACAGGAGGCTGGAAACAGCAGGGGAAGTCTCCAGCTCCTCTCCAGGGGCTTGTTTTCAGGCCCCTGCTCATTCCCCCACTAGTCTCCAGCCCCCTGCTCATTCTCCTGCTCGTCTCCAGCCCTGGGAGGCTGGAGACGAGTTGGAGAATGAGCAGGGATACAAGTAGGAGGCTGGAGACAGTAGGGGAACGTCTCCAAGGGCTTGTCTCCAGTCCCTTGCTCGTTCTCCTGCTCTGTGTCCAGTCCTCCGGAGGCTGGAGATGAGCAGGAAAATGAGCAGGAGGCTGGAGATGAGTGGGGGAGTGATCAGGAGGCTAGGGATAATTCAGGGATTCCCCTGGTTGGCTCCAGACTCCTAATTGCTCCCCCTCTTGGCTCCACCACCTGGCTCCAGCCTCCCACACCACCCACAACTTACAAGCAGCAGCAACAGGCGGGGCCGCTCAGGGCCTCATGGTGCAGGGCAGGGGGCTTGGCCCCAACTGCCTGGCATCTGCGCTGCAGCTGCTGCATTATGTGGGTGTGGCCTGGGTCAGCAGGGTGCCGCGCACTGTTTGTCAGCTCAGGGGTGCTGTGGCAATCACCTGGGGCTCGGCCCCACTCATCGAGTGGCCCAGAGCTCTGAGACAGCATGGGGCGCCCTGCCAAGCTGGGCACACCCACGCGATGTGACAGCAGGGGTGCTGGGCAGCCAGGGCCAAGACCCGCTGCCCCCTGCACAGGGGGGCTGTGCCATGAATCCCCAAGCAGCCCTGACTGCTGCTGCTGCTACCAGTGAATGTGGAAGGGCTGGGGCCAGCCAGGAGAGCGAGCGGGGAATTGGGGGAATGAACGGGGCTGGGGCTGGGCGGACCCCACCATGGTTCCCTTGCCCGCCTCCTTCCTCCTCCCTCCCCCCAGCCCCCTACTTACCTGGCACGAAGCCAGAACCATGTCCCTGCAGCTTGCACTGCTGCCTGCCCTGCACGAGCAGGCAGTGTGCTTCAGCACTGGGGTGAGGACCAGCCATAGAGATGCTCTGGCTAGCTACCAAAGCATTTCTGTGAAGGACCGTGCCTCCAGTTGCCTCAGGTTTTTTCTCCCCTCTTTTTTCCCCTGGGGTATTTTTTGACCCTTGGATATCCAAAGGTCTAATTTTGCCTTTGCGCTGCAAATTTGCAGCACAGGGAACATTTTTTTATTCTTGCATGTGCCTCTTGCAGCATCTCAAAGGGGGTTGAGATGCGGGGTTGAGATGCTGCAAGAGGCACATGCGCGCTTGCCTGGACGTGCCCAGGGAGTTCATGCCAGGAAAGCAGCAGCAGCAATTGCAGGGAGGCAGACTACACCCTGGCGGCTGAAGCTGAGGACTCGACTCTGGGTTCCTGGGGCAGCTAAAACTGACCTCCCCCCCACCGCAAACTTCTGATAGGGTTTTTCCAAGCACACCAAACGTCATAGCTATACCTCTGGGGGTTTCTTCAAATCTGGCACAGCTACAAATTCCAACTTGCCAGAGCTAGTGCAAAAAGTTACCCACGCGTAGAGGGAAGCAGGATTAAGAGCTATAGAACTTCCCTGCCCTTTCTACATTCCCCACCTGCTCCCCCACCAGCTTGGTCTACTCAACCTGATTCCTGAGATGATAATTCTACTTTAAGACTTGATACAGCTTAGAGCTCTATCATGCACCATTTTATCTGGTGACACTTCAACCAGACCTTCAAGTCCCATTTTCAGTCCCTCCTTTCTTAAAGCTGTAGAGGTGTGAAATTTCATATTTTGATATTCTGCTACCTTTTGGTGTATCAAATCAACAGTAGACATGTATTTTTCCATCTCTTTGGTTCTCTGGACAGTGTTTTGGGCCAATCAACAGCCCTCCTTACCAAAATGAAACCCTGACAAAGAGAGAGATGCACAAAACCCCTCTCATAAAGAGCAACTGAAAGGAGAAACTCAAGACAAAGCTGAAGACATCAGCAGGAACTGGACAAATGCCACTTGTATGCCATTATTTTACAGGAAACTGCAGCCACATAATATGGTCAGTGACCATTTAACTGTGCTCATTCAACCATGAGATTGGCAGGGCTTATCTTATGGTTCATTGTCCCTAAATATTTTTAGTTCCAATGTATATAGTGTTCATGTACTTCACACCTTCCTCCTGAAAAATTCAGACTACTTTAAGACATCAAGCATCTTCAACAAGTATCAAAGCCTTACAAGTAGGGCTGTGCGAAGCTTCAGGTGCCAATTCGATTCGGAGGAGATTTGGCCCCATTCGGAGGCTGAAACTCCAAATCCGAATCGAATCAGGGAACCAATAAAAAGGTCCAAATCAATTCGAAGCTCTCCGAATCTTTGGAAAAGATTTGGAAAGCTTCGATGATTCGGGCAGTCCCTGCCCGCTGCAGCAGGGAGCTGGAGACAGACTTGGAGCTGGTAAATAGTGGGGCAGGAGGAGTGGGGAGGCAACCATGGGGGGACCCCCACCAGGTCCCATCCCCTGCCTGCTCCCCCACATGCCTGAGTGCCCCCCAACCCCGTGTGGGGGGCTGTGCATGATTTCCACCGACCTCCCCTGCTGTCCTAGCCCCACCCCCCATTGCTGCCCTGCCAGCCCCAGCTTTGGCCCTTTAAGAAAAAACCCCCCTGAACTCACCAGCTCCTGCAGTGGCCTCAGGGCTTCGGGGGTCTTGTGGATGAGCAGCCTACATGACAGGGGGCAGCAGGGATCATCCCCCACCAGGCAGGAACCAGAGAGTCTGGAGTCTTGGGGGCGGGGTTCCGTAAAGGTGCCGGAGCCGGGGTAGGCGGAGCAGCCATGTTGGGGCTGGGACAGTGGGGGGGCCAGGGGGTTCATGCAGAGCCCCCAATGCAGCGTGGGACGGTGTGGGGCTGCAGGGATTGTCCCCCCGCTGGGCAGCAGCCAGTGAGTTGGGCTTTTTTTTCAAAGTGCTGGGAGCTGGGGTGGGCGGGGCAGCCATTGCCAGGGCTGCAAGACCCAGGGAGGGGATGGGCCTGTGTGATTCAGAGATTGAGCAGCAGCCGAATCTTCCAATCAGATTTGGTCAAATCAATTCGGGACAGTGATTCGAATCACTCCCCCGAATCAGCCGAATCCGAAGTGAATACTAGCCACTTTGCACAGGCCTACTTACAAGTATCCATTTATTTTGAATGCCCCATTATATGCCTTGCAGTGAAATATAGGTGCTCAGCATCTAAAATCAAGCCCTTAGTGCTTCAAGTTAGCCATCCAAAATCAGCACACACTTTTGAAAACTTGTATTTAAATGACTTGCTAAGGCCTCATGCAAAGTCTTTGGTACAGCTAGGCATGTAACCCAGGTCTTTCCCTGGAATCCATAACATTAGCCACAAAAGTATAAGTTTTCTCCTAATTTATTTCAGTATTTTTCTTCTATGCAGTAACTGGTTTGAATGAGTTAGTTCCCTTCTGAAATGCTGCATTTCTTGTTCCCTTTTTTCTTTTCTTGGATTATTATACAAACAACCTGCAAATTGCCAAATGATCACTATTTGTATACCTACCTGTTTATAAATTATAAGTGGTACACAGTTATGTTTGTCCTAGATTGGTCCCTTTTAAGGTACAGTAATATTTTGAATCAGGAGATTCTTACTCTTCTTACCACAATTTAACAATATCTGGTCAGAGTCTGATGAATTATTTGTATCAAGTATCTTTTCTACAAATAAATAAATAAATAAATAGTCTGACCATTGCCTGGCTATCTTTTAAAAAGCTGTCTGGAATTTGCTACATCTAAATGCCTTTGGTAATCCATGTTCAAACCAACTTTCCTCCTATTATTATTCACATAAATACTTAGACTCCCTGCTGCACGTTCCGTTGGTGGAAGAGGCCAGGCCAGGCATCCCCAAAATTGGAAGGATTGAGACCACTGCCACCAAGAGGAAGTGACGGGTGGTTGTAGTTGGAGACTCTCTTCTGCAGGGGACAGAGGCATCCATTTGCTGACCTGACTTGTCTCGAGAGGTCTTCTGCTTGCCTAAAGCCCAGATTTGAGACATCACAGAAGGATTACCAAGACACATCTGGACCTCTGACTACTACCCCATGCTGCTTATCCATGTGTGCACCAATGATACTGCCAGGGGTGACTGAGCAGATCAAAAATGACTACAGGGCTCTGGGTACAAAGCTGAAGGGGACAGAGGTTCAGGTGGTGTCTTCTTAATCCTAGCCAAGGCGAAGGGCCCAGACAGAAGAAGACACATCCTGCAGATCAGCGCATGGCTGCACAGATGGTGTTGCAGCAGGGCTTTGGCTTCTTGGACCATGGGATGGTGTTCCAGGAAGAAGGATTGCTAGGAAGAGACAGGGTCCACCTGACAAAAAGAGGGAAGACCATCTAACCTAGTGAGGAGGGCTTTAAACTAGGTTTGCCAGGGGATGGAAACCAAAGCCCTGAGGTAAGTGGGGAAACAGATGACCTGAAGGAAGCACAAGCAGGAGAGGGCAAAAGGGGAGGCCTTCTCATTTTTCCTGAGAAAGTAGGGCAATTGGCTAGTTATCTCAGGTGTGTCTGTACATGAATACACAGAATTTGGGAAACAAGCAGGAAGAATTGGGAGTCCTTGGACCATCCTGGAACTATGATGTGGTCAAAATAACAGTGACCTCGTGGAAGCTCACATGACTGAGGCACTGTCATGGATGGGTAAAAACTGTTCAGGAAGGACAGGCAGGAGAGAAGAGGAGAAGTTGCTTTTTATGTAAAAGAGCTGTATGATTGCTCAGAGCTCCACTATGAAACTGGAGACAGGCCTGTTGAAAGTCTCTGGGTTAGGGTCAGAGGGGAGAGCAACATGGGTGACGTCATGGTAGGTGTGTGCTATAGACCAGTGCTTCTCAAACTATTTGATATGGCAGACCAGCAATTTTTTTTCCAGTGGGCCAGGGACCGGTGCCCAGTTCAGCTGGTGGCAGCAACTGCATGTAACAGCGCTACACAAATGCGCGATCGGCTGTTTCTTTTTCTTTCCTCACCTCGCACGATGTGACGTCATCTGGAGCGTTAGAATGTAAAAACTGTGGCACTATGACATATCAATGTTATGCTTCTGAAAATATATTTCTTTCTTTCCTGACAACTTGCTGCGGACCGGCGAATATATTTTTCTTTCCTGGCAACTCGCTGCGGACTGATGACCAGTGGCTCATGGACCAGCAGCGGTCCATGGACCACCACTTTGAGAAGCACTACTATAGACCACCCAGACCAGGAGGAAGTGCTAGATGAGGCTTTCTTCAAACAGCTAGTGGAAGTTTCCCAATCACAGGCCCTGGTTCTCATGTGGGACTTCAATCACCCTGACTTTGGCTGGGAGGGCAATATGGCAGTACCCAGGCAATGCAGGAAGTTTTTGGAGAGTGTTGGGGACAACTTGCTGGTGCAAGTGTTGGAAAGGCCAACTAGGAGCCATGCTCTTCTTGACCTGCTGTTCACAAACAGGGAAGAATTGGTGGGGAACATAGTAGTGGGTGGCAAGTTGGGAAGCAGCAACCACAAGATGTTTGACTTTAGGATCCTGAGGAAAGGAAGAAAGGAGAGCAGCAGAGTAAGGACCCTGGATTTCAGAAAAGCAGACTTGAACTCACTCAGGGAACTGATGGGCAGCATCCCCTGGGAGGCCAGTCTGAGGAGGAAAGGGATCCAGAAGAGCTGGTTGTGCTTTAAATAAATCTTATTGAGAGTGCAAGGATGAAGCATCCTGATGTGCAGATGGTACAAGTACAGCAGAAGATCAGCTTGGTTTAGCAAGGAACTCTTCAGTGAGCTAAAACACAAAAAGGAAGCTCACAAGAAGTGGTAATTCAGACAAATGACTAGGGAAGAGTATAAGAGTATTGCCCAGGCATGCAAGGATGAAATCAGGAAAGCCAAAATGCAATTAGAGTTGTAGCTACCAAGGGACATGAAAGGTAACAAGAAGGGTTTCTACAAGTATGTTAGCAACAAGAGGAAGATCAGGGAAAATGTGGGTTCTTTACTAAATGGAGGAGGCAACCTAGTGACAGATAATACAGAAAATGCTAAAGTATTCAATGCCTTTTTTACGCCAGTCTTCACAGGCATGGTCAGCTCCCAGACTGCTGCACTTGGCAGCAGTCTGGGAAGGAGACAAGCAACCAACAGTAGCAAAAAAAACAGGTTAGGGACTATTTAGAAAAGTTGGATGTGTACGAATCTGTGAGACTGGATAAGATGCACCCAAGAGTGCTGAGGGAGTTGGCCAATGTCACTGCAGAGCTGCTAGCCTTTATCTTTGAAAACTCATGGTGATCAGGAGAGGTCCCAGATGATCAGAAAAGGGCAAATTAATGCCCATCTTTAAGAAAGGGAAGAAGGAGGATCCAGGGAACTACAGACCAGTCAGCCTCACTTCAGTCCCTGGAAAAATCATGGAGCAGTTCCTTAAGGAATCCATTTCTAAGCACTTAGAGGAGAAAGTGATTGGGAACAGTCAGCATGGATTCACCAGGGGCAAGTCAAGCCTGACCAGCCTGATTGCCTTTGATGATGAGATAACTGGCTCTGCTAGCAGCCCACCTGCGTGGTCCCAGGGGACACTGCCGCTGCAGAGGGAAGGACCGCCCCCTCCCCTACAAAGCTCAGGGATCACTCAACCCACTGGCACCTCATCCCCTAGCCACGGGAGGAAAAAAAAGAAAAAGTTTAAGGCCCCTCACCACATTCTTGGTTTTTATTCTCAGTGGAACCTGCCCACTCAAGCTGCCACCAAGTCGCGCAGCCTCTGAGCTGCAGGGGGGCCTGGCCCTTCCCTCCGCAGTGGCAGTGTCCCCTGGGCAGCACCCTCCCACTAGCACCCCACCTGGCAGTCCTGGGGGTGGCCAGCGCCAAGAGGGGAACTGGGCCAAGTGGTCCCTGAGCTGTGGGGGGCCCCAGTCCTTCTCTTTACCACAGTAGCATACCCTGGGACCACCTGGGTGGGCTGCTAGAGGGCAAGTGCTGCCCAGAGGGCATCACTGCTGCGGAGGGAAGGACCAGACCCCCCCCCCCACACCCTCGCAGCTCAGGGGCTGCTGGCAGCTCACCCCCTGGCCATGGGAGAGGCAGGTAGGCTCCAGCACCCTGTGCACCATCCCCACCACCTCTCCCACTGCCTGGGACAGCCCCAGAATGGGCTGGCTTGCCCCGGGGAAGTGCAGCAAGGCAGCAGGAGGGTGGCTGGGTGGACTGGCAACTGGAAAAATAGGGAAGATGGTGCATGGGACACTGGAAACCCACCAAGCCTGAGCTTCCCTGAGCACATCTGGGCTTCCAGAGCTCTGTGCACCACTGCAATTTGTTAGGTAGCAAACAAAAACACAATGGATGCATTTTACTTGCTACATAACAAGGTCTTTTAAAGCAAAATACACCACTGCACATGTACAGCATGATGAAATTAAAACAAAATATACCGCCACAGGTGTAAACAGTGACACTATTAAAGCAGTGCAAAAGGGCAATTAAACAACTTTAAAGGCCAATTTTATCACATGTACAAGTGTCCTAAGATCCCTGGGCCCAAAGGGCAGTATAATCAATGGCTCAACGTCTAATTGGCAGCTGGTGTCAAATGGAGTGCCCCAAGGGTCGGTTTTGTTCAATTTCTTCTTCAGTGTTCTGGAAGATGGGATGAACCACACCCTCAGCAATTCTGCTGATGAAACCAAGCTGTGGGGAGTAGTAGATACACTAGAGAGTAGGGCTAGGATTCAGAAAGACCTAAACAAATTGGAGGATTGAACCAAAAGAAATCTCATGAAGCTCAACAGGGACAAATGCAAAGTCCTGTACTGAGGACAGAACAATCCCATGCACTGGTACAGGCTAGGTACTGACTGCCTAAGCAGCAGCTCTTCAGAAAAGGACCTGGGGGTTACAGTGGACAATAAACTTAATATAAGCCAACAGTGTGCCCTTGCTGAGAAGAAGGCTAAAGCCATACTGAGCTGCATTAGTAGGAATGTTGTCAGCAGATTCTTCCCCTCTATTCAGCACAGGTGAGGCCACATCTGGAATATTGTGTCCAGTTTTGGGCCCCCTCCCACTACAGAAAGATGTGGACAGACTGGAGAGAGTCCATCAGAGAAAATGGTTAGAGGTCTGGGGCACATGACTTCTGAGGAGAGGCTAAGGGAACTGGGCTTATTTAGTCTGGAGAAGAGAAGACTGAGGCAGGATTTAATAGTAGCCTTCAACTACCTGAAGGGTAGTGACAAAGAAGATAGAGCTAGACTGTTCTCAGTGGTGACAGATGACAGAACAAGGAGCAATGTCTCAAGTTGCAGCAAGGGACGTTTAAGTGAGATATTATGGAGACTTTGCCACTAGGAGGGTAGTAAAGCACTGGAATAGGCTATCCAGAGAGGTTCTTATGGAATTGCCATTGCTGGAGATTATTAAGACCTAGCTAGACGAAGCCTTGGCTGGGATGATCTAGTTGGGGATGATCCTGCTTTGAGCAATGGATTGGACTAGATGACATCCTGAGGTCCCTTCCAACTTCAATTTTCTATGATTCTATCAGTGAAAGGTATTGTAATGACTAATGAGTCATACTTCCAGAGTGTATCTCAAAAAGGAAAAATTGCCACCACTTTTCCAAACACCTCAAGATTGGAGCTAGCAACTAATACCTGCAGAGAGGGTTTCAGGAGAAAATCCCACCCTCGCAATAGAGAATTCAGGATTACCAGCTGCTGTCCACGTTGCCAAGTCAAAGGAGTCAGGGAATCATTTCATTTGCAAGGTTTGGAATGAAATAAAGTAATGGATTCTCCCTCCAGCTTAAGGGACAGCTTTGACTGGAAGAGACTTTGATTGACAGGTGTTCCACCAATGAAGGAATTTTAAATATCTGGCCTGTAAGATGCATGGAGTGAGGAAGGTGATAAAAATGAGTTCTCTTGCTCCTCTGTTGGCCAGATGTCAGACAGCTCCTCTGTAAATTTCTCTCAGTCCAGCTATGAGTGTTATAGAGATTTTAAATCAATCCTGAACTATACTGCAGGATAACCTGATTTTGTAGCTTAGTCTGGGCTGGCGAATAGCCAGCATTAGAATAGGATGGGTTAAGGCAGGCAGCTTTACAAAGTACCAAAAAAAATAAATGAGAAGAGGAACACAAAACCAGAGGCAAGACTGATCACAGAAGAAACACTTGAGGAATTTTTATTTGTTTTTATAACTTAGGGACAAATCCATTGCAAGTTTTCATCCCTCAACTGACTGTATGAGCTGAGATGCTTACACACACTGAGAAGCTCCATTGGTATTCAGCCGGACCACCTCATCTGAAAATTGTTCTCCTAAAGCCTGTTAAGCAATTTTGGTCATCTTGAATGCTTTACCTCACAATTAAAAGCAATCATTTTAGAAACAACCTCAGAGGTTCCCTTCAAAGAAATGTAAGCATGTGCTCAATTAAAATTAAGAACTGTTTAAATACCCTGCTGACTCAGGGTGTAGGCTGGCTCTACAACAATGCAAGATTAAATAGGTTGAATAATAGCAGGTGCAGTCCTGTAATATTACTGGTTCTGTAGACACTCGTGTGGCATGGATGGATAGCAAGCTGCTATGGGGATCTATGTTGTATTTTTATGATCGTTAACACAAACAGTGACAAGTACTTCTATAGTCAGATTTTGAGAGTGAACCCAAGGTCCTAAAATGTACTTGTATTTCAAAATACAGTATGTTGATAGTTTTTTTAAAGGCTTTTTTATTCCCTGGGAAAGAAAGACACTGTAAACTCTTATTGTATTAATTATGATTATATATAATTCGAGGGGCCCAAACAAACCCAGTAAAAGGTGGGAAATTTAGTGTTAATGACACTAAAAATGACACTTCTTCATCAAAAGCCCTAAGTAATGATTTGGCATGAATGTACAGTATCTGCGGTACCTATAAATTTTAAGAGGCTTAATTCCGTTTAGAGGCTAATTCCATTTTAAGAAAAGAAAATGTTGCCAACTACAGGGCCAAGAACACAACAGGATTGCAGTTATATTTCTAGTGACCCCAGAAAAGCTGAACTACATCCCCCAAATTTAACTAAATGGACTCTATTAACAATATGCCAGATTTCAGAATATGTTTGCTTGTACTGCAGCTATGGAGATTGTTTCCCATTACAAACACTTTTTTATGGAAACATCTCAGCAGCCTGCTCCACACACACATTTTGCACATGTGTATTTGAGCACAGGGCCTGGATAGTCCAAACTTTGTTAACATTTCACACATTTATGTGTAGTGCTCATGCATTCTCTGTAAAATACAGTGCATGGATTATAATTAGTAAACTTCAGATGCATGATATATGATAGTGGTTGTGAAATGAATGTCAAGAGTTTAATATGAAAAAACAAACACTATGGCATAGCTGTTTCACTAGTATATGCAGATGCATCCTTACCCTGGGTTTCCACAGACATAACTGACACACAAGGTCTCACACAGACACACTACACCAAGTTATTCAGGTGCAGTATAATAAATGTTTTGTTATTAAACAGGCTGAAAATAAATTACATGTTAAATTTGTCTTAGACATGAACGCTTAGCCTTAGTATATGTGTTGTTCTCTTTCCTTCAAGAAATACTCTCAAAGTGTGAATTATGTACCTACATAAAATGATTGGGAAACTCTTTTTAGCAAGTATTTCCTCAAAAATTAGAATTAGAGATGAACAAAATTCTGGTCAGTCAGTATCCTTGATAAAATACTAAAGCATTTATACTTGCAGTCCTAGTCTTCAAGCCAACAGCGAAAAGCCTAGCAGTACATGTTTGAAGGGAGCAAGGGATGTACTTCCTTATTAAAATTCAGATGCAAAAAAATTTAACATGGTGTATTTTTAAGCATATAGAAAAATGTTATTAGCTAATATATTTATAGCTTATAAGAATACTGACTTTAACAAAACATCAGTTGTTTATGTTTTCAATTACTGTGAAGGTAAGCAGGAAGTAGCCCAAATCTTCTACAGCCATGCATTTTTTAACATACAAGTTTGTAAGTTTAAAGGGAAAAGTGCTTAGTACTCCTATTACTATGCCAGCGCTGGCAAGTCAGTGAAAGATGAAGGAAGCAAGCAGTGTTTAGGATTTCACAAAACATCTGTTCCAGAAAGCTATAGGTAACTCCTATACCTTTTCTGCTGTTCTTTTCCTACTGATCATTTTCAGTAAGTTGGGTTTAGTGCAAGAAATCCACCTGCACTTGGGCAGGTCAGGATCCAGTATATCTGTAACAGGCAATGACAGAAAACTTACACTGAAAAGATTAAGATTCTAAAGAGGAATTGGAGAAGGCCTCTGGAATCTATAATACCTTTTTCAAATCTCATTTTTCCATTGGATTTCACGAGAAGCGGCACACTGCTGGCTTGTGCAAGACACTCATTCCTATCTCCAGAGACCCACTACTGGTAAGGACACTCTCAGATGGAGTGGAATTTAGGACAGCAGAATATTCAGCACCAAAGTAACTGCCTCTTGGAAGTGCCCAGGGAATTCCATCAACAGAATAGGATCAGTTGCCATTGACATTGTACATGTTTTTTAAACCATTTTGAAGTTGTAACAAACTTGTTGATTAAACTGCATTCACACAGATTCCAATAAGTTCTTACGGAGCCCACTAAGTTGTAAACTCCATTCCATACATTCCTATACAACAAATCCTTTGTGACCTAAATACAATGCTTGGTTACTAGCGTACAACCTCAAAGATACCATTCACTTGTTTAAACAATTGTCCTGCTATTGTCTTTATTGTAGAATGCTAAAAAAAAAAAAAAAAGCCTTTAGTATGAATCTTGTTTGGATAATAATAATCAAGGCATGTCATTTTAAAAAAAATAACAATGACAACAAAAATACAAGGCCTAATTCCTCTTCCAAGAATGTATTATTCTAAAGACAAAGACAATCACTGGGAAAACCAGGTAATGATCAACTCCCAAAGCAACATTAAATGCATTCTTGGTTCTCTGAAGTATACAGGAACTGTTTATTTCTTCATGCGCTCAGAGGCAATCTGGATTCTCATTTAGCTATTGCTGTGGTAAAGTGAAAGGAGAGCTACAGCATCCTGGTAAATTAATTATACCTCTCCCCTGCCCCCACCCCTCCCCCTCATTTTGATTTCAAATTTGCAATGGCACATAAGAAAAGCAGTTGTATTGTGATTTTTTTCTAATAGTCTATTTTTATTTAATATTAAGAGACAGCTTCTTACTCATCAACAATTAAATGTAGGAGATCTGTTTTTTCCACACATCTTGCCACCAGGGTTAGCATTTTGAATTCACTTGGGCATATCTACATGTTCATTGATGTGCTTTTGCTAATGTGCATTAAATTTAGTACCTCCATTGTGAGGTACTAGAAAAAGGTGCATTAGCTTATTTCAGAGGTTCCCAAAGTTTTTATGCTGCGGTCCAGCAAACCGCAGCCTAGAAGTGGACATGGCCCGGCAAACTGCAGTCCTGCAGTCACAGCCAACCGTGGCCAGAATTTCCAGCTGGAAGACAGGTCCAAGGAGCCCCCACCCCTCCCCCTCATTTTGATTTCAAATTTGCAATGGCACATAAGAAAAGCAGTTGTATTGTGATTTTTTTCTAATAGTCTATTTTTATTTAATATTAAGAGACAGCTTCTTACTCATCAACAATTAAATGTAGGAGATCTGTTTTTTCCACACATCTTGCCACCAGGGTTAGCATTTTGAATTCACTTGGGCATATCTACATGTTCATTGATGTGCTTTTGCTAATGTGCATTAAATTTAGTACCTCCATTGTGAGGTACTAGAAAAAGGTGCATTAGCTTATTTCAGAGGTTCCCAAAGTTTTTATGCTGCGGTCCAGCAAACCGCAGCCTAGAAGTGGACATGGCCCGGCAAACTGCAGTCCTGCAGTCACAGCCAACCGTGGCCAGAATTTCCAGCTGGAAGACAGGTCCAAGGATACCCTTAGGTTACCAAACCCTGGGCTGCTGCAGGCCCTGCAGAAGGAGTTGAGCCTCTCTGCCTGGCTCTGGGGGGCCACGGTTTGCCAGTTTGCAGCCACCTCCTGTCCGGCAGCTGACCGTGCTGCAGACCTGCAGCCAACCCGCTGCAGCCTGGGGATTGAGAACCGCTGGCCTATTTTAATGCACATTAGCAAAAGTGCACTATTTTTGTGATGCTTTAATGTGCATTAAAATCTGCTAATGCACATTAAAGTGCATATGTAGATGCATGCACCCACTGTATCAAATATCTCCAGCATGAATTCAAGCAAGATTTTGAGCTACATGCCTCCTTCAAGGTATAAGTTATTTTAATTAGCAACTGCTTTTAAATGCTCAGGGAAGAGAGCCATCTTAGTGGAGCTAAACTCAGCCCCAAGTAGACTGACCTGCATCATGAAGAAAGCATGGCACAACCCTCCAGCTTAAATGGGGCACATCAGAAGAGACTGGCCCTTCTGAGGCCATTTTGGAGCTGCCCGGCAGCAGGGAGAATACGCATGCTCTTCACTGTGTTGTAGCAGGGTGCATCCTGTTTCCTTCTATCCACTCTGCCAGCTCCACCATCTGGATGTGGAAAGGGTTGAAGTCTAGGCCTTGCCTTCTCCTGTTCACCAACCCCTTAGAAGTCCGTGTCCTGCAGAACCTGAGGAGAGATCAGTCCTCGTGTTCCTCCACATGCAAGATGGGGGTTAGATTGAGTGTTGCCTACTCTTATGAGGGGGTAGGGAGCACATGAGAGGCATCTTCTTTGTACACTGCAGGGTTGGCAGTGTTGTAGGAGCAACAAGGCAAATTAACATAGCTCTCTCTAAAGGCAAGCCCTCATTTTCTCCCCTGACCACCAAATTGTTCCTGAAGTCCTGGCCTTGTGGGCTGGAGATAATCACTCGCTAGGACAAATCCAGACTGTAGGTGGCCAATTCCTGCTCTACTGCATGCCTCATAGACAGGTCAGGGACCAAATCCTCCCTAGGATTTAGACGGGGCATGCTCTTACTCCGATTGAAATCAATTATCCCTGGCTTCAGAAGAAGTTGAATGAAGCTGAAAAAAGTCTGACAATATAAAGCATATCAATATAAATAGCAAACATTATTATACACTGATGTGCCAGCCATATTTTGCTCTATAATTCTTATTTCCTGTGGTCTATAGCAGGGGTAAATGCTCGCTAGAACTGAATAGGGAGTACAGGATCCAGGCCCAGATAGTCACTTTCCCTCTTCAGTTTGTATTGTTAAATCTACATAAACCATGGCCTCCTCTGTGGTCAGCCTTCAAGAAGAAATGCAGCTGTCTTCATTGCTGTCTTGATCTCTCTCTCTCTCTCTCTCTCTTTCTCTCTCTCTCTCAGAAAAGAACAGTTATTAACCCAGCTGCTAAGGTAATTTAAACCCATGCTGTCAAATAAATTGGCCATGCAGTTTCTGAGATTTTCTTATTAAAAACTAACCTTAGGGACTTTTGAGTTACTGTTCATACTACTATTTCACCACTTTGACTTAATATTTTATACCTCTTATTGACTTCTTCCATTCTCTTTTTGCACACTTTACAAAGCTAGTTACAACTTCATTGTGCCATTTAATTCTTCTTTTTTCTTCTGTATAACACATTTCACCAAATCCAGTGCATTTCTATTATGTAAGTATGGGCTAACCAGCTCAGTAATTTTGTGTACTGTGACTGGTGTTCAGCTAGCATACTTGGCAACTACAAGTTTTATATCCTGCAAAGCTGGAATGTAGAGTAGCTAACTGAACTTTGGATCTGGGTATGCTATGTATGGTAATTATTTCATAAAAGAGTTGGTCTGGGAAAGGAAAATAAGGAGGGTATTGAAACAAATATGCTGCTTAGGACAACTCAGCTGGAATCCAATATGGTAAAGTAGGTCAGGATTCAGTATGTATTGTAAATATGAATTATGGGTCACTGTGGTCAAATTGTTTGTGGGTCACTGGGCTAAAGTGGAATGTACAAGAGAAGGGTTCCAACCAATCAAACACTGAAGAAACAAATAGCCTCTAACAAAGACACTGAAGAAGTCTGTGCCTAGTCAACCCACACTTTTTCCATATAGGCTGCTAACTCAAATATTCACTTTTTAGACAGTAGTTTACAATAAATGAAACTTTGCAAAAGGCAGCGGCGGCAGCAGCAGCAGCTCTAACTTGCTTGAATAGCCACCATAGTGGTACGTTATCCCCTGAATATGATCTATGGGCGTTTCCAAGGGCCTTGGCTTTACATTAGGGTTGCCCGCTCCTCTTTTCCCCTTAGATACATTTATTGACACATTTTCCTCCTTTTTAAAATTCCGCTTTAAAAAAATTGCCATGTGACTGGAAGAATTTGTATTGATCTCGTTCTATATTGGTCTCAGGAGAGATGTATATGACTGGGAACAGAAGATTTTTAGGTATCATTCCCAGTTCTACCAGTGTCTTGTTATTTGAACTTCAACAATCACTTCACTTCAGTTTCTCTGCCTCTAAAATGACACTTAACACCTCTACCTCAACTCAGAGATTGGGAGAGTAATACAAAGTGCTTTGAGATCTACTGAGAGAAGACACTGTAGATATGCAATAGAATTATTAATTCTGGCATTTTCTATCTTTAAGGTCCTTGTCTTGCAATCTTAAGTTTCCATTACAAATAGTACTTTTATTGGAGAAAAATAAATCATGTGGAACAGTGGTCACACAGAGAGCAAATTCTTTATATCTAAAGCATAGACCAGTGATGCTCAAGTTAAGTGATAATAGAATAAGTCTCAACATTACTCTGATGATTATTGGAAAATATACGTAAAACCTACAGCAAGTGCTTCTTATTCTGCTCTCATGACTGGTCCACATAAAGAATCACAATTGAAGAGGTAAAAACACAGAGAATAAGGAATAACAGCAGAATAACACCTATTCTGTTATTCCTATTAATAGGTTATCATCATTCTGATTTCTGCTCGCAGTCATAGGTTGTTATTTTCTGTGTGGAACAGTCATGCGAGCAAAATCAGAAACAGACTTTCTGTGAATTTTACAAGTATTTTTGGGAATGTTGAAATTTAGTTGTCCTGGATCCTGGAGGTGAATCCTTTTGCCTTGCAGTCCAAGCCCCTCCTCTCAAATCTCCCGATCTTCTCCATTTTAGCCCCTGGCTCCTGTTTTGGTCTCCATACAATCTAAAGATATTTTACATTCTAGTTGCATTACTTCACTGAGGAAGGAGTCCCTGGCAGCACAGAAGAGAGTCTCCATGCCACCATATTTAGACCCTAACACCACAGGAAGCCTAGATTGTCAGGAGGAGCAGCTGTAAGAAGAGTTCAGCTCTGCCCCGGGCCCTATGATGGAGCAGGCCCCATCAGTCTGTGGAGATGGTATACGGGCAGCCTGGTAAGCACCTGGGAGCTTTGTCAATGTGAAGCACGCCCAGTATAGACAAACTATTCACATAATTTAGCTGCCTAAATCCAGGGACCCTCTGAGCATGTGCAAAAGCATTCCTCAGGGAGACTGCCCCCCTGCTGGATCTCTACACCAAATTATGGAGACACGAGAATGTCTCAGTGATAGTCTTAGAAGATGTTTTTTTTCTTTTACATGGGCTAATATATTTTTCCTTACAATCTTCCTTCAAAATTGCTGAGCTACTCCCAGTGCTTCCAATAATTAATGAACAGTCTAGTAATTGAGTTGTTAAGATGACCTTCTCAATCCATGCTTCACAATGTACTTTACAACAAGCCTTGAGTGCAGAGGCTGCTCCCACAGTATAAACCAGGGGCTGGCAAAGTCTGGCCCAGGCCTGTGGCAGACTCCATTTCCCAGCAGCCCCTGCCTGCACCACTGTAGTCAGTTTCCATGGAGATCCTAGCAGCAGCAGGGCTGTGACAGCGCGGGGCCAGGCTTTCCATGGAGACCAGCCCCAGCAGTGCTGGCAAGGAGCGTGGTTGGGCTCACAGCTGCTCTGGGGCCAGGATCTTGCAGTGGTGACAGCGTGATCTGCAACCAGGGCAGAATTGCAACCCTCTGCCTGCACGCCTTGGGCAGGGGCAAGTAAGCAGCAGGTTGCAGCTCTGCCCCAGCTCCAGACCATATTTTCACCACTGCAAGATCCCAGCCCCAGCCCTGGAGCAGGTCCCTGCCCAGCCACACACCCAGCACTGCTGGGGCTGGTCTCCATGGAAACTGACCACAGCAGCGTCGCCAGGGGCTGCTGGGAAATGGAGTCTGGCTGCCAGCCGTTTCCACCATTTTGCTCACCTCTGGTACAAAGGATAAAACTGAAGCAGTGAAAAACTAAGTGACTTGCCCAAGGTCATCCAGTGAGGTCGTTGGCAGTGCTAACCTTCTCGAATTCCAGTCCTGTCTGTAAGCCACTCGCCCATGCTCTGGCCATCATCTCTGGCACATTTTACAACTACTGAAATTTACCATTCTATGTATTTTGTGGGTGCAAAGGTGAATGTTTTCAAGTATGTGTTCATCTTCTTCTAAAGGAGATGTTAGGAAGAAGTCAATATTTTGAAGAGAAAAGGTATTCCCAGTGCTAAAGTAGCCATTCTGCTAAGCTACTAGCTCATATTTTACCTTGATGAGTATTACGTGACAATCAGAATTTTATTACTTAATAAACACCATTAAAGAGGACATATATTTCTTTATGATTTTGGAAGAAGGGTTGTAAAGGAATAAAAACGTATCTAATTTATGATTTTTTCCATGAACTCGTTTGAATTACGTTTCATTTAAGTGAAGTTGCTTGGTAAGCTAAGGGATAAGGGAATATGTCATTTTAATTTAATTAATATACCATGTTCACTAGTTTCCTCTATCATATAGAAAACCTCAGTTGTTTAATATGGAATCTTTACTCAGAATTTAACGATTCCACTTGTCTACATAATGTGTGCATTTCTCAAAGGATTCATCTGTTTGCTGTAACTGACGCTTAGATCACCTAACCCACTATTTTTATTTACAGCTTTTCCTCTATGCTCTCTTCTCCCTCAGAACAGGCAGCAATCATTTTAAAGCAGCCTTACGGCTCCACTAATTTATGTTGGGGGCTGAACTGTCCCCCAGCAACCATGGAAATTGTGGGAGAATCAAGGTGAAGTCAAATCACTTTTGTCCCTTATTCCCACAGGTCTGTTTACTGATGCGGTACAGGAAGAAATTGTTTCTTTCTTTGCTTGGCAGCTCAAGTCACACAGCTACAATACCTACCATTAATGTTTAGCTGCAACTCTCAATTTTCCCACATATAGGGAGTTTTTTGCCTTGGTAATTGTATAGAATCTTCTTTTTAATGATCTCAGAAATAAAAAGGGAACCTTTTAACAGGATTATACTACAAGTATTTGATTGATTTTTGCAGATATAATCTGTACCAATTTCAGCCAGTAAATTAGATAATCGTTCACTTGATGAGAGGTTAATTCTCTCTCTCTTTTAATAGAACTTCTTTCATCTGGATTTTGAGAGAAATTTATTTTGGTTGTAATCACTGTTATTATTCATTGTATTGTGAAATTCTCTCCAGTTGTCTATATCCCGACTTGGAGATACAGTTTATATTTTTCTCAAACTAAGTATTTGATCTTTCAGCTTTTAATAATCCTCACTGCATTGAAGATCATAAAATTACTCATACAAGTAAGATTTGAAGATTCAGGCAATTGTGGGGTTGTGCTTTTTTTTTTTTTTTTTTTTGTAATTTCTTTTTGTTTAATTTGTTTTTATAATGAGCTCGCACTACTTTTGCAGCACTGCAGCTGTTATATATTTGGTATTAAGTCCACATTTGTTTGTCTTGCCTTAATGAAGGTTCCCACTGAATTACTAATTGCAAGACCTCAAGGCTGGTTTTTCTCAACACTGATTTTCTGACATTTTTAATTCAGTCAACCAACTCATTTTTGTCTACATCAGTGTACTTGGCTTAGATTTCATTTTATATTAACCTCTATTGTTTTCAGAATCCCTAGTTCCAGGGGAGATTAAAAGCCCCTTTGATTGTCATTTGGAATGTTTCAAGACCAAAGGGGATCCATGTCAACAGTTCAAAATTCAGAGAGAGAGCAAGCTAACTGGAAACATGTTTAATGGGAAATTCTTGCCAAAAAAATAAAATAAAATGCAGACATCAACATTGAAACAAGGGTTGGGGTCTCAACAAACACCCCAATTCAAAAATGTTATCACAACAGAACAATTTGAAATTATAAAAAGTTTCAAAGTGAGCAAAGTTAAGTCTTGTGTTTTTGGTTCAAAACGACTTCTGGTTTGAAATGCTCATCAGTGTATGCTAAGGAAAGTTAAAATACCTAAATGTGTCAATTGACCAAATCAGATTTTTTTTTCTTTTCAGATTGTCCATAAAAAAAATAAAAAATTTCAAGGTTGATTTTTTAATCTCACTTTTGGATGGGGAAAAAAGAAATCTCAAGAAATGTTCAGAAACCAGAAAATCATTCTTTCCTAGTTCCACTCATGGAATTTGCATCATATGAGTTTTATGATCAACTTTACTACCTTTTTTTTTTTTTTTTTTTTTTTTAAACGAAGTGCTGTCCTTTCTGGTGGCAAACATAACCTTGCTGTCTGACCCTGGGCAGATCTAAAACAAACTTATGTTCCTCCTCTTCTTCCACCTACAGACAGATTAAAGCAATATCACTTAGCAAACTGCTTGTGTTAGGTCAGCTGCAAGTACCTGGTGTACACTTACGTGTTTCTCGTCTGAATGGACATTCCACTAGAAGAGTGGCAGGCAATGTTTTCTGGCTGTGGGCCTGAATGACCCATCTCAGATCACAGGCAGACAGGTGGGTAGGTGGCTAGCCGCTAACCCACCCACAGCTGGTACTTCTCCCTGTGGTAGCATGTGGAGAATGTCTGCAGCTCAAGCCCCCCTATTGTTGAATGCCACCAAACCTCACATTGAAGGCATGGATTCAATGGTTCCATGGGCAGGTTGCAGATCCCCTGCACTAGAAATTATTGCCAAGCCATCTCTGTGTGTGTTGTTTTGGTTCATTTATTTTACCTGTATAAAACTGCAAAGAGAAAAGCCAAACCTTTTTTTTTTTTTTTTTTTAAATAAGAGGGAATGGGATATTGGTTTAAAACTACATATTGAAAACTGGGATCCAAGTGTATGAAGCTTCTGATTATCCAGGACTCCCAGAGTCTAGAAGCATTCTGCACTTCCCAGGACCAGTCCCTCTCCCTTAACTAACACCAGTGTGACAGGCTAGCTGGCAGTGACTTAACCCAGGGGTTTTGAAAGGGTAAAAGATGATTGGAGGACTTGGGATTCCCTTTCCTCACCAATCAGGCCCCAGAGACTCACCCTCTGTGTCTCCTGATTGGCCCCTTGGGTCACCTGGAGAGGGATAAAAGGGGCAGCGTGGCTGACTCAGAAGAGACCAGCAAGGGACCACAAGGAAGGAGCTTCAAAGAGCTGGCAAGAGCTGAGCCAGCGGGGTGGGAGCAGTTGCCCCAGAAGAGCCTGAAGGAGCGGGACCTGCAGGCAGCAGTTGGACCCTCAGCAGCACAGTGTGCGCCAGCAGGAGAGGCTCCTCACTGGGCTCCAGGATCCCCTATGAGAGACTGCGGCCAGCAGGAGAGGCTCCCCAGCTCCAGCAAGGATCTGAGCAGTGACCTGACAGGTTTCCAGCTCTGCTTCCAGCTCCTCCAATAAGAGGCCAGGCAGCTCGATGTGAGACTGGGGCTCTGGGAAGGTCAAGACCCCGAGCAGCTTGGAACAGTACCAGCACTGATGATTGTGTGGTAGAGTTTCTGCTTACCACATGGGAGATGCGAGGTCAATTCCCAGCTGGGGTGAGTGAAGCAACAGGGAGAAGTTCTTGCAGTGGAAAGGGGCCATTGTGTTTTCGCCCCTTCTCCCCCTCCAGATACCTAGGCCTTATATTCCTTGTCATTCAACATTTTGTATTTTGTGCCTTTTATATTTCACCAACCAGTATTTGTTTGTTCTGCTGTTTGTGTTTTACACTTTGGTTAACCCTGTCTTTTGTCAACTGGATAAATATGTCTGTGATTGCACGTGTCTAACCTTTCTTGAATCCTGCCCCCTCGGGGCATTGTAGTGTCCTCTATACCCCCTGGTTTATACTGGTTGTGTTTTCAGTATTGTTCTCTCATTAAAAGGTATATGGTTAAGTCCCCAGTGGTGGTCTGGCTCTGCTCTATAGGGGGAGGAGAGTCCCTACACCTCCCACAGCACTTGTGCACCTGCTTTGATCCCTTCAATTGGAGAGGGGGTACCTCTTGGAGTACCGCCCGGGTTACACCAGTGACTACATAAAATAACAGGTTAGTGAAAGGCTTAAACGTTTATGCTTTTTTATAACTAAACCTTCTATATTAGAGAAGCATGCCAAGGACCACCTGCCTGCCACAGGGATCACCGGAGTAGCTACCTTCTACCCTGGTTTGAATCAGAAACTTTATGATCCACAGCTATAAACTGGCTGCAAAGATAACATTGGGCTCCTGTTGTCCACTTCTGGAGGTCGGTCTTCATTGGAGAGAATATGACATTCATTTCTATGTCTATGCATCTTGGGGCTGTGCCCAATAACTGGCATTTTAACATGTATGCTAAACATTACAAGCCAACAGGAAAAATCCTCTTTACAGAGATCACATGCAACCAGGATGTTGAAAGTTGGACCCACTGCATAAACCCAAGACCCTGCTGCTTTCATGCCATGCCAGACAATCTGAGCAAGACACATACCGTCATCTGTAAATTAGACTCTTATATTTCTCAGTTATGGGTCAGGGATCTACCAAAACTCAAGGAGGTGACCAGCCGATTTTTTTGCGGGCAGAACCTGGAGCCAGCCACCATTTTCATGGGTGGAATGTGGCAGGCCCGCTCCCCCTGTCCCCCTCCTCCCCCCCGATTGGCCAAGGAGCCCCAGGAGACCTGCATCTTCCCACAGATTGCCAGATGACCTGAAACTGCCATCAGGGGATCAGGGGATTAAGCCCACAGGGAATAAGCAGGGGATTAAGCCCACAGAAGCCATGTATTGATGCATTATTAAGCAATTTTAGCATTTAATTAAACTCTAAACTGAAATGTCTTATGAAATTAAAGCTATACACAACATAAAATGTAACTAATACCAACTATATATACTTTATTAAAGGACATTGTAAAAAGGAGTTTACTAAATGCTAACCTTGAGACCAGGCAATTCTTGCTACTTATTAAATGCTAGCATGCTGCATCTAGTGGCAGTAGCTACAAACATTTCCTGTCTCTGTGGAGTGAACACTTGTCTGTATCTTGAGATGGCACACTCGGCATCCACTGAGTTCATTGGAATGGGAGGCAACATGTTGCCAGGGTGTAGAACTGTGGAAACTGGCCACAGAGAGAATCCCAGAACACAGACAGGCATCCAGCACTCTTTGACAAAGCTCACATGAGCAGCACATTCATTGTCATGCTCTTTCCACCAGCCAGGGTTTGAGTCACAACTCAGAACAAGCACCTGGTTGGGGTCCAGAATGGGAACAGCCCTAAGTAAGGAGGCAGTCGGTTGTCTAAACTGCGGTGACAGCGGTGGCTTGTATGTATAGTACTGGTTCAGCTTCACAGCTATTGTCTGGAACAGTTCCTCTCTGCTGGTTTTCAAGAGGACAGCTTGGCAGTTCTTGTGATGCCATGTCTTTGACCCAACTTATCACATCCATCAGCTTGTCGTATGCATGGTGGATCATAGCCTGCTGGCCTTCAAACCACATTAGAAGCTCCATGAACCAGGTGGCATATCCAGCCACAAACAGCACTTGATCTTGAATATTGCCCCATCTTAAGAGATCATGAGGCTTAAGCATTCACTGTGTGCTGGGTGTGATTTCCATGTCCTTGCTCACAAACTGCTGGTAGCACTGCATATTCTTGGTGTGGTAAAACAGGGTTTTTCAACCTTTTTTGGTCGGTGTATTCCTGGTGGCTGGTCAAGAAGTGGAGAGTCCCCCGGCGGCCGATTGATGAGCGGGGGAGGGGAGGCAGGTGGCCAATCAACAACTGGTGTAGGGGGGGAGAGGGTCCCCCAGCAACCTATTGACAACAGCGCGCAGCAGTGAAAACAAAAGCACCAGCGATGCGTGGTGCTCAGTGGCTCAAGCAGTGCAAAGTGCTGGCAGACCCACCTCCTGCTTCTCCGTGCACCCCCTGGGGCCTTCCCAGTAGACAACCCTTGTGGTAAAAGACCATGTTGCATTATGAATTCCACCTCGTGAACACAGGCTCAGGTGGCAGCAACACAGTGCCATGCGAGTCCCCACTTTGACTGGTGATGGACTCCCCGTACTGGACCTTACAGCCTGGACATTGCTTGAAGACTTTCTTGAAGGAGGGCACCAGGCTATCTACTGCGTGCAGCAGATATCACTAACTAAAGACAGAATATGAGCATTGCAGGTGACATGAACTGCATTGGGCAGCATCCCTTGGAGCACATCAGCAAAAGCCTTGCACATGTACACAGCATTGTCTGATGGGAACGCTGAGATCTTGTCAAATTATAGGCCATAGTTGACGCTTACTTTCACTATGGCTTGAGACCTGGTAAAAAAATTGTTAGCCATGAGGTGGACCGGCTCTGTTTGAAATATAGGCAGGTCTTGCAGAAGTCTGCTGGCATATGGAAAACTGCCAGCATTTGCAACATTTTGGTTCAGGTAGTCACTTAACTTCCGGTGATCAAGTATCTCCAGTGGGATGCTGATAGCTGTGAAAGCTTCCACGGGGGAAAACACCTCTTGCCTTGCCAAGTTGCTTTCCATGATCCTTTTAAGAAGTGAGGACATGGTTCTTGTTTTTTGCTTTGACCTTCAGCCTCTGAAACAGCTTTTTGTTTCAGTGAACCTTGCATTATAAGTGTCAAGCTATACTTCTTTTCCTCAACACATCCAGAGTCACGCTGCAGGTGATACAGAACAGTCTGCTCCATCTGTGTGCAAGATCCCTGCCGAATACTGACTTACACGGTCCAGCACTGAAACGTATTTTGTTGTCTTGGAGAATTTCTTCTCAGTGTTCATCCTAAAGAATCCTTCTCAGGCTGCCACATGCTGTACCAGAATACCTGTGGCTGCTTTAAAAGCTGACGCCAAAACCCTCTCACTTCTCTGCTGGCTTCAGACTGGCTCCTGGACTGAGCCTGTCACAGACTCAACCTCTGATTTTCTCCCTCCCCCACACAGTGCTTCAGGACTGCAGGGCTTCCTGCCATTTTCTCTGCTTGCCAGTAAGCTGGGGGTTGTATTTTTTTCCAGCAAGCCTGCCAAAATCATGGGGGCTGCCATTTTTCATGAAGCCCACCTGATTTTGCATTTTCTGCGAAAAATGCACAGTTATGATTTGGGTCGGTCCTTAGTTATGGACAGCTATGGCTCTCTGTAGCTGAAATGATCAATTGATCAATGCTTCATTCAAAGGAGGAACTAAAATAAGTCACAGTTCAGCCACCATGAAGAAGTCTTCTCTGGTCACAAGAGACTTCTTACTACAACCCAGTATCAAACCTCCCTTTCTTGAACAATCTTGCTCAAAATCTGGAAAACAGCCATTTCCAAACATGTAAATTCACAGGTTTTTACAGGACCTTGTTTAAGCTTCATTACCACCACACTGACAATCAGACTAAGTCTTTTGTAGAAGATACCCATAGTTTGGTTCCAAGTTGGGCCTTTCTTCCCCTTTCTGCCTTAAACTTTATACTAGCTTCCTCAGGACACCGTGCAAGCGAAGACTACCCAGAATGCCACGTGCTCTGGTCTCGTCTTCTGTTAGTTCCTTATTCACTAAAGGGTGTAAGTGGAGGGTGGCATAGATTGATTGAGGCAGTACTGCATCCCCTAAGGCAGGGGTTGTCAGCTGGGGTACATGTACCCTGGGGGTACTTGGGAAGGCCCCAGAGGGTTTGTGGTAGTGGCAAGGAGAAGCAGGGGATGAGACTGCCAGCACTTTTGTTTTCACTGATGCCACGTGCTGGTGGTGCTTCCACTGCTGGTTTTGTTGTTCTCCCCTGCGTGGGTGTGCAGGGAACCCCCCCCCCGGTCGTTGATCGGCGCTGGGGGACCCCTTCTTCCCTCCTACTTTTCGATTGGCCGCCAGGGGACTCACCCCCCTGCTCGTCGATTGACTGTCGAGGGACCCTTCCCCTCCTCTCCACCCCCCTAGCTTGATTGGCCGTCGGGGGACTCCCTATCTCTCAACCGGCTGCCGGGGGTACACCGACCAAAAATGGATGAAAACCACTGCCCTAAGGAAATTCCCCCTTGTGCTATGAGTATGTCAGGAATTAGTTCTGGCCACTTTACACCCACTTTATGCTCTTGGAACAGAAAGGTTGTACCAGAATGAACTGAAAAACTTGACACATCTTTAAAAGAAGGGAATTGTTATACAATTTCTTTTCAACAGGGCTTCTTTCTTTGTTGGAAATTTGTGCCTTTGCAGCACATTATTGGCTGATGTGCCCTTCCTGCTATTGCTATTATTAATGTATTTTATAACTGTGCAGTTTCATATTTTATAGTCCCCACTCGATGATATTCTACATTGCACACAACCCAACATTCTGTCTATAACAAGTTTACATGCATATTTATTTAACATTAATTTTTATTTATTGTTAATTCATTTTCCTTCATTCTCTTTGCCTAACAGAAATGTTTGGATCAGCCATCTTCCTGGTAATAGTTTAGTTTCAAAACCTGCTTTACTATTATAATTTTTAAACTACAACAGCAATCTTGAAGAAGTTGCATTTACCCTTGTGGCCAGATTATGGCAGAGGCTTAGATCAATTTCCTTAAGTCAATTTTGGTTCAATTTTTTAAAAGTATTTAAGCAATCAAATGTCTAATCTGTATTGCTCAGTATCTAATTACAACAGCATCCAGAATTCCTGCTCAAAGGCATGCAAAGACAGTTTCTGTGTCTCAAAGTTTACCATCCCCGACAGCAAGTGACGCACAAAGACTGAGCGGAGTGTAATCAAAATTACACACTCTGACAGCATATTTCCAAAGTACAGTCCAGTAGCCCTTTTTAACACTCTGTAAGCACAGATTATCTTTTCAGCTCCGTTCAACACCTTTGAGATGCAGCTAACTGGAAATTGGTTCTCTTTTACTTTTGCAGTTTCATGGTTCCTCCCCCATTTGTGATAACGGTGGGGTTAGATGGGAAGTTCAGTGTTAAAGTAATTTATCACTGTCATTTTGATATAATGTTTTCAAAACAGCTCTTCCTCCCCATCCATCTCCACTGCTGAGAAGATAGTAAAATAGTTTTTGTTAACAGGTTTCATACATACTTCCTCAGAAAAGTAACCATTCCCACTGCACATTGGGCACTTTTTAGCACAGGTGACGCATGGGGAGGGGGGCATGTGCACCCCCTGAGATTGGCCCTCTCTAGATGGGGAGTAGGGGTTCTGTGTGAAGCGCCAGCCAGTACCCCTCCTGAGTTTGGTGCTGTATGGCACTGAGAAGTACTGGTGGCACTTCTGGTTTATGCCACCAACACTGCAATTGGCCGCTGGGGGACTCCCCCCCACCCTTGACAATTGGCCACTGGGGTACTCCCTCAGCGATCAGCCACTGAGGACCCCGCCAGTCAGCGATCAGCTGCTGGTGCCCCCCCAGACTCTGGAGGCACCAACTGCCCATCCTTTTTAGATTCTGAGGCACTTAGCATTTCTTCAACTGTTCTGATTTTTTTGTTTGTTTTTTTCCATCAGAATTAAATGTTTTTCTACATGGACTAAAATTCAAAGTGTTTCAAAATTTTCCTTTTAGTCACAGTTTTGGCTACTGATTTTTGTCATAGTTCTGAGTACTCTGGCTTTTGTTAGGTTACTTTGGTTTGATTATGTAGGTTATTGTCAATACATAGCATGAATTCCTTCCAACATTTGCTCTAGCAGAATACTCTGGGTTCAGAGCACAGACTACATGGAAGACAGGAACCAACGCTGTCCAGATAACTTATTTACAGTGCACATTCTGGAATTTGCCTCATCAAATGGTATTTGCAAGAATCTGGCTGGAGAGCCACTTGGCTCCTGTCATTCTTCTCACTATTTAATTCAAGTCAGCAAATGAAGACATTCTCTTGAGAATCCTTTGGATCTTTAGACATTGTGTTTATGCTAATGTCTGACTTTGACTGTTACCATCAAACAAATCTCAGCAGCAAAACCAGCATTTTCTTTCATTTGGCTCACCCTATCTTGCAGTTGAACTAAACTAGCAGATTTCTCACAGCATGAAGTTACAGACCTTCCTTCTTCTGTTAGTTCATTAGGCCACAATTCATACAGGTACAAAAGCACACTAAAATCACCGAGAGTACTCACAAGTGGCGGGTTACGTTCATGCTTTAGTATCTTCCTGAATTGGGACCGTGGTTTGTATTTCTGGCAAACACCCAGTCCTTCAAAACACATCAACAAACGTAAATGGCCTCACTGTTGACCACTTTTTTCCTCATTACTTTTGTGCATCTTTTCCCCACTAACATTTCAGATGTTTACAGTTTAATATTGGTTGCCCCAAATGCTATTGCAAGGTGAGTCTGTTCACTTTACCATTATATGCCACATGGGTTTCACTTGGAATTAAATGTTAGAATCTCCACTTCAGAGTAAGCATGTACTGTCATTGCCTTAGCTGCTGTCATTCATTTAATAGTCTAATTTTGCAAATTGCATTTTGATAACCCTCAAGTTTGAATATGCACTGCAATTCCCTTTTAACAACTGTATCACATTTCTGTTCCATTTTTAATGCTTATGGGGTTTTCTTTCACTGACAAGCCCAGCAAAAATCTTTTCAAGTCCTGAGGGCATTTAATCTATTCCCCTTTCGGGTAGCATAACTGCAAAGTGTTTTTTTATTTCTCATCTCAATTTGTTTTACTTCAGTGGCCTGACAAACTTCTATTGCTTTTTTTATGGGTTAATCTCCTGACCCTTAAAAGGTTCTCACTTGTTTTGTTAACATTAGGCATGTCTACATGAAACACTTTGCTGCGCAGTAGTGTAGTTTACTGTGTCTACATGTAGACACTTACTGCACAGTAAATGACGTTCCTTGTGAGTAAATTTGGTACCTGCAAATGCAAGTGGCAAATTTACTTGTGAGTAGTTGCTGCGCAGTAATGCATGTGTAGATGCCAACCAGGAGCATATTTGTTCCCAATCAGCCCTACCACTAGGGGGCCAGCCGGAGCTGAGCCCCAGGGCTCTGGGGCTGAAAGTCTCTCCTGCCTCAAGGCTTGGCTGCTTCTATGGCAGCCCTAGCCTCAGGGTCTTGAAAGCCTGGGGCACACGCAGGCAGCCTAAGGCCACTCCAGGCCCATGTATCCCTGAGCAGGTCGCAGGCCAGCTATACCAGCCTGCCTGCACCCCAGCACTGCTGCCTGGCACTGCAGTGCCATGCACCTGCCAGGCCCAGGCCGTCCAGGCCTGCAGGTGCTACAGGCTCATTCCAGGCCTGCCAGCACCCAGACCTAGCTGCAGGCAGCTCTTGGCCACTGGAGCCAGCTCCAGCTGCCCACAGCCCACCCCCAGCAACCTGCCCAAGGGGCATCGCCTCACCGCATGGCTTCCAATCCCATGCAGTGCCCCTGAGCTGGGCACTGCAGGCAGCTCCCCAGGCCCAGCAGCACAGGGAACAGCCACATGGAAGCCAGGTAAGCTGGTGCAGGAGCCCCAATGGCCTCATTCTCACCCATGCCAGTACCTGCCACTGGGGGCTCTACTAGTTCGTGAAGGTGACTGATGACGTCATGGCACTGTGGGGTGAGACAGAGGTGCAATGTCAGTTCACATGGAGCAGGCACTCCAATGCCCATGTCTATGAGAAGATGTCAGGCTGGATGTGGAAGCACAGGCACAATTGGTCAGCATGGCAGTGCCGCATAAAGGTCAGAGCCTTGTAGGCACAGTGGATCACCATCACCGAGCACAACTGTCAGTCACGGAGTGCCCACAAGTCCATGCCCTTTATGTGGCAACTGACAGAGATACTTGTGTTCTGGGACCCAGACTGCAGCCATGCTGTGTACAGCAGCATGAGTGGCCTGCCTGAGCCCACCCTGCTAGCCTGGCACCCACGGTGATATGTCACTGGGAGAGAGCCCCTCAGGCTTCCAGCAGCCTGTCACACTGAGCTCCCTACCTGCAGCTTCCACCAGCAGCTCAGGGAGCCTGGGCCAGTGCCTGCCCAGACAGCTCTGCAGCCTCAGCCCCAGCCATGAGGCACAGCTGGTTATGTCACTACTGGCCACCAAGCAGCAACAGATCCTCCCCAGATGCCCACATGCTACACCTCAACATCCAAAGACACTGTGTGGAGCTGCACGCCATTGCTACCAATTGGGACTGAGCAGAGCTGCTGGCCATGCCAGCCCCGCCACATGGTAAACCCTGCACTGTGGGGAGGACCCTCCCCACCCTGGCCTCTGCCTCTGCCCCAGGCCTGGGCCCTGCCCCCTGTCCCACCCCAGCTACGTAGTAAGCCCTGCAACGGGGGTGAAGGACCCTTCCTGCCCCAGCCCCTGCCCCAGGCCTGGGCTCTGCCTGCATTCTTCTGGCCCCCAGGCTTCCCCCCACAGCACACAGAGAGGCAGGAGACAGGGCAAAACTTTACTGAGCAGTCTGTGTCCCTGCAGTTAGGCAGGCACAGGCCTCTTGCATGCTCATGAACGCGTCAATGCTGGCGGTGATGTCCTCCACAGCTGTGGGGGGCAGAGACATGTAGCACAGTCATGGGTAGCCCTCCAGGTAGCAGCAGAGGTTGCAGGGCAGCCTGGGCTTGCCCTCCATGCCATCAAAGCTCAGGGTCCCTATGCCAGGTGTGCCCAGGGCACCATGGTGATCAGCAGCAGCAGGACATAGTGGGTTGGGCACCCCTCAGTTTGCACAAACAGCTCCTTGCACACACCACCCATGACACGTAGCAGGGGCACACTTAGGGTGCAGCGCTGCCTCAAGGGGGGGTGGGGCTGGCCCCAGGGCACCTCCCTGGAAAAGCCCCCTGTGGGGAGGGCAGAAGTGCAGCCAACTCCACGTCCCAGTCATCTGGGAGCTCCACACCCCCTCGAGCATGGCCGCCATGGGCTGGGTGGAAGCTCAGGAGAGAGGCTGCCCTGCAGGAGAAGTGGGGAAAGTGGGGTCTTGAGCCGCAGCAGCAGGTTCTGCCAAAAGCCAGGCCTGTCCCACCACTGGAACAGGGTGGGGGAGGCAGGCTGCCACAGCCAGCACCCAGAATTCCACCTGCCCCAGGGGAGCGAATGAGGGCAGGGGACTCAGCTGGTGTCTCCTAAGCCCAGCCCTGCTCAGCCAAGTTACCATGGTTCCTGGGCACACATGCATGCCTGACCCCCAATCCAAGATCAGACAGCACATGGCCCCTGGTACAGAGCACCCGATCTCAGAAATGTTGCAAACTCTCACAAACAGCTTCTCTCATGGCTCTGCAGGCCCCACAGCTGCACACAAGAGAGAGGCCACAATTGGTAGCTGGGATGAGGCCTCAGGATCACTGCCACCCACAACTGGGGCCCTGAGAATATGCCAACTCTGCCAGAGGTGGACTCAGAACTGCATCAGTCTCCTGGACTGGCTGGTGATGGTGTTGCAGGACCATCTGGTGGATGCATGGGCCTGGAGGGGAGAGGATATAGCCCATGAGGATGTAGCCCATCGTCTGGGACCAGGCAGACCAGGAGTTCCAGGCACAGTTCCTGGCCCTGGAGCAGGTGAAGGCCCTGTGGGATCACACTGCAGTCCTAGGCAGGGCAGTTCAGGCCACAGATGATGACTGCCAGGTGCTGGACACCATGCTGGACCCAGCGGTTGCCTTTGTACCATCCGCTGCTCGGCCCCCAACCCTAGCCCTGCCCAGATCCCTGGCAGCTGCCCGATGCCCTGGCAGCCACCCGATGGCCAGAAGCAGGCCCCACCTTGGGCCTGGGAAGAGGTCCAGCACAGCCCCTGCCCCAGGTCCCCCACAACTCAGCCCCCCTCTCCCCCCACCTGGGTCCAGGCCTGCTGCTCACCCTGGTTCCACGTCGGCATGGAGCTGGAGCTGCCTGCAGTGGACCCAGAACTGCATGCTGATGCTGCTCGCCCGGACACCAACTGCTGGAAGCGTGTGCACCCATGGGGGAAACAGCCAGAGGCCAGGCTTGCTTGCCACTTGCCCCCGGGGCCTACCCGCAGGCACCCCCTATGCCCTCACCCAGGATGGCACACAAACCACATTGTAAATAGTTTAAGGAGGCAAAAGGATGTTTTATGGTTTTTGGGCGGTGGAGGGGTCTGTTTGTTAGTGGGGACAGGAAGAAGGGCTCTGTTTGATGTGAGGGGAATAAAAACTGTTGTTCTTCTGAGACATATTTGCAGCAAGCATGGTGCAGGAGGTGGGTGGGGGGAGGGGTCCATGGGCAGCTGCCCAGGCAGGCTACAGTAGGGAGCGCAGGAGGAGATGGCTGGCCAATGCCTCTTGCACCTGATGCCCTAGCCCCCAGGGGCAGGTGTGTGGCTTGCTTGGGGCCTCAGGGGGTGTGGGGGTGCTGCTGTCACTGCCACCACAGGTGATGTTCCCGCTTCCAAGCATCCTTTGCCTGCCATGTCTCCTCTGTCCAGGCCTCTCAGAAGATCTCCCCCTGGACCTCACAGATGTTATACAACACAGGCTGTGATGCCAGAGAGGTTGTCCTCAGCAAACAAGGTGGGCGGTGAGGAAGTGTCAACATCCTTTAAGGCAGTCAAAGGTGTACTCCATCAAGGCAGGAGTCTGGCCCAGGCACTGGTTGAAGCAGGCCTGGGAGGGGTCCAGCTGACCAGTGTAGGGCTGCATGAGCCAGAGCAGGAGTGGGTAGGTGGGGTCCCTGATGTGGAAGGATGGAATTACCACAATTCCCAGCTGCAGGTCCATCACCCCTGGAGCAAAGCGGTTGCTCTGCACCAAAGCTGGCAGGGCAGAGTTACAAACCATGCAGGTGCCATGGCACTCGTGTGTGAAGGCTTCCAAGCTGGCACTCGCACCCATGAAGGCACCACAATGGTCCACAATGGCCTGGAGCACCATGGAATGAAAGCCCCTCTGGCTGTAGTACAGCCAGTCAGCATGAGGTGGGCAGGTGATGGGGATGTGGGTCCCATCCAGGGCCCTGATGCACTAGGGGAATCCCACAGCATGGAACTCCACCACCACCACCAGGGTTTGGCACATGGAGCACTGTGTGCCCCAGCACATCCTGGAACATGCTGCACAGTTCCAGGACAGCAGTGGCGTTCCCCACACCAAAGAGATGGCCCGTTTAGTGGAGGCTGGCAGGCGTGGCCAGCTTGAGCAGGGCAAGGGCTAGCTGGGTGTCTGTGGGGAAAGACAGCCACATGGCAGTGTCCTGCCACTCCAGGTGTGGCCACAGCTACTCCAGGTGGTCCCAGAAGGTGGCATAGGTCATCCAGAATGCCTCCAGCCACTGCTCGTCATCTCAGGTCTGCTGGACAACATACAGCCACCAGTCCTGGCTGGCCCAGTGGGCCCAGAGGCAGCAGGACTGGAGGCCTAGGAGGACAAGGGCTACCCCAGCAGTGGCATCCAGCAGCCCATTGTATGTGTCCCTGCCAGGGTCCAGCCAGCCGGACGGGGACCAGGTAGCAGCTGCGAGGAGGTAGCAGCTCTGGAACAGCACGCTGTGGCTGGGCAGGTAGTCGCTGCATGTGGGTGAGCTGGAAAGGCTCAGAAGACCATGGGCCAGCCGGTGGTTGGTGCAGCAGGTCAGCAGGGCCAGCGTGGTGGCCAGCAGGAGCCTGGGGTGTTGCTTGTCTCTGCCAGGGGCAAGTGCTGGAGCAGCCATGGCGTAGGGAAGCAGGGACAATGAGGAGAGAGCTGCAGCATGCTGCCCCAGTGCTGTGCATGCTGCTCTTGGCTAGGGAACAGAGAGTAGGGTTTTCTTTTCAAGACAGCTGCTGGCAGCTGCACCCAGATCCTGGAGCTCCCCCTGGTGGCAGCAGGGGCCCATTATAGGGCCATAGGAAGTGGCACCAGTTGGGCTAAAAGCTGTAAATCTGCTCCCATGTCCCTGCATGTGTAGATGCCTGCCTGGGAGCATTTACTCTCAAGTAGTTTATTTGAAAGTAACTTGATCTCGGATCAAATGCACGTGTAGATGTGCCCATTAAGTATCAAATCATCTCATCACAAATCAAGGAAACTCCCAAATCAACATTGCACTGTTAAGTCTAAACCTTGCTGCCAATCATATACCTAGCTGGCCCCATTTTGCTCTTGCCTATGCATTTTGAACATTTGAAGTTCTAATTTCTTTTAGGAATACCAAATACTTTAATTTTTTCGTTACAGTATCAGAATCGCTTCCTTTCTATCTTGAACTGGAAGGAATTCTTGTTTGTGATGTGTGAGCCAGGCAGAGTTGTAGGGGAAAGCTCTATAGTCAGTGTGCAGAGTGGCTGATATTACCAAGTGAAGTTCTAATATCCAAGAGTTAGCAATTTGAATTCAGGTTGCTTTCTTTTCCCTTTGACCCAAGCACACAATATCAGGTATCTCTGAGATCTGACCTTTTTTCTAGTTCCAGTTCAAATACTACACAGTCCAGAAGGATTTGGGCTCAGAGCTAGTTACTTCCTCACCAAGAAAACAATGAGAGGATGCAATCCTATGGCCAGTTCCTCAGTATAATATGTATATACATCCTACATATATTTTTTTACCCTGCATTAATCATTTGAATATACAACCTCATTGGTCACATGTTCATATGAGTACTCAACTGCAGCCAATGGAACAACTTACATAAACTTCCATCAACACAAGTTATGCAATCAGGGCCCTAAAAATAGCTGCAACTTACACAGACATAGTACTACTTTCATCAATCCAGCCAGACAGTTCAGCATTCAAGTTCTTGGGCCAAACTGTTTTTTATACACAAGACTGTCTGAAAACACAGCTGAGTCTCTGTCTTAACCCTGCTCAGACAATACATTTCTTCTTCATCTGAAATTTTCAATCAAAGTTAACTTAACCTTCAACCAGGAGCATTTTTCACTCAAAGGCACCTTGGTATTGTAGGTTAATTCTCAGATCAGAGGTTCTCAATCTTTTTAGGCTCAAGACCCTCCCTTGTTATACTCAAGGCCCCCCTCAGAAAATGCCAGCCCTTACCTTTCATTTGTTTTTGGCAAAAAGAGTAATTCTCCTGTTGCAAAGAACTCAGAAGGATCACAACAGATCAGAATGTTTTTTCCACTACTGATTCCTATTTAAATCTCTGGGTTTATCTTGTGAATCATGGGCATGTCTACATGAGCTGCCCACTGCACAGTTATTACTTGCATAAGCAAGAACTAAATAACTGTGCAGTAACAGGAGCTACTGCATAGTACCATTGCTGCATGATATTTGCCTGATGCTACTGTGCAGTAGCAACAAGCTACTGTGCTGTAGCTCATTACTACTGCACAGTACTGTCACCACACAGTGCCTGGCAACACTACTGTGTGGTAGCAATGAGCTACGGCACAGTATCTCATTGCTACTGTACTGTAGTGTCTCATGTAGATGCACCCCATGTGTAGGTGTTTGCACACCTCACAGTGTGAACATTGTACCTTTCAAAGGATCTCAGCATCCTAGTTTAGAATCACTGTCTCAGTGTGAGCTTTAAGGAAAAAAAACATAGAAATTTAAATATTAGATTAGACAAGAAGTGCATCTAATCATGAGGAGTCTTTGCTCCTGACCTTATCAATTAACAATGTATAATTTGTGCCAACTCCCCTTTTTCCATAGCACTTGTTTAATATATTAAACACCATCTATCCTAGCTTTTATCATTTTGCTACTCCAAAACAACCATTTAATACTTATTAAATTGTTTCCAAAGCTTAACTATACTTTACCAGTCATCCTACAAATGCGAACTTTCCTTAATAGCCTCCTGTGAAGGATTTTGACAAGGATTTCTGAGAGTCTAAAAAAGGTTATATCGTTTGGCTCTCCTTTATCCATTTCCTTGTTAACACACTCAAAAGAAGCATAGTCAATTAGGGATATATAGTTTTCCTTTGCAGAAGCTATGACTTCAATTCTTTTCAAACCATGTTTATCTATGTTTTTAAGAATTCAATGGGACTGAGGTGAAGGTCACAGATCTATGACTACCAGGATTAGTTCAATGCTTTTTTTTTTGCTTTTTTTTTTTTCCAAGACAGGAACAAAACTTACTACTCCCCTATCATTCAATACAACGTAAGATTATAACAACATAACATATCTTTGTTATCAGAGTAACTTAATCCTTGAACTTGAATTCTTTCAGAAGTCATGGATGAATATACTGTAGTCTGGTGCCTTTTTCGCTCATTATATTTATTCATGCACCACTTATTTTAACACCTGAAGTTTCATTTTTATTACATGAAAAAGGGAATGTTGGGGGTATGTCTCTTCCCAAAGTCTTCAGCAGTAAAAGCTGAAGAAAAAGAAAAGTATTTAACTTTTCTCTGGCGTCCTCATTCTTCTCAGTTGCTCCTTTTATTCCAGCTGGCCTACTGATTCTCAGAGGTTTGTAATCTATCTTTGGTTACTTTTCAAACTTCATTTCATCCCTTATAAATTCTACCTTACATTATATACGATTCATACTTTGTGCTTCTTTCTATTTGCTTTCTATCTGATACCAGTGTCATTCACTACCCCCTGCATACTTTCCTTTTAACCATACTTTGCTAATTACGTTAGCAAAAAAGTTCTGCTTCTGAGGAAGTAGATCAGTTGGCCTATTGTGAACATCTTAAGCTTTCTTACTTAAGTGTTTAAACATTGACCACGCTTTCTATACATTGGCACCACCCTGGCAACATTTTTCAGCCTTGGTGGTTTATAAAAGCACATTTCAACCTTCATAAACAAAATTTATACCACAAGGCTCACTGCACAGCACAGCTAAAAGAGCCATGCACACAGGACCTCTTGCCTCTGGCAGTCCTGAAAATAAACCGATAATGTATATATTTGCTTTTCTAGCCTCTGCATTCAGTTATTATTCTGTCATTTATGTATTTTCTTACATTGTGTTTGTATTGTTTCTGTTCTGCATAATATAACATTGAGGGCACATATTGGCTAGGTAGAGACATTAAAAAAGCCTGAGGCAGAGTCGATCTAAGTTGCATGGTTTTTTTGTAAGCAGCATAATTTAGATCAGTAGTGAAAAGAACACACACGTGCCCTTTGGAGGGGGAGGCAAATCTTAGACTGGGTTCCACCATTTTTAAACCAGCCTGTACGTGCCAAACTTCTGTTCTGTTCTGTTCTGGGTAAAGACCAGTTTCTGATCACTTATACCGGTACAAGTGCAATGTTTGTACCTGGCCATAGACTACTAGTTTTGTCAAGAGGTTTTTTCCTTTCCTATTTCTTGGTAAGCAGCTGCTGTTCAGCTCAAGAACTGAAGTACTGGTTATTATACCAGAAACTGCAGCATCCTTACCACTCAATAAATATTTAATTAGCAAATGCTCATGTCTGATATGTTTATAATGTCTCTTGTAATTTATTAAGCAGTATGTTTCCTATCAAATTTTATATAAAAGACAACTCTCCATTGGAAAGTATATTTCTTTTTTACTAGTGGAAATCACAATGGAAACCCTACTATAAAAAAGCATAAACACTATCAAAGAACCATACCAAATATGGTTTGTAAGGATCTTTTTATTTAAATAAGTAACAAACTATTTATACTTTTACAAGAGTCTGTCCTATTTTAGTAAATATTTGGCAAAGTGACTTGATTAAAAGAGCAACCTGACCCTCATTCAACATGGTTGTTTGCCATAACCGAATCACCCATCAATTCAATGACACTAGAAAATAATTTTAGAACTCTTCTACACAAAGTAGCACTTTTTTATAGGTCAGTTAAAGCTCTATATGCTTCAAGCACAACTGGCCAGGTGTTCTAAAAACTTAATATAATAATACACATAGTAAAATTTGTGACCAGAATACAGTAAAACTGAAAATCAACTGACTGTTCAATGTGTTATATCAGGAACAACAAACTTTGGTTCAGGCAAAACTTTGATTCTCTTTAAAGAGCTTCACCTTTAAAAACTAAAAAAAAAGCAATTGCAGCAGTGAATCTTGCCCCCTGCAAAGATACATAAGAGCATCCTGTCACTGATCACGCTCCTTTTGAGGAGAAGCTCTACTTCAAGTACTCTCCTTATTTGGTCTCCCTCTCCTGAAGTGCCCCCTGAAGCCTTGGCATGCATTCACAGGAAGAGAGCCTCTGGCTTTGAGACCCTGGCTCTTCTCTGTCCCTGATTCCCCTAGGAATTCATAACACCCACCCATCAGAGTTCCTTTCTTTCAGTCAGCTCCCAAGGGGAGGGCTGTTTTCATCTTCAAAGGGGGAGAACGTGCTGACACCCCAAACAACAGAACAAATTGCTCAGCTCCAAACAATCTTTACTGTTCCAGTCCAGTTCCCTCCACCCTTTCTTGGACTCCACTCTGCCTCCTTGTCTAGGGGCAGAAATTACACATAAACTGGTATAAGTGACCAGAAATCAGTTCATATCTGTAACACAAGAAAGAAGGGCTGGAAAGGACGTCAGGGGGTCTGTCTAGTCCAGCTCAAGACAGGAGCGTCCCTGATTAATCCATTCTAATCGACTATCTATCTAAACCGCTCCTGAAATTTCCAAGGACAGAGGTCCTATAACTGCTCTAGGAAGCCTATTCCAATGCTTAACCACCCTCATAGTCAGAAAATTCTTCCTAATCTCCAACCTAAATTTCTTCTGCAGTAGTTTGAGGCCATTGCTCCTAGTCCTCACCCCTACAGCCACAGAAAATAGTTTATTCTTCATCCTCTTTACAACTGTCCTTTGGGTATTTGAAAACTATTGTCAAATCCATTCATCAGTTTTCTCTTCAAGCTAAATAACAACAATGAAGAAAGACCTAGAGCCTAACAGTTTATTCCTAGCATATTCGAAAGCCCCATCAGAGGGAGCTTTGGGTGACTAAGAATGCAGGACAAGGTCTGTTTCTGGGACAAATGGATGGTTCCAACCCATGTTTATGGAAGAACAGTTTCAGCCCTTGACTATATTAAGCCAGTTTAAGACAGACTAGGTAGATGTAATGTGTTTCAGTACATTTTATGCTAGCAAGGTGTTAACTGTTTCCTTCTCCAGAGTTCATGGGGAGAACTCCCCACATCTCACTACTCCCAAAGGGAACCACTGGTTCAAGAATTCAGTCAGATAGATCCGTTGGATAAGCTGCATTGGTACATGGATGACACTATAGATCAGGGCACTGTCTTAGTGGGAGAATCATGCAATTTTATTGTAGGTGCATTAATATACAAAGCACAGACATGAGGGTTGCATATAAAGAGACCACAAAAGCGGTCTGAGCTACAGCTAACCATGGAACTGCAATACCAGCAAAATTAAGTTATGTAAAAATGGGATCAAGAAACAATGATGATGTAACCAAGTCCGTGGCTACCTATGGCACAAGTATGGCATTAGGGAGGGTTATACTTAATTAGAAGACCACATGAATGTTTGATTATTTTAAGAAGTGTAATCAGCTTTGTAATTCAATGCCTTGTTACAAAAGTCAGCAAGACACAATTCTTATGAATAGCTGTTGATTTACAGTAAGACAGGCCCCTGGTCTGATTTCTAACCGTTCTTCCCTGCTTGCTGACTAAGGATATGCACACTGCAGGGGAGTCCTAAGCTTAGCAGTCCTGGATAAAACAGTTTGCAGATACTGAGACTACATTGCTTTCACTGAAAACCTCCCAAGTGGTGATGGAAGGGACCTGCCCTTGATACTGTTGTCTATGAAGTGGTACAGCGCTGCTGCATTGCCTGGCAAAGACAGACATGGTCAATTTAGCATGACATTGTTCTCCTTGTGGGCAGATACCCTATTTGAAATTTTCTTATGGAAAAAGAGTAGTTTAGATTTCCATGTCACCACCCTTTGGTTTACAGGAAGAAAAGACTCAAGGGAGATGAGAAAATTGGTACTACTGATAGCAGTGAGCTTTCTGCCTCATTTTCCCTCCCCAGATGGGTGTAGTCTATCACTTCACAAGTAGCTTTCAAGGAAAATTAGTTCACTGAGGCGGCTTCCAGGATAAAGCAGAAGTTATGCTGATGAGATGGAGCAATAAGCAACTCTCAAGGTTGGTGGAGGTTGTTTGCCTCCTGTTACTCATGCTTGCAATCTGAGAGATCCTCTTGTAGGTTCCAGCTGCTTCTAGATGCCCACCAGCTAGCAGCAAAAATCAGCACATTAGCCCAAGCTGTTGTTTTTGCCTGTAAATATTTGTGCACAGTCTCAAAGCCCTGGATGGTTATGTTTTAAATTGCTAAAATAAATCAAACAACATGTTCAAAGAAGAGGAGAGGAGTAAATGAACCAAAAGTTAAACAGAACAGCTGAAGAGAATAAGAGAGAGCCCCAGAAAAGACTTGAAAGGAAAATATATTTGTGCTTTATACTGCTGTCAACAACTTAACAACACTTTTCATTTTAATAGAGAAAAGCAGCAGAAAAGGTCTTAAAGAAGACATGACTTATAGGAGGGTCTCTTCAACACTGGGACAGAGGAATCTGGGAAGAAGGAAAGAGTCCCAAGGGAACCAAAGTGGATTTCACAAAGGGCTCCAATCCCACAAGAAAGACTCCTGCGCCACCATCTATCCCAGCTGCTTCAGATGCTAATCTACAAAAACAAGAGCCTTAAAAAGAGATGCGTCTGTAAAGGACCAGTGACCACATTTTAACAAAGATTTTCATAAGCACTAAATATAAGAGTCCTACAAAATGGTGTGGTACAGTCTACCAAATACAGTGAAATAACACCAAGTTACACTAAAATAGTCTGACTCATGAAACAACAAGTTTAAGGGAAATGTTAAAGGTGAAAAAGAACTAAATTTGTCTCCACCCCACCTCCTTCCTTTAGTACAAAATGCAAAATACTCTTTTTATTGAAGAAGCTTGTATTGAAGGCAGGATGAAGGCAAGAAAAATCATGATTCTTCTATTTCTTCTTAACAAAAGATCAGAGTTAGTGCAGAAAACCTTTGGCTGAGAGAAGGGTAAAGGGAAGATATATTCTTGAGCACTTTTTGCTCATATAAAAAATTGACTACACCAATATGTGAAGACACTACAGTATTGCTATGTAATTCACTAGAGTATTGCTGTGTAACTGGCAATATTTTGGACCATTTCTAGTTACTGTCTCTTAGAAGGGCCATTAGAAAAGCATGGAGGGAGTAGGCAATGTTCTTGTAGCAGTGCCTCTTTTAGCTACAGCTATGTGAAACAGTTGAGTTTTCTTGGGTTGACAGGAATCAGTGTGTGAGGATTAAATTGGAACCTGCTAATGCTAAAATCTATGCAAAAATAACAGAAAGAAACTAATTATCCTTATCGTTAACAGGAATTACGCAGCTGTATTATGCGGAGGGTATATCATAGGCCTATGCGAAGCAGGTGGTATTTGCTTTGCATTCGGCCGATTCGGGGGACAGTGATTCAGTTTGGTGATTTGAATCACCGTCCCCATTTGATTCTGCCGAATCTCCAAATCAGCCAGGCTCATCCCCCCCAGCCCACAACGGCTGCCCCGCCCGCCCCAGCTCCTGGCACTTGTTAAAAAAAAAAAAAGCCCTGACTCAGCAGGTGCTGCCAAGCGGGGGGCAATCCCCACTTTCCCCCATTACCCCATGCTGCAGGGGACTCTGCATGAGCTCCGTGACCCCTCACCCAACCCCCCCCATGGCTGCCCTGCCCGCCACAGCTCCGGCCCTTTAAGAAAAAAAACAAAAACAAGAAAAACCCCAGAACCTCAGTTCCTGGCAGTGGGGGGCAATACCTGCTGCCCCATGCTGCATGGGGAGCTCTGCAATGAGCCCTCTGAAGCGCCAAGGCCACTGCAGAAGCAGAGAGTCCTGGGGTTTTTCTCCTTTTTTTTTTCTTAAAGGGCCGGAGCTGACCAGGGCGGGGCACCTGTGGGGCGCTTGTGACAGAGCCCCCCATGCAGTGTGGGGCAGCGGGGGGCAGCAAGGATAACCCCCACTGGTAGGAACAGTGAGTTTGGGGTTTTTCTTATTTGTTCTTTTTCTTTAAGGGCCGGAGCCACGGTGGGTGGGGCAGCCATAGTGGGGCTGGGAGAG
>NW_005842008.1:607718-618716 GCF_000455745.1 Alligator sinensis
TCCCTCCCCCAGCCACCCTCCCTCACCCCTAGTACTTACCAGCTCAGAGTTCAGTTGCAGCTCCCTGATGCAGCCACTGGGGACTGCCCGAATCACCAAAGCTCTCCAAATCTTTTCCAAAGATTTGGAGAGCTTTGAATCAATTCAGACCTTTTAATTGGTCCCCTAATTCGATTCGGATTTGGAGATTCGGCCACCGAATCAGGCCAGATCTCCTCCGATCTAATCACCACTTGAAGCTTTGCGTAACCCTATTATATAACCTGTAGAATATAGTAGAATAACGGAGACATTACTTCAACTCCAGACTGCTGCTGGAGAGAAGTCTATAAAGTACAAGCAAGTCATCTACTAATAGTTCTTTCTTTTGAAAACTAACTGTCCACAGGCACCCTGAGAAAATGTCATGACAACAGAAAAGAAATGTGTTTTCTTCTGGTTGTCAAAGCATACATCTGGACTGCATTTTAGGACAGAATCTTGCAGTCTGCTCGAGTCAGTGGAAGTCTGGCTTGAATGCAGAACCTCAGGATTTGATTCCAAATGGTAGTACCTCGGGTCCCCCCCACCCCAAGATCCAATTGTTCTTGGCTCCATTCAAACATGCAACAAAAAGATAGTCCTTGCCCCAAAGAGTTTGCAATTCAAGTGAAAATGCTGGTCTGCAGTTTTTTAAGTTTGTATTGACTAATCATGACAGCATACTGCCTTAATGCTTAAAACTGGTTTATTCTAGATCATAAAATAAGGTTTCAATTAAGATTCTGGCCCTCTTTTTCCAGGAGAAAGTTAAAAACAAATAAATAGTAAAATGTGGTTCATATGAAAACCCTGAAATGCAAAACAAACTGTAACAGTGTAGTAGGAACCTATTCTGTGCAGGGCTAAGCAATTTCCAATGGGATCCGAGGGCCCTCAACAGCTTGCAGAACCAAGCCTTACAACTGCACTAAAAATTCTCTCTTTTCTTGGCCACACAGGGTTAAGCTGAAAACATGAAATATTATACAGAACATGTGCTTCAAATCCACACAATTATTTACACAAATTTCATACTGCATTGTAAATCCAGCCTCTCTGCATCCATTATGCACAGCTCCTCACTGTCAATTACACTCTTGAGACCTAGGAAGCATCAAGTTGGCTCATAAAGAGGCATTCCCAGTGCAAACAGGCTAATTACAATAAACTGCTGACAAAAATGCCTTTACATGAGGGAAACATGCTGTGGTAAGAGCAACGGAAAAAGAATTTTAAGGGCAGAAGGTGACTAGATAGCTCATCTATTTCCAGCCCCCTATTTGAGTTGGAATATGTTCTTAATAGAGCCCTTCAAGAATGTTTTAGAGGCTTGCACTTTTCAACTTTATGTATGAATTATTCTGTTATTTCTTCCAATTCTTAAAAGTGCCCAGTGCTCTTGCATTTAACCCAGAGAATTAAGAATCTCACTGTGAACATACCCACCTCAGTTCATACCTCTGTAACAGCCTTAGCCCAAAGAGATGGGCTTTGCACTTCTGATAGACATTTACCAAACAGAGGGTCTTTCACAGAAAACATGACACCAGCACCTGCCTCTGGTTTGTGTTGAAAAACATCCACCTCTGGAGGAGGGGGGAAGGGACCATGGGGGGGACCCCCACCAGGCCCCATCCCCTGCCTGCTTCCCCAACCCCTGCCCACTCTCCTAGCCCTGTCAACGGCTGCCCCACCTGGCCCCAGCATCCCGGCTCTTTTAAAAAGAGCCTTGCACTCACTGGCTGCTGCAGCAGCCATCAGGGTCTCTGGGGGCTCATGGCAGAGCCCCCCCATGCAGCGCAGGACAGTGGGGTGCAGCAGGGACTGCCTCCCCTGCCTGGCAGGAGCTGGTGAGTGTGGGGCTGGGAGAGCAGGCGGGGGATGGGGCCTGTCTGATTCAGGGATTCAGCTGATTCAGGAGTGGCCGAATCTCCAAATCAAATTTGTCCAAATCAATTTGGGATACTGGTTTGAATCACCAAATCAAATCGCTGTCCCTCAAATCGGCCAAATCTGAATCCAAAGCGAATACTAGTTGCTTTACACAGGTCTATTAGCTATGTCTCAAACCATGGAGGGTTTTATCTTGAATTCCACCCACAAGCTCTTGAAGGTTAGTAAAAGTACAAGATCATGATTTAATGTTCATCTGGCACACAGCTCTGTTTAATAGCATACTACACCAGCTTCACCTTCCAAATGTTTCAATGGTATCATCCCATTTAGTATATTTTACACAAATCTGATCTTAAGGAGACAAAAGACATGGATAACTACAGTAAAAAGGTTATACTAATTTTACCAGGTACTGATATGGGTGAGGGGTGGAGGGCAGGAGCAAGGAGTGGAAAGCACTGTTGGCTACAGCTATGAACTCTGCAAAATAGGAATGTTCCAGGGCCCAAATCATACACCTGTTTCCCAATGGGTGGTTCCACTCCTTACAAGAGGCCTCAGTATAAATTCCTGCTTCTTATCCTACTCACCAAAATCATTCTATAATACCTTCATCTGAGGAACGCAAGTAGTTTACAAGCACTGAGTAACCCTTTCTGTAAAATAGGAGTAATCAACTCCTGTCATACAATGCCCCTAGTGCTGTGGTGAAACTCAGCAAGTGTTTATCAATTTACAGTAATGCCACACAAAAATAAGTAAAAACATCCCCATTGGAGGGAAACTAGTTTATGGGCAGATTTTTAGAAGAAGTACCCCTGTCAAAAACAAGCTATTTTTTGTTGCCAGTAATCAGCCGATCATCCTCATTTGGACCCACATGTTAATAACGTGACTTCTACTCAATCTGCTCAACCTCTTCTGATCCTAGAAGGGGATGATTCTTATAGTGAGTTACTCAGAGTTTAGCTCATAAGAGGAAACATCTCTGTTCTTTCCTGAAGTGCTTAACTTTTCATTCCTTACATTTTTATTCTAAATTAATCTTTTGAGATCACATTCCAGCAATCCCAATCTTCATGTAGGAGAATTCTTGTTTGGATTTTGGATCCTGGCGTGGCAAGGTCTTACTCTTTCTTGCTTCCTCCAGTCCATGAGGAATATACAAATAATGTGCCTTCTATCAGAACTCAACATATTTTACAAATAAAAAGGAAGTGTTGCTTTGTCAATATAAAGTTTTTTGTTGTTTTTCACAATACAGCACAGGAAGGTTAAATCACCTCCTGGATGTTACACAGGAAGTTAGGGCCAATCAGGGAATTCAACCAAAAACTCCTAAGTCCCTCAAAGCTGTTCCTTAGCTATAAAACACTGTCCTTCCCACTAGTAACTTCTAAATTGTTCCTTTAATTCTTCTTCATGAGCCTCTCGAATTCTTCCATATAGCAAAACAGGTTTAAGTTAACCATGACAAGTTGGTTCCAGATCCTAGACACCCTGACTGTGCAGTAGTGCCTCCTGATATCTAACCTGAATCTACTCTTCGTCAACTTATGGCTGTTATTCCTTGTTACTCCCAGTAGTGCTCGGGGGAACAGGGACTCTCCCGTTACCTGCTGGTCTCCCTTGGCCAGTTTATAGACGGCCACCAGATCCCCTCTCAGCCTTCTCTTGTGGAGGCTGAACAGATTCAGGTCTCGTAGCCTCTCCTCGTAGGGCCTGCCCTGCTGCCCTCTGATCATGCTAGTGGTCCTCCTCTGGACCCTCTCGATGTTGTCCACATCCCTCCTGAAGTGCAGCGCCCAGAACTGGACGCAGCACTCCAACTGCGGCCTGACCAATGTCATATAGAAGGGGAGGATCACCTCCTTGGACCTACTCATGATGCATCTGTGGATGCATGACAAGGTGCGGTTAGCCTTCCTGACCGTGTCCCCACATTGGCGGCCCATGTTCATCTTGGAATCAATAATGACTCCAAGATCCTCTTCTGCCTCTGTGCTGACGAGAAGGGAGTTCCCCAGCCTGTAGGTATGCTGCTGGTTCTTTCTCCCTAGGTGCAGTACCCTGCACTTGTCAGTATTGAATCCCATCCTATTCTCATCTGCCCACCCCTGTAACCTGTCCAGATCCAATTGCAGCCTGTCCCTCCTTTCTAGCGTGCCCACTTCTCCCCACATCTTAGTGTCATCTGCGAATTTGAACAAGGTGCTTTTCACCCCCTTGTCCAAGATGTTGAAGATGAAGATGTTGAACAGTGCGGGCCCGAGGACCGAGCCCTGGGGGACCCCACTGCCCACATTCCTCCAGGTTGAAAATGACCCGTCCACCACCAGTCTCTGGGTGTGGCCCTCCAGCCAATTGGTGACCCATCTGACTGTGTAGGCATCGATACCACAATCTCCTAATTTTTTAATGAGAATGGGGTGAGAGACAGTGTCGAAGGCCTTCCTAAAGTCCAGAAAGACTATATTTACCGCGACACCTGCGTCCAATGATTTTGTGACCTGGTCGTAGAAGGCAACCAAGTTGGTCTGACAGGACCTGCCTTTAGTGAACCCATGTTGGTTGCCCCTCTAAGCATACATTCCCCTGCTTGCCCCTCAGAGATGTGCACCTGGATAATTTTCTCAAAGACCTTCCCCAGGACCGAGGTTAGACTAACAGGCCTATAATTTCCTGGGTCCTCCTTCCTCCCTTTTTTGAAAATGGGGACCACAGTGGTAACAGCTATATTGTTTCCACACTGTATTTGCTCAGATATAGGCTAGGGACAGACATTACACATAAACCAGTTTAAGTGATCAGAAACTGATTTAAATCTGTAACAGAAGAGATATTCATAAACCAGTTTGAAAATGGCTGAAACCAGTTTGAGATAAACATGGTTGAATGTAGTATCAGACTTAACTGATTTGAGTCAAACCAGTTTATGCAATGCGAGTCCCAGACCCCTTGCTGGTTTAAGCTAAATCAGACTCCCCTAGCATCCCAGCATGCTCTCTGGGCTGGCCCCTCCCCTCTGCTCCCTGGCTGCAGCTCTAGCAGAGACTTGCAGGCACAGCAACATCTGCCTGGTTTCCTCCTGCTTTCCCCCCTCCCTCCCCATTTCCTGCTAAGCAGGGATCCCCCATCCCCTCTGCCTTATGCAGACACCTCAGCATTAGCTAGCAGACCACATGCTGGCTATGGGCTGTACTGTGGTAGACAGCAGTGTCAGTTTAGGGCTTTTTGGAGCTAATCAACAGCTCAGCTGGTAATGTCCCTCCGTTCTTTCTTTGTTTAAGAAGAGTTTGAAATAATGAGAGAGGCTGTTTTCTGGTGGGGTGATAAATGCTGATAGCAGAGCTGATAAATGCTTTGTTATCATTCAAGGAGTGGGGAATCCCTCCCGAATCCTGCTGGGGCCTGGCCATGCCCCCTCAGCTCAGCCCTGTGTTAAGGGAAGGGAGGGCTGCTCTGGTACCCCCCAGCTTCTAGTCTGAGCCACTGCAGACGTGCCTGCATTTCTGGGATGTCTTAGCAGTTACAAAGTGGTTCAGCCTAGCAAGTTAGACTAACCTGCAAAGACTGAAACAATTCAGGCTTAGGCTTTTTGAATGTCTGTCCCTAGCCAAAGAGGTCTTCATTTGCCTCCGTTGTTAATCCACAAATTTCTACAAGCAACACATTCATAAAGATTTTTTTTTAAATTATTTTAAGGTCAAACTATATTTGAGAGAGTGGCAAAGATTATCCAACAAAAAAGCATATATTTGATCTTTCTCAAGGAAAGTTCTCCAGCATATTTATAGCTCTATCCTTTTAAAAAAATAAAATAGTACTGTGCTGGAAGGTGATACATCCTTATGGAAGACATTGAGTCTTCCAAGCACCTTTAATTTAGGCTACAAGAGGGAGCAGATAAGTGCCTTAATATTTAGGGGTAGTTAAAACAACAGCACAAGTGTCCAAACCATAAACCAGCTTGGCAAAGCCAGAGCTAAAGCAAAACTATTATATATGTAGCCTGAACGGTTTCCCTGGAGACTGATTGCAAATACAAGTCTGGGGCATCTAGTGCAGCTGTGTATCTGTGTGTATTTGTGAAAGGAACCTGAAAGCAAAAAGAGAGCCAGCAGACAGCGGGAGCAGCAGTGGCCCTGAGAGGGAGCCAAGAGACAGAACTTTTCTGGGGCACGGTACTCACTGAAAAGGCAGACTTGGATTTCTGAACAAGGAAGCTGCCTCCTGTTTGTTTCTACTCTGCTCAGGGAAACAGGACTCCATATACATTTCTGGTAAAGAGAGCCAAAGAAATACCTGACTCCTGTCATCAATGTTTCCTCCAAACAGAAATTACTTTACAAGATCCAACCACTGACCAATAAATTGGGCAAAATAGGACAAGAATATACATGTTACAGAGCTTTGATGTTGTTTGTTCCAATTAGCAACATCTGTGTCTCTAGTTATTCTCATGGGTGCCAATCTGTAAGAAGCAGAACAAAATAATTGTGTTTGTATCAAAGTTTGTTGCTTGAGGACAACAGCCTGAGGATGTGCATCTCCTGAAGTGAGATTTTACTCAGAAGTGGTTACTGTACTTTGGTCAGCTGTTTGCTTTCTCTCTGTGATTGTTCTTGATCGCTTGGTTTGCTGCAATTTATTTAAAGCCTTTTATTACTTTATTTTTGTCAGAGACACAAACCAACCCCTCTCCCCCTACTCACACCTCCCAGCTAGATCAGCTGCCCAGTTTTTGTGCGTCTGTTTCTTTTAAACTGCATGCTCCCTGGAGGAACGACAGCTAACTTTCCTTTCATTACGTTAGTCCTTAAAAAGACAAGGCTCTCTTCAAGCCTAACTGTCTGGATCAATCAATGCAGACTGTGAAAGCAAGTTCACACCAGAATATCAACATGATAGAGTACCCACTCAGGTCTCACTTTTACTGCTTCCCAGTACTGCATGGGGTTTAATATCTCTAGTAATACTAATATCTAAAAACAACAACAATTTGCCATTCACTTACCATGTAAAAGGTTATTTAACTCCACCAGGGCAAAAATAAGTAAGAGGACATTATTAACTGTCCTAGAGTAAATTTACATGTTAAATTGCACACTACGTTGGAGATAGCGCTTAGGAAATATAGTGTCACGGACTACTTCCATAGCCAATAATAACTTTAAAAATAGAGCAGGGAAGGGCTCCCCTTTGGAATCCTTAGTTAGGGCTGATAGAGCATAAATGATACCCTGCTTTGCAGTGGCAGCATGTAGGGGCTGCATGGGGGTGCACATGCACCCCTGAAAGTGTTGGTGCACCCCTTGACAGGCAGCGCTCCCCGCTTAAGTGATGGGCAGGTAGGCAGGAGTACCGGTGCCCCCCCTACAAGTGCTGGCTGAGGAGGGGAGGTGCTGGATGAAGTGCCACTGGCACTTCTGGGAGCATTGCAGCTGCTTCTGGGAGTGCTGCTTGCGCTTCCCAGTCGGTGCAATCGGCCACAGGGGGACCCCCCCCCCACCACAGTCTCTGACTGGCCGCTGGAGGGGCATGTGCCCCCCCGACTCAGGTGGCACCAGTTGCCCATGCTGCTTTGCTTTTTGTCAAGTGGAAGGGTGGGGGTTGGAGGAAAATTACTGTGATTCAGGCAGAGGCCAATTTAAACGCATGTTGGCAACTCTTGTGATTTGATCACCAGTCTTAAATCTTGTCCTGGAGACATATTGCATGACATTCTCAGCTTTCGTTTCATAACAAAAAATTAGTTTCTGGCCCTCATGCTGCAAAGAAAGCCTTGGTTATGTCTGTACAGCAGTTAATGTAGTTTATCATAGACATGCCTAGGCTAGCTTTAGACTGGTTAGCATAAGTACAGGCAGCAGTCTACCTGTGTCAGCGCAGCTACAAAACCCACCTGAGAAGCACAGCTGATACTCAGGCAGTTTGAGCTGTGCTGCCGTGACTGAATTATAGGGCTAGGGACAGCCATTACACATAAACCGACTTTAAGTGATCAGAAACTGGTTCAAACCTGTAACAAAACATAAATTCAGTGCAGATAAACCGAAATGGCTGAAGCTGGTTTAAGATAAACCTGGTTGAATGTATGTGCCTGTCTAGACTTGAGTAGGTGCTCCTGAATGGCTCAGGCAGTCCTGTCTCAGTTAGGATCTTCCTTGGGCACCCAAGCTGACCATACATCACCTCCCAAGGAAAACCCCCAATACTTGCCCACCACATCTTGGTCTTCTGTTCTAGTATGGGAGGTTCCCCTCTACTTGGGTCTACATACCTGAAGGTAGCAGACAGCTCGTGAATGCTGCGATGGTAGGGTGGATGGAGTGTCCCACAGGAGTGGGGGGGGGGAGGGGGTCCCCAGTGCACTCAGCAGCAGACCTGGAAGTGGACTAGAAGCACTTCCAGTCCACTTCCAGGTCCACCGGGGAGCGCACGAGGGTCCCCTGCACCTCCCCGGCTCAGTGACTGGTGCCTCCTGGGTCTGGAGGTGGGGGCACCTGGGGCTAACTAGCAAGCTGAGGGGGCACAGGGGGCCCCCCTGTGCACTCGGCAGTGGACCTGGAAGTAGACCAGAAGTAGTTCTGGTCCACCTCCAGTTTCGCCGCCAAGCATGCAGGGAACGCCCCCGTACTCCTGTGGGATGCTCCATCTGCCCCAGCATTGCAGAGTTCATAAGCTGTGCCTGGTACCTTGATGTATGTAGAAAAACAATTTAAAGCTGTCTCTGAATCGCTGATTCTCTGAATCAGCATCGAGTCTTCAGATTCGGATTCAGCCAAGTCAAATCAGGGACAAATGAACTGAATCAACAAATTGAATTGCTGTCCCTGATTTGGATTGAATCTGAATTGAATATGGCCCATTTCACACACCCCTAGTGAATATATGCCCACAATTGGTGTAGGTCTTGTGAGGGAGCACTTTGAGAGGCTGGACACCCACAAGTCAGCTGTCCCAGATAGTTTGCACCCAAGAATGCTAAAGGAACTGGCAGATATCATAGTGCAGCCACTGGCAAGGATATTCGAGAACTCATGGCACGCGGGCAAAGTGCCTGAAGATTGGAAGAGGGCCAATGTGGTGCCTATCTTCAAGAAAGGGAGGAAAGAAGATCTGGGAAACTATAGGCCAATCAATTTGACCTCAATCCCTGGAAAGATCTTGGAAAAAATTATCAAAGAAACCATTCAAGACAGGCTAACAGAAGGCAACATTCAGAGGGATAACCAGCACGGGTTTGTTGTGGGTAGGTCGTGCCTGACCAATCTCATTTCCTTCTATGACCAGGTGACATCACCTGGACAAAGGGGAAAAGGTTGCTATCATATATTTGGACTTTAAAAAAAAACCTTTGATCTGGTGTCCCATGATATCCTTATGGAAAAATTGGGCAACTGCAGCCTCGACTACACTATAGTCTGATGGTGGGGAACTGGTTCCAAGGTTGGACCCAGAGAGTGGTAGTTGACGGAACCAAATCTACATGGCATTCAGTGACCAGTGGTGTCCCCCAAGCTCCATTCTCAGACCTGTACTTTTTAATGTCTTTATAAATGATCTGGACTCTGGTGTCAGAAGTGGACTGGCTAAGTTCGCTGATGACACCAAACTTTGGGGAAGAGTGTCCACACTTGAGGATAGGCAGGTGATCCAGGCCAACCTCAAGAGGCTTGCAAGGTGGGCAGATGAAAACCTGATGACTTTCAATACAGAGAAATGCAAGGTGCTCCACCTCGGCGGGGGGGAAACCCGCATCACACTTATGACTCGGCAATGCTACATTTGCTAGCACCACGACTGAAAGAGACTTGGGGGTCATGATTGACCACAAGATGAACATGAGCCACCAATGCAATACTGCTGCCGACAAAGCGAACAAAACTCTGGCTTGCATCTACCAATGCATCTCAAGCAAGACCCAGGATGTCATCTTCCTGCTGTACTCAGCCGTGGTGAGGCTGCAACTAGAGTACTGCATCCAATTCTGGGCTCCACAATTCAGGAAGGATGTGGAGAAGCTTGAAAGAGTCCAGAGGAAAGACCCCGTGCATGATCAGAGGACTGGAGAACAGGCTTTATGAAGAGAAGCTGAGAGCCATGGGACTCTTCAGCCTGGAGAAGCGCAGGCTCAGGGGTGACTTGGTGACAGACTATAAGTACATAAGGGGTGTGGATCAGGATCTGGGGGAATGCCTGTTCACCAAGAGCACCCCACAGGATGACAAGGTCCAATGGACACAAACTCCTGCAAGACCGTTTTAGGCTGGACATAAGGAAAAACTTCTTTACTGTCTGAGCCCCAAAATGTCTGGAATAGACTCCTCCAGAGGTGGTATATGCACCTACTCTGAACACTTAGTTATCCAAAGAACATTTGGATCCAAATGTTATCCAAAGAACATTTGGATGCTTATCTTGCCCCAGCAAGATAGCTAGCTGACTTCCTGCCCTTTGGGCAGGCAGCTGGACCCGATGATCTTATGAGGTCCCTTCCAGCCCTAATGTCTGTGAAATCTATGACATTCAAGCTCAGGCTTTTTGAATGTCTGTCCTTAGCCTAGGAGTTAGTTTCAGAATGCAGCACAGCAGTATCCTCTGAAATCTGAAAACTCAGAAACCCGAAGGCAAAGATATCATGATTTTCTAGCCCAATTCATGATTCCTAAATACATGGGACTGGACATGCTGGAGCTTTCAAATTTCTCAGCTAACCATATACAGGAGGATAGATAGATAGACTTTTGACTTTTAAGAGGCGTTTATTCCAGGGAGGGTGACAAATCGGGGCCAGTAAAGAGTATGTACAGGTTGGCCCGAACACCTGGGCCCCACAGACATGGTACTGGGCTCACGGCCTGCAAGGCCTGCCCGTACACTCTAGACTAAAAAACCATAGCGAGCCAAAGGTCTATTTGCATATTTACATTTCTGCCAGAGGGGACACCCATGGGGGGCCTCAGGGCTCGATCCGCGTGAAGCGAAGTCCAAGGCCTCGGCCCGCTGGACGCATCGCCGCAGCTTGAGCAGCCGGGGGTGTTATAGGGCGAGGAGCAGGCGCCCCGCCTCCACTCG
>NW_005842008.1:619709-620031 GCF_000455745.1 Alligator sinensis
GTGGGGGGCGGCCACAAGGCTGGCGGAGGCCAGGCTCGGCGCGACATGCTGCAGGGCTGGATTGTAGACCAGGGGCTCCCAAAGTAGGTGCGGGAACCGCAGGCGCCTGGCCTGGGGGCAGAGATGGAAGGCCGCCCGCCAGGCCCACACCATGCTGCAGTAGAACGGGGGAAGAACCACCCCGTTCAGGAAAGTGTGGTCCAGCAGAAACAGCTCCCGGTCAAAGCCGAGGCCCCCCACTCACCGCAGGAACCAGCACGCCAGCTGCCGCCACGGGAGGTGGCCTTTGGCATACAGGAGCTACTGGAGGGGCTGGAGCCGG
>NW_005842008.1:620564-621124 GCF_000455745.1 Alligator sinensis
GCGGGCCCCGGCGCCAGTGGCGGGGCGAGGCCGGTCAGGTGACGTCGCAGAGCGTGCAGCAGCGGTTCGACAGCCAGGGCGTACAGCATGCCTGACAGGGGGCAGCCCTGGCGTATGCCGTGACATACGGGGAACGGGGAGCACAGCGCGCCGTTCACCTTGAGCAGGCCGGAGGCGTCGTGGTACAGGACCCGGAGCGCCACGGTGAAGAGTGGCCCGAAGCCAAAGGCCTCAAGGGTGCCGAGCAGGTACCGGTGGTCGATGCGGTCGAAAGCCTTCTCCTGGTCCAGGGAGAGCACGCCGACGCCCAGGCCAAAAAGCTCCGTGGCCGTGAGCAGGTCACGCAGCAGGAACAAGTTGTCCTGGATGGTCCTGCCCAGCACGCAGTAGCTCTGCTCGGGCCCGATGATGGAGGCCATGACGGTGCGGAGACGGTTCGCTAGTGCCTTGGCCAGGATCTTGTAGTTGGCGCACAGGAGGGAGACGGGCCGCCAGTTCTTCAGGCAGCCGAGGTCCCCCTTCTTGGGCAGCAGGGTGAGCACGGCCCGGCGGCAGCTGGT
>NW_005842008.1:622912-623956 GCF_000455745.1 Alligator sinensis
ACTAGTGGCACGGACAAACTGCACGGGGTCCGGGCACCATTGCCGGATACTCTCAGCCACGTTCCTCTGGCCCTTGGTCTGGTCCAAGAGGTTGAGGAGACCTCCATAGCTGGGGGCCACCCAGGGGGGTTTCTCCAGCAGGAGGTGGATACTGCCAACCAAGAGTCAGCGGGGCTGTACCCTGGGAGGGGACTTCCCGGTGAGACCAGTGAAAGTGCCCTCAATGGCCAGGCTCCCTAGCAGGCCCCCCTATCTGGGTTGAGGACCGTCTCAGGGAGATTGATCCCTATCTGCTTTGGGAGGCAGATGTCGTCCTGCTCCCAGGGCCACTTGCGGTGCTCAGAGGGCAGGCACTCCATCTCCTCCTCCTCATCAGCCCCGGCAGGCAGGGGAGCGGGGGGGGGGGGGGCTCGGCCGCCCCGCCGCCCCGCCGCTGCTTGGGAGGCAGGCACTCTCCCCCTGCCTTGCTGCTCACAGGCCCCACTGGCTGGGATGGGGGCGAGGGGTTGCCAGACCTCTCCAGGACACCCTCAGTCATGGCCGGAGGTGGCAGGGTTTCCGGGGGGGCAGGCAGAGCGGGCTCAGGTTCCCTGGCTGCCTTTTCCCCAGTGCTGTCCGAGACAGGCCCCAAAGGGGCAGGAGTTCCTTTAGACACTCCTTTTTTCTTCTTGTTCTTCGCTTTTTGGGGGAGTAGCTGGCACCTCCCCCGTAGGGGGTGGGCCAGGCTGCTTGGGTGTCGCCACCTCCAGGTCCACCACCTCAGTTGGGGCAGGGGTGGAGGGAGGTGGAGGGGGTGGATCTCGGGTGCTCTACCTGACGGGGCCCCAGCGCCTGAGACTCTAGCCACCCCGGGGAGAACTGGGACAGGAAGGGACCGGGAGGACTCCCCAGCCCCTCCACCGGAAGGGGCATCTGCTACGACAGGGACGGGAGAAACCTGGGAGGATGTCCCAGGCCCCCCCCTGGGTGGCATGCCACTGCCAGAGGGGTCGAGCCCCTCGCATGGAGCAGGGGCGGAGGGGGGCTTCGGAGGGCTCACGAACC
>NW_005842008.1:624037-624826 GCF_000455745.1 Alligator sinensis
GGCTCGGGGCCGGGGGGGGGGGCCTGCCGCCACAGCGGCGGCAGGAATTCCCACCCAGGGAGAAATACACCACGTAGGACCTCCCTTGCGAGGCAAAAGTCAAGGAGGGAGGCAGTTTCTGAGTGTCCCCCTTGAGGAGCATGAACGCCTGCCTCCGGAAGGACAGGATCTGCCTCAGCTTGGGGTCCCTACTCCCTATGGTCAGCCTGCGCCAGGGGCTGGTGAGGACACCGTAGCGCTCGATCGCGTTGGTGAGGTCTGACAGGTGCGGGGGCACGTTGGAGGCCACCACCCGCACTGCCAGGGTCTCCAGGGGCGTGACCAAGTGGTGGAGCCCCGAGACTTCCAGCCCCACCACACACCTCCCTCACTAGGTTGGGAGTCCTCAAATAGATAATGGGCACCGAATTGACCCGGGAGGCATACCAGACGCTCCGGCGTCCCAGCAGGTCCACCAGAGCTCCAGCGCAGTCCTCCACCGTGACGTGGAGAGGGGTGTGCACCCGTATGCCATGGCTGAGGGGAAGGTCTGCAGAGACATCCCCATGCCAAGTGCCTTGGCTGCTGGCAGGCATCCTGGCAGGAGAAGGTTAACTCCCTCCCGGGAGGGAGGGAAAAGAAAAAAAAAAGCCTCAGGCTGACGCCGGGGACTGGGAGGGGGCTGAAAACGCCCCAAAAATCAGCCTAAGGGGGGGCAGAGCAACCCTGTAAGGGCTCAGGGCAAGCCCCAAGGCAGGGGGAGATGGCAGGGACCAAGGTAAGGGGCCCTTTGGGAGGGAGGCAGCAGGA
>NW_005842008.1:624891-629855 GCF_000455745.1 Alligator sinensis
AGGCTGCCAGAGCCCAGGGGAAAAAACGCTCAGAAAGCGGGGGGGAAGGGGGTCCCCAGGGACAGGGTGGGTAGAGGCAAGGTTTTTTGGGGGGGGGGGGACAGGAAAAGGGGGGCACGGAGTGCAGGGAACGCACAAAAGGCACTCGAGCTGCAGGAGCTCAGAAGGGCTTCACCTGTCGGCGGCCATCTTGATAGATAGATAGATAGATTCAGCATGAACATGGGACTACTTGGTAGAGCAATGAGGTCCAAAGAAAAACTAGGTTGACAGCTGCCCATCTTTCAGTATATTCTAAAATCTGCATGAAGAGGTAACTGAATGACTCGGGTACTGGGAATTCAACGTGGATCTCTCTCACTCATTCAGCAACAAAATGGAATCCAAGGGCTCAAACCAGCTACATGTTACATCTAGAGGTCCTCAACCTCACAGGGATTATGTCACTAGGCATTAAAGGGAAAAGTAGGAAGGGAGTATGTGCTGAGGGAAACAGGTGAGCAGAAAAGCCTCCACCTTGTCAGGGAAATGGAAAATCTCAACTAAAACCATGGTATGGGAGGCTGCTGGAAAGAGGGAATAAGGAAGACAAAGCTGATGCTTTTCAGAAGAGTGGGATGAGAGAGAGAGAGAGATTCACAAAGGGGATTGAAAAGAGAGGGCCATTACCTAATCCAGGGGGTCTCAACACGTTTTTAGACTCAAGGCACCCCATGGAAAATGCCAGTTCTTAGATTTCACTTGTTTCCTTACTAGCAAAAAATAAAAGAGAAATTCCTCTGTGCAAAGAACTCAGAACCATCAAAATAGGTCAGAATGTTTTTCTTATTTAAAAACCCTGGATTTATTTTGTGAATCGTGTTTTGAACACCTAATACTGGGTTGTACCCTTGAAAAGATCTCATGGAACTGAACCAGTACCCTGCTTCAGAATCATCGACCTAAACTGATGCACTGTAAAGGAGGGGAAGGGAGGTCAGACAGGCAATATCTGAAGATGCTTTCTGGCTATAGCACCACTTCTCTCAAAGATGATAGTTTGCTGGAGTGGTAGCAGACACTCAGCAGTAAAATTAGTGTTTCCTTTTCCCACAGAATCACTCCCTCTTTCCTCTCCCTCCCCCAAGAAAGCAACCACACACATTCACTCCCCTTCAATCCCTATCCCTCACCTACTTTACCCTCCCCCCATGCCTGCTCCAAATAGATTATTTTTGAAGTATGCCTTGAAGGTCATCAGCTTTGGCCTTTTTAGACCAACAGAAAGTGAATTCCATAGTCAAGGGCCATCCTTAAAAACTCTTCAGTTTGAAAAGACAGTGCTGTATTGGGATAAATGCCCCATGAGTACAAACATTATTCTCCCATAGAGCAGCTGTGATCAAAAGTGCACAAAACCCCTACACAGATGAAAAGCTTCTTAAAAGGTCAAGCTATAATATTTTGTAAAACACAGTGCTACAAGTGCAATGCTGAACAAAATGTACTCTTAACATCAGCATCTGAGTCTTGTAGTTATCAGCTCAGGGACATAAAAGCGAGAGGTTGCTGTTGATGACATACGCTATCTCATTTGATCTGAGCTGCTTAGACCAAGGCCAGGTAATATAGCCTGCTAATTCTTGACTTAATAGCGTATTAAATTCATGCTTACTTAGAATAGCGCAATAAAGATTTAAAAGCTCAGGTTTCCTTGGGAGTTAAAAAAATAAAAATGTATAAAGTAACACTGCAAACTCCCATTAAACTAGAAAACAAGCCCTTAGCATATATATTATAAAGCACACTCCTGAAAACATGCCAGTGGCTTTAGAATCAATGTTAAGCAACACTAACTGTTGGGAACAATTTTTTTAAACCTGCTGAGTTTCAGGTTAAGGTTTCTGACTGTGAGCATTCGAGGAGTAAACACCTGAACACTCCATTCACAGAGTTAACATGGAGAGATCTCCAATAGCAGTTCCCAGGAGGTCCATCTCATCGAGTGAGCAAGAACTGCCATTTTAATTAGTGATTATTGCAACATGTGCAGCATAATGGACATCTGGAATATTCAAGGACTCCTGTATCAACATCATAAAGGTTATATGCATCTTCATGGGTTTGCTAGAAATTCTGTTCCTGACTAATTAGGTCAGATAAGTAACATTTCCTGCAGCAACCAGAATCAACAGGAGGGCACCAGTGCAACTTCACAATGCTGAAGCAATGAAGGTCTCCAGCCTTTTGGCTTTTTGCTCCTTGAGAAACAGCATACAGGCAGTCCTTGACTCAAGATGTTTCGAGTTACAACAAATGACACTTATGACATTTATACACTGACACCCTGTTTCAACTTTCTGATATCAGTTTCGACTTTACAGCGCTTGATTCGATGCCACGCCACACCACGCCAGTGAAGTTCTCCGTGTTGCTTATCTCCCTGGAGAACATCTGTCCAAACTTCCTTGGACACTTCCTTTAAGAAAGCAGACAAGACTCCAGATAAACCTGCAGCCAAGACTCCTGAGACAACTCTAGCCAAGAGCCCTTCAAAATGTCCAGCCTTTCAAAAAGTCCCTTCAAAAAGTCACCTCAAAGTCCTTCCAAATCAATATGATTGCGATTTACAATATAAACACATTAATGTAGCTATATTACTCATCTATAACTGATTGAGTACAAAATTCTGGGGTATTTTTGGTGAAAATAGGATATCAGGCCTTGGTTCAGTAACCAGTCCCCCATTTATAACATTGTTCCTATGGAAAAATTGGTTCAGAGTTATGACGTTTCGACTTAAGACATGGTTTTCAGGAACCAATCGTGTCATAAGTCCAAGGACTGCCTGCATATTGCTTTCTTTTAATTCAAGAGGCCTGGCAGATAAAAGATTTGATAGAGTATAAAGTGACCACACAGACCTAAGGAGAGGAGTGACTCACAATCTGAGAACTGAACATGAAAGACAGGACTGAAGTACTTCAGACTGGCCTATCAGGATCTCCATGTGCACGCTTGGTGACTGGCTGGTAAGCCAGACATGGATAAAAGCTGGTTTAGATCTGCTCTTTTTGCAGTGCTTCTGCTTGCATAAACAGCACATTGCTTTCTGAGAGCTGTCTGGCCCCTGCTCGCTCCTGCCATTGTTAGTAAGAGAGACCAGACTCTCAGGTGCTGAGCTGCATTCAAACCTCCTGGGGGTAGTGCCAGCAAATTGGAGGAGTCTACAACTTAAGTCCCTGGTCTCCGGGAGAGGACTGCTGGTCCTTGCCCCAAGAACAGTGACAGCTAGAAGCCTGAGACCCAAGTAAAGCTCCCTGAAAGGGGTGAGATATATTCAACTAGGAAACTATGACAAGGATTTCGCTTGTGAGGATCTGTTAGCTTAATTCATTATGTTGCTTTTATTAACTGGTTGTAACCAACATAAAAATGAACTTTAAATTTGTCCACTCTTAACAAACATCTGGACTACTGGCTAAGAATTAAGGCACTCTTACATTGTTTATCCTTTAATTATTTTGCCAAGCCAGAGTCAGTTTTCATCTGAAAACACTTGGGGCAGTCTTCTAGGGTAGTTCCATTAAATAGTTGGGAGTTACCCCAGGCATGAATTGGGACTGTACCATTTTCTACCTTGAACATCTGGCCAATAGACAAGAAATGATTCATTTCTACACAAAGCTAGATCTCCTGAAACTTTGCCAGAATTAAAATTGCATGGAAACCAGGCGATAATCCACAGTGCTATTGTTGTAAAAGGAACTTGTGGCATTTTTTCATCTCTTATGGTACTATTTTACCAGAACAGTAAAGCTGCATCTTACTAGTCAAGAAAGCTCCCTCTCAGACTAGCTAGTCTATCTATTGTGTTTGGATCAGCTGAAGAGAAAATGTAAATTTGTTCCTTCTGTTTCTTAAAAAGTGACTTGCCAAAGAACAAGCAAGAAAGCCTTTGCCATTCCTTTAAAGGCATATTTGTGGGGCTGAAACTTGTGGGTCATAAGTTATACACCCAAGACACATGGGGTTGGAAAATGGAGAAACCACCACCGGGTGGGTTTATGTCACCTTGAAAGGGACTAGAGATTGGCTGTCCAATGGCTGAAGGACTCTGGTAGAAGCCCTGCAGGCAAGAAGTTGGCCTTTCTTACTTTCCGTTTGTCACTTTGCAAATTAGGCATCCACCACCCTTAAAGTTAGTGGTAGATGCTTCTACAAGGCTCTATGGGAACCCTTAAGTAATGGCACACTCAGCATCTCAGGCCTACAAGGCCATGGAACATATGGGCCCACAGGAAGGATTTGTTTAGGTGACTGGTCATTAGGCCTCACTGTAAAAATCATAATGAAGAAACATACTGTACCCTCATTCACCCCCCCGTTTTGTTATTATCAAGATGAGCCGCCAGTAAGAGTCATCTTGTCTCATTTTAGAGAGTGTGTTAGATGAAAACTGGGTGACTATACATCTCAGTTTGGCCAGGGCAGTCCTGGATTTTGTAAGTCATCCCAGCATCCTAGCTGGTTGATGAAAATGGAAATGTAACAACTGCAAAATTCACCTGGTTGCAAGCTGAGGGGATGAGCTGTGTTTAAGAACTCCTCAAAAAAAAGGGCAGCCAAAAGTTTGCAGAAGGTGCAATAACTTAATCAGAGAGGAGGGTATGCCATGCACAGTGCATGCTTTTTATTGGAGCTTTTGAATTGTGACCAGAGCCCCCATTGCAAACTGAGAGTTTTGATTGGCTGCTACTGAGCCATAAAAAGCTGAGGAAAGGAAAAGAAGAGAAGCTGGGGAGGAGCCAAATCCAGTCTTGGAGAGAAGTGGCAGAGACTCAGCCCCCAGCTAAGGGAGACTGAGCTGAAATTTGCTCAGGGAGCAGGCATCAGGACAGGGGAGATCCTTGTCATCCCATGAGAAGCTGATTCTCCACCAGGTTCAGAGCTGTGCAACCAGGGACACAGGTGCCAGGGAAAGA
>NW_005842008.1:629886-681498 GCF_000455745.1 Alligator sinensis
AGGGAGGAGTTGGTAAACAAAGCTGTTAGGCTTGCTGGAGCTGGGAGAAACTGCAGGGTCAGAGATCTGCAGAAGGAAACCCCAGTCTGAGCTGGGAAGGTTCAAGCTGCAGTCAGAGACCTGGGGGCAGGGAAAGGAGTGGGCAGGCTACACTGGGCACCGATCCTTCTGCCTGGGGCTGGGAGTGGGAAGGGCAGTGTCTCAGATTTCCTTAAAAATGATATGCCTGTCACCCTAAACTGAGGCCCCTCAGTCAAAAATTCTAAAGGTCTCCCCATTCCCTTAAGCCCCACGCCATTTGTAGAAATGGGTTTTTGCTTCTTTGTCATGAACAGCATGATGTTGAAAGACTGCATCAAAAAAGCCAAACCCCAAATGCATATTTATAAAAGATCTATGGACAAGACTCATCTAGGAGCTATTCTATTCATTAATCTTTGTGAAAGGCACTTGGACCCTAGGATGATAACAGGGACCTAGGTTTTCCATTCACCATGGAAAAATGTGGAAAAACAGAGATTTTCTCATTTTAAGGAGAAAAACATGGAAAATGCTGGGTTTCCCCTTGCAGGCTGGTGGAGTTCCAGCTTGCAAGGGGCTGGGGGAAAATGAAGGAGGGTGATCAGGAAGGGGACACTACGTAGTGTAGAAAGCAGCTCCCTCCAGGTAAATCTTGGGGAGGGAGGGGGGTGGAGATTGAGGCCCCCATAGTGAGGGAGGTAGAGAGGGAGTTGGCAGGGCTCGGGGTGCTGCCCAGCAAGGGCAGTGTGTGGGAATGCGTGGCTGCAAGGACCATCTAGGGAGCTAGATAGAGCCATGGGCAGGGACAGAGGTCTGTAGATCATGGGTGAGGGACACCAGTAGGGCCAGGGGGCTGTGGATGGGGAGTGAGGTACAATGGCATATCAGGCCTGCTTGGCACCACAAAGCAATGTGGGGAGAGGGGGACAGCTACAGCTGGACCTGCATCCTGGGGAGCAAAGGGGTCAGAGAGAGCTCTGATCTTCCATGACAAAAGACCCAAAATCAAACACCAAAATGTATAGGTATTTAGAATTTTTTTTATTCTAGTGATTGAGGCACTGGTAGGCTTCTAAATTGCTTTAGAATTGTAAATATATCGATAAAACATTGTATTCAACTGATACCTATATATAGTGACATTTCATTTTAAATCACAGAAAAATGAGGATTTGGGGGATTTTAATCAGAGAATTTGCAGTTTTTAAACAGAAAAGCAGGATCACTGGCAGTAAGACTTTAACAGTAGCTAGATGGACAAAAGCCACCCAGAAAGTTTCTGCGCACATCAGAACTGTGGGTCACTCTAGACCCAGAGTCATTTGGTGCTCTCATATTTAGCTTGTTTTTTAAGCTATCATAGAAAATTAGGGTTGGAAAAGACCTCAGGAGGTCATGTAGTCCAACCCCCTGCTCAAGGCAGGACCATCCCCAACTAGATCATCCCAGCCAAAACTCTGTTTAGCTGGGTCTTAAAAACCTCCAAGGATGGAGCTTCCACCACCTCTCTGGGTAACCTGTTCTAGTGTATTACTACCCTCCTAGTGGGAAAATTCTTCCTAATATCTAACCTAAACTTCCCTTGCTGCAACTTGAGACCATTGCTGTGATTGGCCCCCACTGAAAACAGTCTAGTCCCATCCTCTTTCGAACTCCCTTTCATGTAGTTGAAGGCTGCCATTAAATCCCATCTCCATGTTCTCTTCTCTAGACTAAATAAGCCCAGTTCCCTCAGTCTTTCCTCATAAATCATGACCACCAGTCCCATCACCATTTTTGTTGTCTTCCATTGGACCATCTCCAATTTTTCCACATCCTTTCTGTATTGGAGGGCCCAAAACTGAACACAGGACTCCAGGTATGGCCTCATCAGTGCTGTATAGAGGGGAATAATCACTTCCCTTGACCTGCTGGCAACACTTCTACCAGTACAGCCCAGTATGCCCAGAGCCATCCCTAGGGGCGTGCAGGGCCCAGTGCATATCAGCCCGTGCGGGGCTGGGGGGTGGCAAGTGGCTGGAGTGCGGAGCAGGCGGCCCATGGCAGCTGCGGCACCCCCTAGGGACGGCCCTGAGTATGCCACTAGCCTTCTTTGCAACAAGGGTGCACTGCTGGCTCTCATTCAGTTTATGGTTCACTGTAACCCCCAGGTCCTTTTCTGCAGAGCTGCTGCCCAGCCACTCAGCCCCCAACTTGTACTGGTGCATGGGATTGTTCCATCCCGAGTGCAGGACTTTGTGCTTGTCCTTGTTGAACCTCTTGAGATTCCTTTGAGTCCAGTCCTCCAATTTGTCTAGGTCACTGAATCCTAGCCCTACCCTCTAGCATATCTACTACCTCACCCAGCTTGGTGTCATCTGCAGACTTGCTGAGGGTGCACTCTATGCCATCTCCCAGGTTGTTGATGAAGACACTGAAGAAAACCAACCTCAGGACCGACCCTTGGGGTACTCCACTTGATACTGGCTGCCAGCTAGACATCAAACCATTGATTTCTAGCCCCTGAGCCTAATGCTCCAGCCAGTTTTCTATCCACCTTACAGTTCATTCATCCAGCTAACTTGCCTGCAAGAATGTTGTGGGAGACCGTATCAAACGCCTTGCTAAAATCAAGGTACACCACATCCACTTGTCTCCCTGTATCCACAGAGCCAGTCACCTCATCATAGAAAGCAATCAGGTTGGTCATGCATGACTTGCCCTTGGTGAATCCATGCTGACTGTTCCTAATTGTGTTAATTAAAAACTAAAAACTAAAAATTAATTAAAGATTCTCAGCCATAAAAATCAAAGCTAAAATAACTATGCTGCATTACTGATATGTTCACTGTACTGTTCTTTTTTGCTTTACAGATTTTGGACCATTGCCTTCTATTGCTGGGGTGGGAACATAGCTTCACAGGCTGCAGCCAGATGAGCATGGCCCTGTGGTGTGTGGCACTGCAGACCTGTCTGCAGCACCACATGCTGCACATTCAGGTATTCCCCATGCTGCAAGGTAGCAACACAGGGAGATCCCAGGGTCAAAAAAACCTGTGTGAAAAAAAGCAGAGTGGTGCACACAGGGGCAGCATGTGCCACCCAAAACCTGAACCTGACCAGCTGGAGCCATGGTCTGGCTACCTGAGCAGCAGGATCACCATGGCTGCATCTCCCTGAGGCCCCCAGCACTGCAGGTAAGGCTACTGGGGCTAATACAGTTGCTGGCCCCAACCCCCACTACACCATCCAGAGTAACCTGCCATGCGCCAGAGGGCACTTGGCACAGGTGTTCCCTGGGACAAGTAGCAGTGGCACAAGGTATGCCGCTGGTGCTTTCTGTCCCCAGGGAAACACATCCACCCTCATGTGGACAAGGCAACAGAAAATAAATAGCCCTGTAGCGCTCTAGTACTCAGGAGAACTCTAACCAGAAAAGGAAAGTCCAAAAGAAATTGATGAAAAAGATGTTTCTGTATAATTTCACAACACTAACACAGAATAGTAACAAATAATATTATGTTTCTTTGTGGACATCAGCAACTCTGAAAGTTTGCACTGGCATTACAAATGCATATAACCCTGGAAAAGTTTTTAATAATTGTGTCAATTATTTTTAAGAAAGCAAAGCAGAAAGTTTAACCCTGTTCTCTCCCTCCCTTCAACATAGAAGGAGACTGTCTGTCTTCTTCTATCTTATTTAACATTGGGACAAAGCAGTCAAGACTCCCTGGGGGTTAGTTGCATTTTGCAATAAACACCACCTGCATGTGTTACACACAGCTGAGGGACCAAGGGATAGAACAGGAAAGGGATGAGGATAGAAATCTTGCCAGTCAGGTCTCACCAGTTGCAGAAAACATTACAATACCACATACCAAAGTGCTTGGATTGTTTTTCTTCCCTTATCACTTTATCTTACATATGGTTTAATAATTTATTTTGTGGTCCATGATACTGCTTTAATACTAGTTTCCATTTATAGGGAATTTTGTCTTCAAAACAGTTCCTCAAATCACTTTGTAAACTGGTATAAATGATAGTGAAATTAATTCATTATTTCTGTTCTTAAAGGTCTCACATTCAAGCACTTATCCTAGTCAGGTATTGAAATACTATGGGATCACAGACTAGTGCATCATAGCTATACCAATCTCTTCCAATCCACTTCATTTAAAAAAAAAAAAAAAGAGGGGGTATAAAGCAAGAATATAGCTTGAACACAGAATTCCAGAAAAGCAGACACTTGGACTATGTTCCAAATTACAGACAAAAGTTTTTTTATTGTGGTCAGAGCATTACACAATAATGTCTGTATAAAGAAGAAAAGGCTATTTTTTCCAGACTTGGAACTGTATCTGAGACCTCAGATGCATTCACAGCTGGTTCTTTCTGGACCAAAACTTGATGTGCCTGAGCATTGAACAGGTAGTAATCCAATGCTCATTTGTCAGTAAAACTCAAGAGGAGTAAGAATTGCTGTAGAAGGTACAGTTATATAAAAGATACTTCAAGATGTAGAGTTACCTTTTGTAGTTACATCTTGGCTAGGGACAGAAGTTGCACATGAAGTGGTTTAAGTGACTAGAAACTGGTTTAAACCTGTAACACAACAGAAGCTCAGTGCACACAAACCAGTTTCCAAATGGCTGAAACTAGTTTAAGATAAACATGGCTGATTTAGATCAAACCAGTTTATGAAACTTCTGTCCCAGACCCCTTCCTGGTTCAAGTTAAATCACAGCCCTCTAGCATCCCGGCATTTTACAGCCCTGAGCTGGGCTGGGCTGGCCAGGCTGTATGCTCCGGAGAGCAGGGCTGGCCCCACCCCTCTTCTCCCTGGCTGGAGCAGTGAGGGCTGGCTGACAAGGGGTTGAGGGGCAAGCCTGGCTGAGCATGCAGCCCAGTCTCCAAGGCTGGGGGGGAAGTACCCCCCCAGGCAAAACCCAGCTGGGGTCTGGGGCCAGGGACAGGGGTTAACTTTACTGCTGGTTGTGGACTACAAATCCCAGAGGCACCTGGAAGCAGGAAGAGGAATTGACGAGAAACCCTTCAGAGTCCTGCTATTGTAAGTCTGGACTGCAAATCCCAGAGACCTCAGGGGCAGCAGGAAGAGGTAGTAAACACACAGCCAGAGAGCTGTGCTCTAGCCCCCCACCACCTTTCCTTCCCAGCTTCTGGCCTAAGCCAGTGAAGGTATGTGGCTGCATTTCATGAATCAAAGGTAAATGTCTGTTCACTTCTGTGTCAATTTAATCTGTGCAGTTTAGACTAACCTGAAAAGACTGAATCCATTCAGCCTCAGGCTTTTTAATAGTCTGTACCTAGCCCATGTGCTTTAAAGTAAAACGTAAGTTTATTCATCAGAAAGAAGCCTTAGCAATAACTATAAAATGCCATTCCATTCTCCTCTGCTACATTTGAACTTTAGATATATCCTCTAAAGATTTTAAAAAATAAGAGGCGACAAAGATTGTTTTCTGTACAGAGTGACTTCAGCTAGTCTTTCCACCAATATTATTTACCTATTACCTGCATTTAACTAAAAACACAAATCACACTTTAAAGTCACTGAATCTACACCTTATGATTCACTGTTGATCGCTATCCTCCTTATTCAGCAAGATTGTTTTAGTAGATTGGCTCCTTTTGTCTGCATGTGCCAAAACTAACAAATCCTAGATATTTTTTTAGCACTTCAGTACAGATGAGCATTCCCGATATTCATCTCAACTTTTACATTTATTTTGCATGAGAAACTATTAGTCAAGTTACATAAATAATTCATTTTAATATAACAGATACAAAGTTTAAAGGGGAGTTGTTATAATAAAACCCATTTGCAGTTTCTTTTATTAATATCTTTCTTTTATTTTCCTTTTATCCTTCTAAACCTGATTCCTCTAACCAGAGTTGCTTAGATAAATAACCAGCCATATCCAAAAGAAACAACAGTAAGATTCAAAGAAAATCCTTAGGTCAACAACATTTAAAAATGCGATTGTTTCAAACCACCGGTATTTTGAACAGCCTGGCATCTTAGATGTTAGAATTAGCATCACTTAACAAATTTGTTCAAAACTGCCAGCTCACAGGGAAAAGTATATATTTATTTGCCTATATAATCAGCAATGAGTACCTCTGTAAAAGGTTAATTATTTATGCTTTTACAAAAGGTACTTTTAAAATGAAATCAGCACAAGTGTGACCCACCAGCACTTGAAATCCATGAGACACTGGTTAGGTACATTCTAATTTTTCTCCACTGAAACCTATAGCAAAAATCCTATAGCCATGGTACTACATTAGACATTACTACATTATTCTCTGAAAAAATAATAAGTAAACACCAGATGTATCACCATATTTTCTCACATAACACCCCCTGCCCCTCCAATAAGATGAGCACCTTGTTTGGGGAGGGCAGAATGAAGGAAGAAAAATAAAGATTTTTCTGGATCTTTAGCTTTTTGTTAACGATGGCAGTGTGTGTATTCTGTAACTTATGTTAACCTTTTCATATCCACTGTTCACATCCACTGCCAAATTGGAAGTAGCTTTGACCCTGAACAGTGAACTCCACTCCTTCCTTGGGGCCCACAGTAAGAGAAACATGGCAACCATAACAGCTACCATACATACTCCTATCCCTCTGTTCCAGCACAGAAAACAAGCATCCCCATTTAAAATGCAAACCCCAATTCTGGAGGGCTGATTTCAGCGCAGAAGGTATGTGGTATGTAAGTAAATATGGTATTACACAGTCATCCCATTCAACTACTCTTGCATTTCACTCATCCTGAACAATGACCACAGGCTGATCCCCTTGTACTTCTCAGGCTGTAGGTACAGTGGGTTTATTTTGGAGTTTGCAGCACTCCAACATTGGCAGTTTTTAGGATTATCTGTAATGTGCTTTTTCTTACAGTTTAAGTTTGATATAAATATATGAAGAGAAAAATCAGAAGGGGGCCTATTCCTCACGCCAGCACCCATTCTGAGCAGCTAAGCTCAGCACTAAGAAGTTGCTTGTTGGGAGGGAAGCAGAAGAATCATATTGGCTGAAGTCATCCTGCATTTCTTCATGCCCAGCTGTTGGTAGGAAGAATAAAGGGGGAAGAACCGGAGGATCTTCCCAGTAGTAGTAGTAGTAGTGTGTACACTGGTCCCTTCCAGTTCTCCTTCTGTGAAGCTTGTATGAGTCAGGGCTCTGTGCAGCCTCTTTCAAATGCTATTCCTTCCCAGCATGATTAGCAGAACTTCACCATTCCCAAGGTATTCCCCACAGGCCTAGAGACAGTAGTAGCACTTGGCCTCTAACATTCCTTTTGCCCTCCTCCTCTTGCCCTGAAATCCCCATAGGCTCATGCCCAACCTATATTTTGTGCTTAAATCTACTTGACAACATCCTCCAACTCAGTGAAATAAGCAGCTTGAGGGTTCACTAAGCTATTTTGATACTTTAATTGCAAGTGAGACAGACATAAGAAATGGGCAGAAAAGCTCAGCTACAACCCACTGCCTCAAAACCCCCACTCCTGCTCCTTTGAATGTTGATAGCAGGTTTGCTACTAGCATTAGTAAAAACAGGCTGGAAACCCTTTATTTATTGCTCAAGTGCTTATGAATTTTTATGAAGAATTCTGCAACACCAACCAATATTGCAAGTGGTTGCATGTATGCATCTCCCCACCAAACAAATTACTTTGCGGGGGGTGGGGGGCAAGAAAAAAAAGGAAAAGGAACAAACAAATACAAAACTTGTGGCTTTTTCTGAGCCTGAAGTGGAGCTCAGCCCACAGAATTCAAATTGAAGTGAAAACAGAAAAATGTGGTATTAATCTGGCATTCTGTTTACTCTTATACATCACTATTGTGTATGGGCCATAAACATTTTCCATATGCTAACAAAGCAGTCTTGCCTTTTCTAGCATCTGCAAGATCTCTTCATACAAACTTATTGGAATAAAGCTTATTGTTCACTTATCATCACTCTTACAGGGAATGCCTGATCTTTGTAATGTCCCTTACTGCCATTAAAGTACAGAATATGGGTTTCATATTCATTGGAACTCAGGATAAAGAGCTCAGGTTTGCAGGAAAAGTCCGGTTTCTGCAACTATCTTGGCTTGATCTAAACCCACAGGTTTCTAACACTGAATGCTGGGTTCTTCCCTTCTTATGTATCATCATCTGAAGGCTCTCAAGCTAGGCATGTCCTTAGTTTCACCACTGCTTTCAGCTTAGTTGAAAAAGCTTTAACTAACAGTTCAAAGTTAGTAAAAGTTAAGAAAGACAGAATAGCATGCTTTACTAATTGTGATGACACTATAGAGCCCACAAGAGGGGAATAAGAGGGTGAGTAACAATATTTTCCACTGCTAAATGTGACCATAAATATAACATCTAGTGAGCAGTTTTCATGAGTAAGAAGAGGTCATTAGACTTTTATACAATGACTCTATATTGAATGCATAATCATACCATAAATCAACAAATAAACTATTAGCTCAGTCTCTCTCTTTGAGAGAATTACATCACAGATGTGTATTAACATGGTCTGATTGACACCACCATTAGTTCCTCATTGCCCAGGGCAATAATGTAACTGACTGCCTTCCCAAGAGAAAGAAGAGATGTATAAATGTTTATTTTTTTGCATGGAACATCACTAGTCAAGATGGGAACCTTACTGCATATGCAATATAAAAGAGGTAATTCAAAAAAGAACCAAATACTCTTGTGCAAGTGACTATGCATGTAATGGATTTCGGTTACAATAATAGATGACTTACCACATCATACAACCCCAAACACCAATAAACTGCACCATATTAAATGCTCTGATTTTAATTAATCACTCATTTTGCTCTCCACCTCTGCCTCCTTCAGTATTTACTTTTCTCATTTCCCTTGTGACCTCCATTGCAGACTGACTAGATAGTTGGGAAAATGTCTCCCTTTGAAAGTGAAGTCATAATTAGTCTGAGAATAAGATGGGAGGAGTTCCATTCCAATGGAAAAGCACACACTCCACAGGGAATTTACTGGGAAAAAGCCCTCTGCATTCATGTAGCCAGTTTCTTTTGTTTCTGTCTCATCCCCTCTGCACCCCAGCAACAATGAATGAATCACCTCCATGACACATCCAGAATTTCACTACACAGATCATACAAATCCATCCCCAAAAATTAGTCTGTGAAGGACTCTACGCTTTATGTAGGTTATCACTGTGACAAGAAGTGATGCCTTATTTCCCAGGGATGTCCAAAAGATAAATGTTTTGAACTCCCCCTTCCCTCTTCCACTTTTTACTCCCTGATTTCTGAGTGAAAGGATTAATCAAAGAACACATATATGCACACCATAGCAGTATTTACCACATCCCTTCTGCTTTCATCTGCCCCATTTTGATGGTTGCACCTTACCTGAGCCTAACTGCTCTCTTCACCTAGGAGCAGGATCTGTGAGAGCAAATCCAAAATGGAGGACAGGCATTTCATAGCAAAAACCTTTCCTGTGGGCTAGATTGTGCTGATTAGGAAATGGCTCTATGATTGTAAACAGAGAGAGCATGAACACCTGTGCTAGTCTTGGCTGTTGATGATATATGCATGCAAGTCAGTGCTAGACAAGGAAGGCACTGGAAAGCCCTAAGCTCCTATCAGCTAGGGTCTCTTTGCTTAGTATAGATGCATAGCTTTTCAGAACCAAAAGGACAATTATGACAATTATTTTTGATTTCCTGGCAAACACAGACCATAGATTTTCCTCAAGTAATTCCTGGCTCAAGACTATTACTTTAATGGGGTGAGGCACAAGGACAGATAGGAATGCCAGGAAATAATAAATCAACATTAAAAAACTCCCTGCTCCAGAGTGGGTTGGCTACTAACCCTGCACTTTTTCACATGTGAGGGGCTAATGAGGCACTTTGCCACTGCTCTCCCCTGTTATTATGCTCCACTTAGAGTTTGTTGTCCAGGGGTGGAAGAATCCAGATAGAGACTGGCCCCTCTCTCCCCCTGAAGTGACATGCTTCTCCAAGGGCTCCACAACCTTATTCCTACTGAAGTAGTTACAACTCGTGTCCTGGGAAGGGAGGCCATCAACAGAGTCCCTCCGCTATTCTGCTGCTCTGCAGCTACAGTGCAAGCAGCCTCAGCTTTGCTTCCCACAAAAGTTGCTTTTGTCTTGTTTCAGCTCTTCAGTCATATAGAGGACCTCAGAAGAGTCCTTCTCCCAAGAGAGAAGGAGGTACTCCTAAGCTAAGTACAGACAGTCAAAAGCCTGAGGCTGAATCAATTTAATCTTTGCGGGTTAATTTAAACTGCACAGATTGAACCAATAAGCAAGTGAACAGACATTCACTTTTGATTCTGGAAATGCAGCCATGTGTCTGCAGTGGCCCAGGCCAGAACCCAGGGGACTCTAGTGCACACCCCCGCTTGGCTGGAGCAGACAGCTCGGGCTAAAGCTAGCCCATCCAGCCTGAGAGGTGGGGGGGTTGCAGGGGAGGTGCAAAGCATCCTGGAATGCTGGGGGGGCCATGAGCTAACTTGAATCTGGAGGTGATATGGGACAGAAGTTCAATAAACCGACTGAACCAAAATCAGTTAAGTCTGATCCATCCAGGTTTACCTTAAACCGGTTTTAGCCATTTTGAAAGCAGTTTATGCGCACTGAACTTCTGTTGTGTTATAGAGACGAGTCAGTTTCCAATCACTTATACTGGTTTATGTGTAATTTCTGTCCCTATCCCTAAAACCAGGTCCTCTCCTTTCTCTTACTCTCCTTACCTTGTTTGAAACTCATTTATCTAATCACCCCAGACTCTAGTTACAGGGTTATTCCTTCTCACCCTATGCACATTTCATGCACTTCTTTTGCCTATTTATTATTCATCAGGAATAATGAAGTATTATTACTCCAACCAGTGCCATAGCAAGGAGGGGGGGCAAATAGGGCAACCGCCCTGGACACTGAAGCAAAGGAGTGCCAACAGGTGCAGGATGGAGCACCAACAGCCAGGGCAGGGTGCAGGACGGAGCTGCGAGTGGCTCATTTGGGGGCGCATGGGAATGGGAAAAGGGTGGCTCCTGCCACTGTGTGCACTCCCAGGCAAGCATGCGTGGGGGGGATGTGCCCCCTGAATCTGTGTGCAGGGCAATGGCAGGCTACTGCTGCAGGCTTTGCCCCAGGTGCCAAACTTCATTGCTACGGCACTGACCCCAACAGTCACAAAGCTGAACCGTGAGAGGCCAAGGGATGTGCCTACTGACCAAGGGATGTGCTTACTGGCATACTTTGTTATCTTTTAAAGCCACTGGCATGTAACTCCTGGTTAGCAAGCCCTGAGCACAAGATATAGGTGGGCTAGAAGGGACTGGACACCCCTTCTCTGCTACATTTCTGACACATGCAATGCTACTAGGAGACAATCTAACTTTATGTCTTTGCTCCAGTCACCCAATTTGGGTCCTAGCTACAAATAAGGCCACATAGCAAAAGTCAAGGTCCAGTTACTGCAGTTGTTACAGATACTTTTGTTTCTTCTTCCAGATGATATCTGAAATGTGCCAGGGGGGAGTCCTGCCCCTGCAGCCATATATCACGAAGGAGCGCTATCTACATATGCCTCATGATTCTCTCCTACTTCCTCCCCCACTTCTTTCTGGCTCCATCCCTGTCCCTGGTAGCACAGGTCAGGATTTATTCACTACTCTCATTACCATTTAAAATATGGAAAGCTGTGAACATGCCTGTCTTGAGCTCAAGCTAAGCAGATACCTCACAGCACTAAAGGCAAGGAGGCTAAGGAGTGGTCCATTACTTATTATCTGTACTACTGTAGCACCTGGAAAACCCTCCCAAAGTGAGAACCCTGTAGTGCTAAGGCCTGTACAAACACCTAGGGAGAGTCAGTCTGTCACAAAATATTTAGACAGTATGTGGGCAAAGGGTGGGAAAACAGTCAGAGGCACAGAAAAAGGAAAGGATTTGTCTAGGATCATGTAGCAGATCCAGGAAAGAGCTAGGACTGAAACCTAGATGTCCTGATTCCTAATCTAGTGGCCTATTGAACTGTATTCCTACTCAAACCAGGGCTGGAAAAAGGGTAGAAACTCATCTTTCAGAGTACGGTATAGACTGGCTTGCTCTCTTTACACTACATTCTACATGTGAAGATCCTGTGTCTTGAACAGCTCATTATTTTCATGATTCACACAGACTTAGTTCCAGCATTTGTAGTTCTAGGAATTCAGCATGAACAATTTTCAGTTCAGCAAACCTGGGTTGAACTCTGAGCTCTAATTTATTTCAACAGCCTTAATCACAAGTAATGACCCATCATCATTATTATTTAAATTAATTCTCTTGATACTGATACCAAGTTTATTAAAGCTTGGATATTTTCTATGTCCATTATTGACATAGCATTGTCCTACATAAGAGTGAAAAGCTGCATTAATTAAAACAAAATATAGAGCACCGCATTCATTTTTTTTTTAGAAACAATACAGTCTCAGAACGTGCAATTAGTTTTGAAATATAGAGACAACAAGACACAGTTGTTTTAAATTTACCCTGGACAAAGATGTTTCCTCACCATAGGAAACCCTTACTAGTGCCTCCTGTTCCTTGGAGTGTTTAGTTTACAGCATGACATTTAATACTTGTGCAGACTTACGCTTTCACAAATTATGCCTGTTGTGACAGGCACTCGGTATCTATATCAGATGCTAACTGGAAACAGACTAGATAACAGCAAAAATGCGTTCTCATATTCAAGGTAGTATGCTTTTAGTAGCCATAGGATTTACAAGTGCACAGTATTTCAAAACAAGAAGGCAGTCATGTCAATAGAGAGATCGCTTTCCCATAAAATAACAACTCTTTGGTTCTAGTTCTTCATGCTAATACCCTTCGATAACAATAAAACTGCCTCATTTAATTCTAATTCATGGTGTTATTTACCAGGGGAATACTATTAAATATTTCACTGAGCTTTACCTTTGCAGATAGCTTGGGGAAAAAACAATTAATGACAGGAATGGCAAAAAGCTCCATAATTTAATTAAAAATCAAGAGAAATGTTCTGTACTTAACTCTTAAAAGAACCTGAGAATTCTGAAGAAGGTGAAAAATATAAAATATAATATTAGCCCTTCCATATGACAGAGTTGTTTTTTTCCCCACAACAAGGGAACTCCTTAGTAAAAACTTTTTAAAAATCTTTTGCATTTGATATTTATTATCAATTTACTAAAGATTCAAAAACAATCAAATCATACAAAGATGAGAAACACATTAATACTCATACTAATACTTTGAATTTGGATAATGCCTTAGTTTCAAGGCTTACACATTCAAGTTTGTAAGACGCTACATCTGCTGACACGATGGAACTGAGGCACAGAAAAGCTTGCTGAAATTATTGGCAAAACTCAGAATACAATCTAGCTCAAATGATTCAGTTCTCCGCTGCTTTGCACTTCATGCCCTAGCTTATACAAGGCCATAGTGGACACATCCAGACGAGTGTGGACATCCAGTATGTGGTGCTGCAGACCCATTTATGATATAACATACCACACATGCAGGTGCTCCTCGTACCAATACTTTGCAGCACAAGGGAGTTTTTTGACCCTGGGAGATCCTGGAGTCAACAAAACCCATGGCAAAAAAAAAGTCGAGTGGCGCACATAGCGGCAGCACGCACTGCTCAAAACCAGAGCCTAGCCAGTTGGAGCCATGCTCCGGCTGCTGGCCAGCCTTCCTTCTGTGGCTGCAGCCCCAGGAGCCCCCCAGACCCCAAGGTAAGGCTGCTAGGGCCAGCACAGTTGCTGGCCCCAACCTCCCCTACCCTACCCAGGGTAACCTGTCATGTGTCAGAGCACATATGGCACAGACTTTCCCCAGGGACAAGCAGCAGCAGTAGAAGGTGTGCCATTGTTACTTGTCACTGGGGAAACAAACATCTGTGTTCATCTGGATATGTCCAGTGAGTGTAAAAGGCTATAGGATTGGAATGGTATTTTGACCAAAGGCACCAAGGCAAATCCCAGTTCTAGTTCTCAAACTTTTTTGACTTGAGGCATCCCTGGATAGAGTGGAGGTACTTCTTAGAAAATGCCAGCTCTTAGTTTTCACTCTTTTTTGCCTATAGAAAAATAATAGAATAGTTTTTCTGTTGCAAAGAACTCAGAAAGACCACAACTATGGATTTCTATTTGAAATCCTTGGGTTTATCTTGTGAAAGATGTTTGCAAACCTAACTGTGCTACCATTGTATGGCACCCTGCAACACCCTTAAAAGGATCTCAAGGCATGCTGGTTGAGAATCCCTGCCCCATTCATATAGGCTAGGGACAGAAACTACACACAATGTGGTATAAGTGATTAGCAACTGGTTCAAATCTGAAACACAACAAAAGTTCAATGCACATAAACCACTTTCAAAATGACTGAAATTGGTTTAAGGTAAACCTGGATGGATGTAGTATCAGTCTTAACTGATTTAGGTTAAATTGGTTTATTGAACTTCTGTCTCAGATCCTGCCCCTAGCTTCTGTCCTGGGCCAGTGCCGGCATGAGGCTGCACTTCTGGAATCAAAAGAAAATGACTTTTCACTTGCTTACCACTTCAATCTACCTGCGAAGATTGAATTAATTCAGCTTTGGGCTTTTTCACTGTACTTAGCCATGAAGACTGGCACTGGCTCTTTAATAGATATACACAGCAGATAAGAGCTGGTCCAAAGGCTGGAAACAATAAACTGCATGGCTCTCACTTTGTGTACTAGAGATTAAGAAGAACTGATTGAGTCCTGTTGGGATTTGATCTGTGGTTTCTGAGTGGATGCCAGATTCTGATCTCACATGCTTGGATGAGAGTTCGGAGAAGCTCCATTAGCCAACAGAGTTACCCTGATGTGAAATCCAAATCAAACCTCTAGCTGTCTCAAACCTAACAGGCAAGGTGACTGAATAAGGTGTCTTCCGTGTCTAATTGACTGTGTATGAACCTTTTATTCTGAAGGTCAGCACACAAGTATTGCAGCCTAAGGCACGTGGAACCAGAGCCAACAATAAGTAGGCTGCTACAAATTATCTGTCACTGTCAGGAATTAAAAAGGAGGGAAATATGCATGAGTGGCTTTTATTGAAAATGAGCTCTGAACCTGTCAGAGGAGACGATACATTAAGAGAGATCAACGGTAAGGGGCCTATTGTTCAGCTAATCTGCAGGAGAGGGTGATTTACATGGGAAATTCCCTCTAGAGCTCAAAAGATTTACACACAAAAATCCCTGTACACTGAGGGGAAAACAGACCCTTCATATTAGATTCCATTTATATACCAGTTGGCAATGAAATTTTCAGATCCCTGGGGTTAAGACTGTTCATACTGACCAGATGGGAATGTTAAAGAACAATCTACTGCTAAGAAAAGACACTACTAGGAGAATGTTTTGCTTAATTAGCATCACTTGAAAGCTTTTCAAGCTCTTTTGGACTGTAATAATAATTCCATATATACTCTGGATTTATATTGTAGCTTTACTCAGCACATCTCCCTCTCCCCTTGAAGAGGGAGACAGGAATCACTTTGTGTCAATATGCACGAACCCTTCTCAGCCCTTTCCTTAAAGTCTCTCCACAGTTGTATTTACCATTATGGCAACAGGAAACATAAAAGGAGTAATAGATGTTTTATCTTCTTTTTTTAAAATAGCATAAAGCAAAAGGTGAAACCAAAGCAGGTTTCCTCAACTGGCCATCAGTGATCCTAGGGGAAAAGAAACATAATGGAGTAGTTCAGTGGTGACTGACCTTTAAGGCAAGCATGCCACAAATTAAGCCCCATCCCTTCCCAAAGTACCACTCTGTTCCCACCCCACAGAGGCACCTGCTGGGGAGCTCCAACCTCCAGCTGCCTGGAGAAGAGTTCAGGGAGCAAGACCCTGCTGTGAAAGGAAGTATCAAGTATCAAGGAGAGCCAAGTTAACCCTTCCTTAGCTGGGCAAACACTGCAGTTTTATGCCGTTTCATACAGCCCATGCCCCGGACCCCCTGTGCTATGCACAGCCCTGGGTTTAGCCCACATGCTGCATGCATTGCAAGCTCTGCAGTGTGATCAGTGCATGCCACATACAGCACGTGAGTTAGACCCAGTGCCATATGTGCTGTATGGGGTCAGCCCTCAGACTGGCCCAGTGACCCTCATTCAACTCCCAGTGCTGGACAAGCCTTATCTAACATACAACCTACTTCTGTTTTCACTAGGAGAAGATGATCAATAACCTCTATATAGGGCATAGGCAGAAAGAAGTCTACAGCTCCATCTACAAAAGGCCAAGCAACTTAAAGGAACAAGAGAAGGAAAAAAATCTATCTAAACTGGTCAAGGTGACATTGTAAAAACCCTATTAGCACAGGTGTGCTTAATCACGGTTAGCATCAACTAGTTTGGTTTCAGCTAGAGTGTGGGCAGAGCTTTAAAATGATTGCCAGTTAAAAACATCTGGAGCATGCCGTCTGAAGTGAGTGCATAAATGGGTGGGATGGTAACCACTGACTTATGTATGACTAATGCTACTAGCACTTTCCCTAGGAGCCTGACCACATAATAATTAGAAAAGATGCAGCTAGATACCAATGTGGGGCTGGCCAGGTGGGTGTTTCCCTCTTCCTTGGAAATGATTCTGAGGTGGTTAAGCAACTTGGAAGGCAATTAGTTTTACTTCCAAGTGGGGAAGTGACAATGTATCTGGCTAACAAATCCCATCTGGGGCACTTTAGAAACATTTCCCCTTGGTGACAGGCGCACAGAAAATGTTTGCCTCAAACAGGCAATGTGCCAAGATGAATGAGCATGTCTATTCTAGTCCAGCATGGCAGAGGCTATTGCTTTAAGCCAAAAAATGAAGAAGAAAAGAAAGCCTTCAGCTGGATGTCCTTGGAAGAGTTGTTATTGCACATCTTGTATAGTAACCATAAAAAAAGCTTTCCAACAGCAGGAAGAACCTGTAGGGTTTGCCCATAGCTCAATGACCAATTAACACATTCCTCAGCTGTCTGCTGGTACATTGTCCAGACCACCTGCTTACTCCTTCCTTTGGGGGAGCTGTATTAAGACTTGCATTTTTCAATGAGCGCCTGCATGCAAGCTTTTTGCTCACCCCATGTTGAATTGTTGGATTCTTTTTTTTAAACCAAAACATTAAATTATATTGATTTAATCCCAAAACTAATCTCTGATTTGACACAAACACTGACACCAACAATATTTAAATGAAACTCTCTAGCTGGAAATTTAAGGAACTGAGGTGTTATGGGAAGGATTAGGCTTTTTGGAAGGGATTTTGCTGCTATATTTAAAGTCAGCTGTTTGGGGAGAATGGGTAGTGTGCTGAACTGAACTGGAAGATGTATGAACTGAAGGCAAGGAATAAGTTTAGATTTAAATCAAAGGGGGAGGGGAAGAAGTAGAGCCTAGGGACTAATCTTTAGATCTGAAGAAGGATATTGGCTTGTGTTCAAACTGGGGACTTGCCAGATTCTCATTTATAGTATTCAGTTCTGAGAACAGCCTGTACAGTATACTTACACCAGATCCTCAGCTGGTAGAAACTGACATCATTATATTAAAATCAGCAGCATTAATTTACACCAGCAAAAACCCCACAGTTTGCTCTGGATCTGAAATAGTAATCCTGACTCTACCTGAATGCTACTCAGTTTTGCCCAGCATGTGGAATCAAGGCAGAGCACTAAAATGAAACGGGTATGCAGGTTTCTACATACATTCACTCTTTCTTCACAACACATTATGAATAGATTAAATAAAATTATGTTTTGAAACCTCACCAATATGGAGGCAATATTAGTAATAACTAGAATTCCAGGTTTTCCATTCACCATGGGAAAATGTGGAAGAACATGTATTTTCTCATTTAAGAAGAATAATGTGGTTTCTCTCTTTTTAAAGGAGAAAAATGCAGATTTTCTCTTTTAAAGGAGAAAAACACGGGAAATGGCAGATTTCCTCTTGCAGGCTGGCCAGTTCCCGAGCAGGAGGAGGGCAGTCAGGCAGGGGGTGTGCGCACACAGGCATATGGCAGCCAGGCAGCATGAAGAGTAACTCCCTCAGCTCCCTCCAGGTAAGTCTCGGGGCGGGGGATTGAGGCCCCCATAGTGAGAGAGGGAGGGAGGGAAGGAAAGAGTTGGGCAGGGGATGGGGCTGGGAGCGCTGCTCAGCTGGGGCACTGAGTAGGGCCTGGGGCTTGCGGTTTGAGGCAAGGGCGGGAATGTGCGGCCACAGGGCCTGGCTGCGGAGTGGGATGGAGTGGCTCATCTAGACAGCCGTGAGGAGGGGGCTGGCTCCCTGCCACTGCACACACTCCCAGGCATGGGGAAGAGGGGCAAAACGTGTCCCCCAGATTTGTGCCCAGGGTGGAGGCAGATGCAGGCTGCCTGCTGCAGACTCGGGGCTCTGTGCAGCCTGGGGCCTCTGTGGCCCAACAGACAGGACCTAGCACAGCAGAGCAAGGAGGGTTGATGCCACTGCCAAGAACCTTGTGCCACCTTGGTGAGGCACCCCCTCCCCACCCAGCAGCAGTGGGGATAACAGCACAGAGTTGTGTTCCCCACTACTATGGGGTGGGTAGGGAGTGCCTCGTCATGGTGGCACTGGGCTCCTGGGAGAGGTACTGAGCCTCCCTGCCCTGTTCTGCCTTCCCATGTAGGGTCTTGCCCACTGGGCTGTGGAGGCCCCTGAGGGGCGGGCAGCAGTTTGGGGAGTCCTGAGCCCACAGTGCATGTGCATGTGCTCTGTCCCACAAGGGCTCACCTCCAGCCATGCTGCCTGTGCGAGGGGGAGACGGGCTCCTCACTTTGCTCCACCACAGCACTCAACACCTCCTGCAGGTGGTAGCCAGGGCCCAGATGCTGCTGGGGGGCAGAGGGTAGGGGGCTGTGGACCACGTCCCTGGCCACATAGCCCTGGCAGCTGGGGGCACCCTTCAGCAGGGCTGGGGGGCAGGGGGCTGCAGGTCATGAATGAGGGGCACCAGCAGGATTCGGAGGATTGTGGGTTGGGAGTGAGGGGCACTGGTAGGGCAAGGGGGATGCGGATCAGGTGTGAGGGGCAATGACACGGGCAGGCACTGGCATATCAGGGGCTGCTCAGCACCACAAAGCAATGGGGGATGGGGACAGCTGCAGCTGGACCTCCATCCTGGTGAGCAAAGGGGGCAGAGGAAGCTCTGATTTTTCATGACAAAAGACCCAAAAGTTAATGTCAAAATGTATAGGTATTCAGAATTTATTTTATTGTTGTGATTGAGGCACTGGTAGTCTTCTAAATTGTTTAAAATTGTAAATGAACACAATGTTTTATTGATATACCTAATAACTCTGGGGTCGGACTCGATCTGGGGGTAGGACTCGATGATCTATTGAGGTCCCTTCCGACCCTAACATCTATGAATCTATGAACTCTCTCTCTCTCTCTCTCTTTAGTGGCACTTCATTTTAATCATGAAAAATATGGATTTGGGGGATTTTAATCAGAGAATTTGTGATTTTTAAACAGAGAAACCCAGGATCCCTGGCAATAACATCTTTAATGATCCCACTGAAAAAAACATGTTAGCCATGTACTCTTATTGCAGCAATCCTGACCTTCCCTAAGTCCATTTCACACACAGCTCTGATATCCCAATGACTGGCCACAAATAAATTCATATCTTAAGCTCTTCACAGAGGGAATGGACCCAGCACATTTCTCCTCTAAAGCACCCAGCACACAAATGTGCTGCAGAAATAGCTAATTTTACTAGTACCTCAACAGTCCCCTAAAAGTTTAATTTCTTGTTACTGCAGTTCTTTCGTTTCAGATCAGAGAAGGCTTAGTCCTAACTTAAGCTCCTAACTCCCCATTAAATCATTGGTGCTATGACAAAAAGCACTATCAATAATCGTGAGAGAAATATTTCCAGTATTATTAGAATATTCCCTTGCATACTATGAACTTCTCAGTATCCAGATATGCCTACATTTTGCACTTGCAAAATATGTATGTACTTCATAAACACTCCCATGCTTTGCGCTTATCCATTGATAGGTCTCTACCTGTACATCTGCGTGTATATTAAAAAAGGTTGCATGGGGAAAGATCCAGCTGTGTAGCATGTATCTGGCCAAGGATAACTACCTGCCTGTACTACATTGTTGCTTGTCCTTTGCTCTTTATACGACAGTAAGAACAAAAGAGCCACACAGTCATAAGTCCTAAATAACCATCTTCACTACCAGTACACCAGCAATGCTATTTTCACTTTCTGGTGGCTTCTAAATCACAGAATATGATAGACCCATAACTATTTAACAGATACTGACCTGTACCTGTTCACTCCAAACTTGGGAAGTCTGACTTCCAGTACACGGTATTCTTAAGGTGCAATGTAATTTTTAGTTAAGCTTTCTCCTTTTCTTTAAAGAAAATCTGTGGTTCCATTAATAGTGGGGTTTGCAAAGAGAAGCAACAGTCTGCTTTCCCTGAAATTAGTTTAGCATAGTCCTACTGCTACTTTCAAGTCATGCTTAATCCAGGCTACAGAGGTTTGCAAGTATAACTGAACTTTTGCCAACAAAACTTTGTGTGTGTCCATACTCCAAGTACCGCTCAAACAGCAGATCACTTTTTTTTGCCAGCAGAGTTACTTCACCCCAACCAAGTTGACTAAAGCTCCTACTGCTGCATACCGATCAGCTGAAGGCCAGTGTAGACACTTCTGAGCTTTCAGCTGCTGCTCCCTTCCCAAAATGCATTTTGTGCTCTGGAAACCCTGTTGCTGAGTGGAGCTATATGAGTTGACTACAGACAGTCAAAAAGCCTGATGCTGAATCAACTTAATCTTTGCAGCTTAGTCTAAGCTGCATAGATTGAACCGATAAGTAATTGAACAGACATTCGCTTTTGATTCTGGGAATGCAGCCACATGCCTGCACTGGCCCAGGCCAGAAGCCAGGGGGCACTAGAGCACACTTCCTCACTTGGTTGGAGCAGACAGCTTGGGCCAAGCCTAGTCTGCCCACCCTGAGAAGTGGGGGCATTGGCAGGGGAGGTGCAAAGCATCCTGGGATGCTGCATGACTTCCAGTTAACTTGAATCTGGAGGAGATCTGGTACAGAAGTTCAATAAACTGATTTAATCTAGATCAGTTAAGTCTGATACCACATCCATCCAGGTTTATCTTAAACCAATTATGGCCATTTTGAAAGTGGTTTATGTGCACTGAACTTCTGTTATGTTACAGATTTCAACTGGTTTTCGATCACTTATACTGGTTTGTGTTTAATTTCTGTCTCCTAGCCATGGAGGTGCCAGAAACACCTCTCTTGGATGCAGTAGCTGCTGTTTCTTGCCAGAACTTCTGGAGGCAGAGACTGATAAATTTAGTCTTAGCCTTATTTTTAAACCACCTGATCAGAAGACAAAAATAAGTGTGCATAGTATCCAACTAAAGCATCATTTCTGAAGTGTGCAGTCCTTAGCAGGCTAGCCTGCTATCAGAAAAACAACTAGCAAGCCAGACATGAAGAAACCAATCCTTATATGCACATTTGATTATTATTTTAAATCCTGAAGCCATAGGAGAAAGGCCGGGGTGCAACACGGCAACAGTCTCTGTTTATCATTGATATTAGGTAGTGAGTCGAGGAAAACATGACTCACTTTAGAACATTTTAAGGTAACAATTTTTGACAAATATAAAAATATATCAATAAATAGCACCAGCAAAAACACAAAGTATTTACTCGGGATTGTTAATGGCACAGAGAGCATCAACTGGCTTTACTGGGCATGAGGACCTCTTTTCAACAGAACTCAGAACATACACGTGCACCCTTTTCATTGTAATATTCCCATTCACAACCTAATCAAATTTTTTTGAGTGTCAAGTAGCTTGGCCATTATTGGAACATGCAGTTCCTTACTCTTCCCTGCTGCCGACTAGGGTAGTCCCCTTCCCCACCTGCAAATGCCATGGTTCTCAGCTTGTGCCTTGGGTTTCTCATGTGAGAAGTTCAATCATTCCCCTCCAGATGCAACAGTGTCTTTTCCCTGTCCCTTACCTATCCCTGTGAGGTGGCAGTCATTGTTTCGGCTTCCCTGTAGGGCAGAATATTTAGCTTCTGGTGAAGCCAAAATATCCCAACTCCATGCTGGCCAAACCTCTACACTCTTCCCTAGGTCACAGGCCTTTTAGGATTAACCAGTGCCCTCTGCTGGTTCCCTGGAGACCAAGGAAGCTTCCATCCATGTGCCCTAAGCCAGGAGGCAGGGGCAGGTCTGGCCAGGTCTCCTTGCTTCCTTCTGTTCAGAGCTGCTGCCTGCAGTCCACACTCCTCCAAAGCATAAAGCTTTTTGCATCTACCCTGGTTTCTCTGCTCACTCCTTTCCAGCATCCCATGCTCCACCTCCCACAGTCCATAGGGACAAGAACCATACAACATCTTTGTTCTGGGTCAAGCTGGACATGGGTTACACTGAGGCAGAAGCCTGCCTTAAAAGGCCAGCACTCCACATTATATCACACCGCAGAAGGGAGAAATGGATAATAAGTGAAAATGACCCAAAAAGAAAAAAAGGATATAAGAGCAACACATCAAGCATCTTTCTGGACTCTAGCTGTTCTCTCTTCCTTCAGGCTCCAGAGGAGATGCTCACAGGAGCTGGTTGTACAGTCAGTAGGGACTCCCAGCTGGGGAGACCTGTTGCCGCCTTGTTCATTCACACAGTTGCAGAAGCAGAAAAGGACCAGGCTGCCACTCAGAATCCACCTTTGCTAGGAAAAGGAAGAAGTTTGTTTTCTTTCATGGGCAGGTCTCTTACTTTAAGTTTTTCAACATGCTTGTAATAATAAGTACCCCAGATCACTGACTTAAGTACTTTAGCAAATACTATGGAGACGGAGACACACACACACGTAAACACACTTTAATTAGCAATTTAATTAAGAGATTTCTTAGTGTTAACTTAAATTTATGGTGCATTTCCTCTACAGTAAAAGCCTCAATGAGTTGCTGTCAAGTGAAACATTTATTTGCATGAAGACAACGTAATTATTTTTTTTACTATACTCATAATATACTCTAGTATTAGTCATGATTTGTGAAAGTGAACTTCTGCTGGTACATGACCTTGTCTTGTGGTATGGGGGCCCTCACCTGGGATGCAGTGCTGATTGAGTGCTGTGGGATAAGCCCTTACCATAATATGTCCTTTTTATATTATGAAAGTGAGCCAAGGCATTTACTCTGAAGTATGGCATGGGCCTTAAGCTTCACATTTCCAGGCACTTTCTAACTGCTTCCTTAACATTATTTTATAGTTTCCTTCCAATGATTTAAGTTTTCTATCACATGTTTTGGCACTTAGAACTTTTTTTTAAAGGATAAATATTACTGGTGAAAAATACTCCAGGCACATTGGCTTTTTGATCCTCCTGTTTGGCTTAGGATTTTTTTTCTTTTAATGGTTCAAACATTAATCTATTACTAACCAGGTATTTCAGGATACTGTACTGCACAAAGCATTTTGTCAATGGCCATCTTTTTCCAGGTCCCAAATCTCTTACTGTTTCAGGGAATGCTTTTACTAACAGATAAAAAAAACTTTTTGTTCCTTCTGTTCCATTTACAATGACAATCTGAAAGTTATATGCTCAGGACAATAGGAACCAGCCTTTTAACTGGAAGTCAGCTATAAAGCCAGGATATCTGACAAAAAAATACAATGACTTTGTTGAGCCACCAACATGCTGGGAAACTGTGATTTAACATGAACCAATAGGGGTCTGGGACAGAAGTTTCATAAACTGGTTTGGCCTAAATCAGTTAAGCCTGAGACTACATTCAACCAGGTTTATCTTAAACGAGTTTCAGCTATTTTGAAACTTAATTTATGTGCACTGAACTTCTGTTCTGTTACAGATTTAAACCAGTTTCTGATGACCTAAATCATTTTATGTGCAACTTCTGTCCCTAGCCTAAGTGTAGTCACTCCTTTCTGCTTGATCCTCAAAGTAGTAATTAAAAAAGTTAATTTCAATATTATTTTAAAAGTACAGTATGTTCCTAGCTAGAACTATGTCATAAGCAGTTTATAAACTGGAATAAGTAACAGCAGAGCAAAAAATTAACTCCACCCAAACTTACTTCAACTATAGGTGCCAAAATAACTGGAAAAAAAAACTTTTTTCCCATAAAAGTGTAGTTAAGTATAACACAGCATTCATGCTGTTTTTGTTTTCACATCTCTGTAAAAACAATTTTTCTTTATACTTTTCTTAAAAATGCAACAAAACTGCTTTATCAGACAAACTTGAATACTAGTCAAAAGAGACATGAAACCATGGCCATGGCTGCACAGCAGGCTAAAAGTCACTGCATCATACAGTGCTGTCCACCTAGGTTATACAGAATCCTGTATGGCTTCTAATAAATGGATAAACCTATAAAAATGCAGTTTAAGCTGTGACCTTTTCTGGGGAGGTGAGATGATGTAATTTGCTCTTTTTTATGCATAGATGCACATAAGCTCAGGAGGTCTGTTCCAGTCTGAAAAAACTGGAATAAAGCATAAAACTGAGAGGCAGCAAACAGACTTCAAGTTTCATAAATATCTGTTTTACAATTACTAAATGACAACTATGAAAATGTATCAAAATGCTGGTCTCTTTCTTGCATATTGTCTTGGAATGAATGCAGCTATAGATTTAGTTCTGTTTAGAACAGAAAAGATCTGTATTGTGTTTTTGTTGAAATTGGCCCTTAGAAATATTTCTTCACTCTCCAAAATGATTATATCATTCACAAGTACTTGACAGAAGCCAACTCTATATTAATATTGATGCTAACTTCATAGTATTGTAGGATTTTACAACATTTTTAAAATAAAGCCATGTAAACAACATAATGTAACTTGTTGGCTGCTAATAGATTATTTTTAAATGAAAGCTTGAAGAAAGACATAGATCAAATTTTGTTCCATCTATGACTCAAAATATAAATCTTTAAGATAGTTTTGAAGAACAGACCTAATTCTTCAGGTGGAAAGGCAAATCTTGTTAGCCCTGTTACAAAAGAACATTTTCTGACAGCAGAAAACTGAAATGTAGTTGTTAGAAGTACTATATCTATTGTACCTCTGTGAGTTATAACTCATATATGCAATCTGCAAAGTTGCAACTGCATCTTCTTAGTGAATAATCTTACAGTTTATAGGGGTCTGGGCTTTAAAAAAATAGCACTGATAATGCTGAACCCCTTAAATAAATCTAAGTTTGCAAATTAACCAGCAGAAACTTTGAGCAGTTTTGAATCTACACAGGTGTATTCAGGGCTTAATCTTGGCACTGCAGGTGTATAGTGCTCTGTATTTAAGAACAAGATAAAAAAAGATGAGCAGGGTAGTGATCATGAAACTCATACCCAGCTGAAGATGGTTGTTAAGCTTCTCCTGCCTATTAGTTGTAATATGACCAGGTAATACATACAGCAGCTAAACTCTTCATTAGTATGAGGGAAACTGTGCTAAAGAGCATATCTCCTCAGGCACACTTTAAATTAAGGGACAGAGTACAAGAGAATTAGAAACTATAATGACTTAGTGCAAAGGACCACTCAATCTCACAGCTTCTAATGGCACGTGGTGGATGGAATAACCGTATAAATCTTGTTGTGCGTTGTGTAAGGATCTGCATATCAGGGCTGTACTTTGGTCTTCTGGGATAAAGAGTAGCAGGCAAATGAGAGAGTTCTAATTATATCTTTTTACTCACTTTGGCCATGTCCAGATGAGTGAGCACATGCCTGTTGCAGCATCTCAAAGTAGGTTGAGATGCCGCAGGAGGCACGCTGGGAACAAAAAAACGTTCCCCACACTGCATATTTACAGCGTGGACTCTAAATTTGATACCAGAAAATCCCTATATAAAAAACAACGTTGAAAAAAGTGGTGCAGGGCACACTCCTGGACCGTGCCCTGATTCAACCAGAGGCTGAATCCTCCAGAGAGATGCTTTAGCACAGGAGTAGGCAATGTTTTTTGGCCAAAGTGCCGAAACCCCCCCAATGCCTACCTTGGAAAGTGCCTGAGTGCCAGCATGCCAAAAAAACAAAATGAGGGTAGGGGGTACATGGCAGGATGCCCTGCTTGTGCCCCTGCCCTGCTCATATCCCTTGCTTCCCACCCAAAGTCCCTGCCCCCCCAGCCCAGCTTGTGCCTCTGGCCCCCAGCCCAGGCTCTGTGGCTATCAGCAGCTACCCAGAACCTGGGCCAGCTGCAAACATCTGCTGCCTCTCCGCCCCTGGCTCCAGCCCCAGCTGCCTCCCAGCCCCAGACCTGGCCCCGGGCTCTGGGGAGGCAGCAGATACAGTGTTGGAACCCGGCACGGCAGGGTACAGCAGGGGATGCAGAAAGCTGCCTGCTGCTCTGAGCTCCCTGCTGCCCTGGCCACACTTCCCCTGCAGGTGGGGGCAGCAGCGAGGGGCACAACCCAGTGTGCTGTCCATGCTGTTCCCATGTACACTGGGGAAGTGTGACCTGGGCAGCATGGAGCTTGTAGCAGCGGGCAGCTTCTCTGTATGGTCCCTCTGTGCGCTGCTACCTTGGGTCGCACACGCTGTGCTCCCGGCCCTGCTGCCCTCCCCTGGGCCCTCTGGAGCAGTGTGCGCAACCTGGAGCAGCAGCGCACAGAGGGGCCACACAGGGAAGCTGCCTGCTGTTGCAAGCTCGGTGCTGCCTGTTGGGGCCGGGGCGGGGAGGCAGCAGCTGTTTGTAGCATCCTGGCTGCAGCTGGCCCAGGTTCTGGGTAGCTGCTGGTAACCATAGAGCCCAGGCTGCACCCAGCAGGGCTTGCAGCATCCCAGCTGCTTGCTGGGAGCAGCCCAGGCTCCTGGCTGGCAGCAGCTACCCAGGGAAAATGGCCTCGCATGCCATGCTCAGCATGCATGCCGGGGGCTGCTAACCCTTGCTCTAGCACCTGGCCAGAGTGTGTCTATGCCTGCTGTGTGTCCTTGCTGCTCCAGCATGCTGCCTCAGTGTGCTGAAGCAAATAGGAGCGGGGCAAGGCTCTGTCCCCGGTAAGTAGGGATGTCGGGGTGAGGGAGACTGTAGGTGTGGGGGGACTGGGTAGGGGTATAGGGGCTATGTGGGAGGGGTGGGCCCCCCACTTATCCCTGCACACAGTGCCCAGCTTCTCCTCTGCAGCAGCAGCAGCAATGGGCTGTTGGGGCTCTCATGGCCAACGCCTGGAAGAGACCCGTGGTGGCTGCAAGTGGCACATGGTGCCAGCCCAACCCACTGGCACACACCCTCGGGCAGGACTGGGCTGGCTCTTGCTGTCACCCAGGCTCCAGGCACCACATGAAAGAGCCATGCACCCTCAGGCTGGGCCAGGCCAAGCCAGGTCCTGCCTCCATGGAGCCAGCCCAGCGGCACGTGGGACACATGGAGGCAGGACCTGGCCCAGGCCGAGGGTGTGTGGCTCTTGCTTGCAGTGCTGGGAGGCCGGGTGACAGCAAGAACTGACCCAGCCCTCCCCGATGGTGCACACCAGTGGGCTCGGCCAGCACTATGTGCCATGTGCAGCCACTGGGGGTCCCTCCCAGAAGTTGGCCATGAGTGCCCTGATGGCCTGCTGCTGCTGCTGTGGGGGAACTGTGCACAACGCAGGGGTTGGGCAGGGGATCCACCCTTCCCCCACAGTCCCCCTCACAGCCCCCCCCACCCACAAACCCACCAAAACCTCCACCACACCAATGCTGAGATATGTGGCTCCAGCTGGGGGTGGGGGGCTCCTGGTCCCAGGAACCACTTGGAGGGTGTGATGGACTGGGAATAGGGGTGGAAGTGGCAGCAGGGCTGTGTGTGTATGTGAGAGAGAGAGAGAGAGAGACACAGATGGAGGTTGGGGATGGGGGAGTGCTCCAGGTAGGAGAGGCTGCCAGAGCTGGGCTTAGAGCCCCCCTGCCCCCCTAGAGCCTGTATAGGGGGAGGCCAGCTTAGAATGGAAGGGGCTTGCCCAGCCCAGTCCCTGAGGCCCAATTGAAGGCTTCCCAGGAACAGTATGGGGATTGCTGGGGCCTGGGCACAGGTGCAGGGAGCAGAACTGTAAGGGCTGGCACTGCTCAGAGAGACAAAGCAGCAGGTGGGACAGCTGGAGCTGGACTCATGAGCTGCTGCCAGGAGGGAGCTAGTGGGTGCAGGCAGGGGCTGCAGATCAGAAGTGAGGAGCACTGGTGGGGCAGTGGGTTGGGAGTGAGGGACAAGGGCACTGACACCCCAGTGCTGCTTAGTGTCCAACATCCTGGTGAGCAAAGGGGACAAGGGCAGCTCTGATTTTTCTATGATAAAAAGACCAAAAGCAAATGCCAAAGTGTATAGATACTTAGAATTCATTATATTATGACGATAGAGGCACTGGTAGGCTTCAAGATTGCTTTAAAATTGTAAATATATCAATAAAACATTGCCTGACTAATCTGTCTATAGTGGCATTTCATTTTAATCATGGAAGAACATGGATTTCGGATATTTAAATGAGAGAATTTGGGGGGGGGGGGGGGGGGTTAATCAGAGAATTTGCAATTTTTAGATGGGCAACACCAGGATCCCTGCTGGTAAGGCTAGTGGTGGGAACCGGGCAGAGGAGCCTGTCCAGGGCCAGCACCAGGGACCTAAGTGGAAGGCAGATGAGGTGGCTGACCTTCTGGCCATTTGGGGCCAGGAGGACAGGCTTTGACAGTTCAAAGTGGGCCACTGCAACGAGCACATCTCCCAGGCGATAACTGTCCAGATGGCAGAGTCGGGACACCAAGATACATGACAGCAGTTCTGCACAAAGGCCAGCTGTGCAGCCACAGACCACTGGTAGCTGGCCCAGAGGTGCAGGAGGCTCTGCTACAGAAGACTGTGCCCATACCACAGCCCAGGTGCCCATGTGGTTCCCATCTGGGTCTGGCAGGCATGCAGCCATGGGGCCGCAGGTGCAAGGGGGTGGATGCTGTTGCAGGTGGGAGCAGGTCATAGCCAGGCAGCAGCCCCAACTGCCAGACTGCTGCAGTGGGTAGAGGGTGCTGAGGCCACTAGGTTAGGGCTGCATCAGCAGTCCAGCTGGCACAAGGAGCTAGTATCCCCAGATACCAACTGGCTGGGCCTCAGAAGCTCCTTGAACTGCTCTCCAGGGGAGCTTTTTATACTGCTGGGGCCAGCACAGGTGCTGGCCCCAGCCTCTAGCTCCCCCCGGCTGAAGTTCCAGGAGGAGCTGGGCAGGGGCATTTGCCCCAAGTGGTACAATTTTCCCCACACCAAAATGCATGTTCAGGCATGTGTGCTGAGGCACAAAACCCCAGCACAAATTTGTGCCGCTATTTGAGCTGCTGCAAGCACACGTGCCTGCATGTGTGGACATGCCCTTTGAGTCCATGCCATGCTACTGATAATCCTGCAAAGGCAAGGGACAACATCAGGAGAGGATTGGAAGGACAAAATAAATAAGGATGACAGAGTTTTGCATTCTCCTTTCACACATTCTGCTCCTACTGAAGCCTACTGAACTAAATATATGCCTCGTAATGCACATTTTAGCCCATGTGCTTTGTCAGTGTTTAGTGCTTCCTGTTCCAATTAAAAAGATACACCACAATATTTATTAATAATTGGTATAACTTTTATTATGCACAGAGACTAGGATGACATGACATTGTGGTTATCAAAACTGTACAACTAAGCATTTCCAAAAGTCTTCTGAAATACTGAACATAGAATTGAATACGAAAGGGGTGTTCAAACTGGCCACAGGAATTAATGGGTTCATTTCTCCCATTGGTTGATTGAAAAAAAATCTGGATAAGATTTGGTTAATGTTTTTTTCAGTTTTTAAGTATTAAAAGTGATGGGTTTTGGAACTGGTAGGAACATGATAGCTAAAAGTCAACTGGTTTCATGAACACCCCCATGTTTGACTAAAAAAAACAGAGCAGAATAGTCACCTCACAGAAAGTGCTGGTGGCAAAACCAGCAGTACACTCTTTTTGTGAAGCATGAGGTAGATATACATTACAGAAGGGTTGGTACATACATTACACAAAACAAAAGGAAAAAATAATTTTACAATCATCATCATCATCATCTCGAGACCTTTTGCAAAGCCCTCCTCCATCTGGCAAATGCTACAGAAATAGCCCAACACAGAAAGTTCTGACTTCTTCAAACAGTAACACAACAGCTGTCCAACACCAAAAACTGTAACAATTAAAGCTAGTGATTAGATAATGTATAAAACACAGAAGCAGCCTACTTTTAAGTATTTCAATAATAGCGTTTGCATTTAGAAACCGTCTGTTAAAGCCCAATCCTGCCATCCTCCCACACAAGGAGTCCCTTTGGATTCAACTGGTTTACTTGGAAATTCACCTCTATGCATAGGTCCAATAGCAACTGTGTCCATTATAAGCCCCAATTTTGAAGGCCTAATGAGTGTAAGTGGCACAAAAGTCTTGAGTTGGTCCTTGGCACAAGGTAGATGTATAACCCTGTTGAGTAAGGATGGTAGGATCAGGTGCATGATGAACATAAGAATCAGTGGCTTTGCAGTTAAACATTCAAATGCTATGCAACACCAAATACATTTAAGGAAAATTTTAGTAAATACAAATGGTTGTTACAAAAGTAGAGCTTACATTTGTAGCTGTATTCTGAATTGCAACAGTCTGAACAGTTGCTGCAAGGTACTGTACATTCTTATAATAAAGCTATTAACTGGGAAAACCCCAGGATTTTATTTTTTTGCTTGTTTTTTGTTTTATTTTGGGTTTTTTTTTTTTTTTTTGGTTATAGAAATGGCTGTTCAGTCCTCTAAAACTACCTGTGGAAACTTTTCATTAGCTCAGATTGCTCAACATAGTCTTAATTAAACATTAAGTACAAAATCTGTCCATTAATTTAAACTGCATCTTGAATACAAGTCTAAAAAAAAAAAATCAGCTACTCATTTTTATACATTGCGGTTTTTTAGTTTGTCAGTCTAAAATATAAATCTGTAAATTATTTTAAAATTAGAGTAAATTATTGATAAAGTCATTGATAATGCAGCATGTTTCTTTCTCAGAAATATACAATTAGCTATCTTACACAAAGGGGTTTTAAACCTGTCCATCCCAACAACAGAATTTTCTAATACTTCCTATGAGACTCTCTACTTTCTTTAAAATGTCTGAGAAGGAAAGGATTAAAACAGGAAAAAGAATTTACAAAAATGTAAAATTCACAGTAACTGAAATAAAACGTTTCATATAGAGTAACATACATTTATCTAAAACATTTAAATATATCTTTATACACAAATTTAATGTAGTAAAATATAGCTATGATTGACTTAAAGACTCTTGTCTTCTTTGAAGACATCTTTAAAGATTTTACATATAGAATATGCTTACACAATACATTCTGCTGAAGATTAGGCAAAGCGCATTATTTGCAAAACACAGGTAGCGTATTTGTTCTCCTGACACCTCAGAAGAGAACCAATCCTGCAAACACTCTACACATGAGTCACTTTAGTCAGATAAATAAAGGTCCTGTTGAACTCCAAAGGACTCCTCATGGACTTGATATTGCAAAACCTTTTTGCATATATGTAACATCACACCCAGGCCAAGACCACCCATACCACGTAAAGATAAGCACATGCTTAAGTCTTTGAAGTGGTCCATGTGCACACAGAGGCTCATGGGCAAAAGAGTTTGCAGGATCAGGGCCAAATGTGTTTAAAAAAAAGTTAAGGACAAAATTTTGCTATCGGATCCTGAGTGTTTCTCTCTATTGCACATTTTGTACTTATTCTACAGGATGCCCATTCATTGGCACATGAATTGTATACAAGGCATAAGTGTAGACTTAGCAAAAGAAACCTGGTACCTGCAGTAGCATCCTACTCTCCTACTGACAGACACCAGTAGCCCCCACTGAAGTTAGTGGCAGTTACTCATATCCTCCGAAAGGAGGATAGCATTCAATTTTTTATCTGTGGAGGAATCAGTAGAACATATGACAGTTGCAAAGTGACACCATATTTGTCAAAGAATTTCACATTAAATCTTTCTTTTAATCTGGCATCTATTTTAAGGCTAGGGTATGGAAATGACACTAAAAAAACACTGTGAAAATTAGTACCTGTTTGTCCTTTTCACATTCCAGTGCTACTTTGGGAATATCCAATTGCAATGTTCATATTACTAATTAGCAGTTTGACACAAACCACTGTGGACTGTCATCTTAAAAAAGTAGTTTTGTTTGTATGCATGTACACAAAGAGTTGGCTCAAATGTGTTCTTTGTGTGTTCAAAACAATCAGTGGTGTTAATGGAAATGTGAGCCACAAAGAATACAGAACCTAGCCTCTTATTTTTTAATACGCTTTTATGTAAATAAATCTTGAAATGTATAACACCTAAAAAGCCAGTTATAAATATTTAAAAACATTTTCATGGGTAGAATGGGACACACTGAGATTAATTTTCCCAATCTAAAAAATAGCCATGCTAGGTTAAGAAAGATCCTGTATACTTTAGTATACAGACAGTTGCTTTAAGACATTGCACATACACACACATTTACATTAGTGCATTAGGACATTATTTTTCTTTAGTATTTGTATGTGTGTGTGTGTATGGATAGAATGGATAAAAAAATTGTAGACTGGTTTGGCCCAGCGAACAAGAAAGGGAATGTTGCTTTAGGGTGTATTATAAAAGTAACACATATTAAACAAACACCTGAAACACACAAACCTGAAGCTGCACACACGGCATGAAAGCGGTTAATAGGCTGTAGCATGTCAAGCTCAGCAAAATGAGAGGCTGCTTGGAAGTGGATAAATGTAGCTGAAGTAATAAAATGTTTTAACCAAACAGATCTGAGCTTGAAACTTTCTTGTCCTGACCTAAAATCTCCTTTCTCCTCCTATTGTTGAAATCCCTTTGAAAACACCTTGTGTCAGTGAGAAGGTTTAGGAATTCAAACTTTTTTTTTTTGTTTTTTTTTGTTTTTTTTTTAATAGACAAAGCAGCATTTTTCAAACTGGCATGTATTTCACATTGAGAGCCTGCAGACCCTTTTAACAGGCTGCAGTACTGTAAAACTAGTAGCTTTGTCACATGTAGCATAATGTGTTGTAGAAAGGTCCAAAGACTCTATTTATCCAGAAAATCAGGTGATTTTCTTCTATAGAGAAATCCCTCCTAATTTTTCAAAAGAAACCAAATTAATCCTTTCAATGTTGGAAAGCTAGTGTCAACAAACAGTCCCTTTGAACCTCTGCCCTCCTATGCTGCCCCTTGGCCTTCTACTCCCCCTGGGTTAGGCTGTACTGCTGCTGGAACAGGGGGTGCTTTGTGTGCTGCCAATACTATGTGCTGCACTGCTGTTTTCAGAGGCTGGTGGGGATGTGGGGACCTGCTGTCTTCCTGCCGTTTCTCCTGAGAGGAAAAGAAAAGGAAAGTGAAAATGTTACATGTTACAGGAAAGAAATCTCTTCCTCCCAACCCCTGATCTTGTCATCCATAAAAGCTATGCACTGGGTAATAGATTTTAAACAGAATTGCTGTTAAAATGTTACTTGACTTCGGCATCATTTAGTATTTGCATAAAAACCCCTTTATTGCTGTTTTCTTAATGATATTAAAACCAGCTGCTGATGATCTTAGATAGGAAAGCTGTGCATCTTCCACTGTCAAATGTCCATCCAACCAGCCTCAGTTACATAATTCAGATTAGGCTCAGACTTCAGATTTTGAAGCTCTGCATTTGGATGGAAACGTGGCAGTGTAATGTAGATAATTCTGCTTTGATGCCAGCTTGTAGAGCAGACTACTTCATAAAACCAGCAAGCTGAGGCTGAAGACAACACTCCTCGGTCAGCAGGATGCCACCTACTGCATGCCACAACCACAATTTTCTCAGAGCAGGGAAACAGCAGTCTCTCCAACAATGCTGAATTGATTTACACATCCCAGTTGGATTACCATATAGGAAGATAACAGAAAATGTTACAGTTACTATGGGATGTGCCCTAGTTTCAGCGAGAATACTGGAAGGTCAGTAAAGTTGCCATTTTTGCTCACACTGTATAGCCAAGCTTACCCCACCCTTATTATTTGTATAGCAAAGCCAAGTCCTCAAAATGCCAGATTTATGGATGCTAGTTCAACCTTAATTCTGTCTGCTCCTTGTATGTCCATTCTGTGCACCGTACTGAGGTGGGAACCTGCAGAAAGAAATAGTGTGTGACCCATATAATTAAAGACAGCATCATAAGGCCTCTGCAGAATGCAGCCAAATTAAGATTGCACAAAAAATCATAAATCTGGCATTTCCTGATTGGATGTTATTGCCTAGGGGTTTTTTTCCCTTAAAGAAACATTTCATTATATGCAACTGTAGGTGCCATCTGCCCTACCCCTGCCGTCATCATCAGGTTATGAGGCATGACTCCTCAACACTGCAGCATACAGGCTACTGCTGTTTAAGCTACAGAATTAACAATGTTCCCAAAAGAAAGAAAATTGCTTTCTGCTGCAGAGACAGGAAGAAAGCTGGCTTTCTGAAGCCAGTGTCCAGGTGTTGAGGCTAGATGAGGGGAAGGCAGTGCTGGGCAGTATTACAGGTTGGCCTCCTAAGGTGCCACCTGTCAATCACCCACATGCTTGGGGCTGTGTGGAACCCCTGTGCACCCCCTCCCCAGCCTCCAAGAGCTCCTCCTCCAAGGGCACAGAAGGACTGGTGGGGACGTGCTGAATCTAGAGATTTACATGGTGTAGGCCCAGCAGTTCCCTCCTATCCCTTGCAGCATATACCACAGCTGGCTTTGAACAGAGATTTTGACAGGTTGCCAACATTTCCCCGTGGCTTTACAAAGCAGGGAAAGGAAGTGACAACAAATCTACATGGACTGTAGCCAGATGAAACAACAGTACTTCGCTAAGTGATGGCAGTTACCCCTCCTGAGTATCAAAGTCCTCTGCTGCAAGAACAGAGAGGTATGAGAGCTTCTATGAAGGACATGGTAAACAACCTAACCCAGGGGGGTACTACCAGCTTATGCTATAATTGCTGCTCTATGCCCATCTAATGCCAAACAGGCAAAGAATGCATAGTTTTTCCCTTCATCCCAGTGTTTTCAAACGAACCCCCTCTCCCACTTCCCAAATAAAAACCTGACACGAAAACCATTTTTTGCTACTGAAGGCAGTGAGTTTGCATTGGTTTAACAAAGGTCAGTTTGTCCCATGGTTTCAACAACAAATAGGGTACTTACATTTAAGAATGCAATATTGTTCTTATTCTTCATTAAGACAAAGAAATTCATAGTAATTTAAAAAAAATCCAAGACCTGCAGGACCTCCACTATGTTATCACAATCAGAATCTGACCTTGAATTTTTAAGAAAGATGCACTGCAATCCTATCTGTTTTTAGAAAGGGCTTTGTATAAAAAGCAGAGTAAATTGCATCAGTGTCATTCTGTTTGTGATATCTTGTTGTAAGCTTTTCATAAGCCTTATTTGGACACTTTCTTGCTCATTATAACATGTTCTGTCATCCAGCAGTTTGTGCATGTTCCTCCCTTCCTGTCATGTTAAAAACATATCTATAAGTCCATGATAAACTCCCTTTCATTAAAAAGACGACATTGGAGAAAGCTGTAACCATCCAAAAACAGGAACTGCAGTTACTTCCATTCCCTTAGTGGGGCCCCTTAACATCTCTGCCAAGAAAGCAGTTCTGCAAAATGCAGAACTGGGCCATATTCCCTGCTGCTAGATCTTATTACAGTTTTACTGTCACCCATTTTACAAACCACACGTTACACATAGTTTTGCATCAGCCACAGCATATCAATATAATCTGCATATATTTTACTGCAAGTTACTTAATAAATGGAATACCTTCTCTCACTAGGGAAAAAATGACAAATGCGGCTGCCACAATCTCTCCAGAGCCAAAAATCACACTATTATTCCCTCCCCTCCCCAATTCTAGAAAATGCCTCATCTGCTTTCCACTTTGGGGGATATAGCACTTTGCCTCAGTGGTAAGCTTCCTCTCTCATTTCAGTTCCTCTTTGACTCCCCATTTCTCAAGGAGAAATGGCAGTCCTCTGGTACACAAACAGATAATCATATGTCGAAGAGAAACCAGTAGATTATCTTATCCCTTTCAATGGAAGCATCCAGGTCTCCATGAGACTATGAACAGAACCCACAAATATACGGTACCTGGACTAGCAGAGTGCCTCTATTTTATTTTCTTAACCCCTTGATAAATTGAAATAAAAAAAAAATGTATAAAAATAATTTATAAATAGGAGGCAAGTAACCATAGGGTAAAATGTGCTTAATACAACAGCCTTTAGCGCTGACCTTATGTACACAGCTTCATATTTCTAATGTTTGTGCACCACAGCTATTCCAAATGGACATCTCCCATCTATTGACAGTAAACAAGCTCTTTACCCATCTGAATGCAACAACATGTACTTTATTATTCACACTTAGGAAGACTGCCAGTAGTACTCCCTGTCCAGGAAGTCTGAATGTTTGCTTTTCTATCTCCATTTGCCAAATATAATTGGTTGCAATGTCAGTTTATTTTAATCGGATACCATTAAAAAAAAACAACAAAAAACCCAAAAAAAACAGAAGGGTGCCTTTTCAACTTCCACAGTTTTGGAAAAAAATATCCTATTAGCTTGAAGCACTGTCCAGAGAAGAACAAAAATAATACTTTCTAAAAGGATTAGATGGCTGATGTGTATGCAACACATAATGCTGGGTTTGAAACTGTTTGGTTTAAGTTTAGCAAAGTCTAATAAGTTATCAAGATGCTCCATGTCCTTTGTATTTAAGCCTTAAATATGATGGTTTATTCACTTGGAGAATTTTTTTTTTTTTTTTTTTTTTAACAGGGGAGGATATTTTCATAGTCTACTGCACACAAGCAGCATTTCAAGATTTTTTACCTCTCCTTATGAGACTCAGGTAAAAACTATTTGATACTCCTAGATCTGTTTACCCCCTTTATCCTTGGATCCTTGCCAGATGGATGTCATGCTATAGTGGACAGCTGAATCAAGTTCTTTAGCAGATTGGAAAAATAGGCTAAAATAGAGAGCCTTTAGCTGAGAAGCAGATTGGATCTCCTCTCAGTGCCCAGACTGGCAACTTTACCTCTTCTTCCAAAACACTGGGCACTCCATGTCAAGCTGAACCCATATTCTGCAATAAAGTCCCTAGTTTGTTTGGGTTTCTGGTGGAAATTTTGCAGCAATTTCAGCCCATTTTTTAAAAGTGTATGGGTTTTTGTTGCTTTAAATAACGAAAACAAATGCATACAACCAGTGACAGCACTTCTGTGTTACTTTAATGTTAAATTCCATCTAGTTTATGCTCTCTCTTCATTTGAAATTATCTTTTGGGTCTAGAGTTAACAACTCCTTAAGATGAATGTGTAGACAAAGCCTTACATGAACTAAGTCCCAATTATGATTTGCACACTTATTTTTTTCCTATCTAAAATGCCTTCAGAAAATCTTATAGCCTTCCATTGAAGAATGTCAGAACTCTACCTAAGGGTTTGTGCTATCAAGGCAGTTCCTAGCAGTTTAACTCCACTTTGTGGGTACAAGCGACTACAAGGGGGAAAAATGTGAACAGAGAGAGGGGACCCTTTGACCTTATTTTTCAATATCAGATTTTTAAGTTTCTGATTCCATGAATTGTAGCATCTGCTTCCTTTCTTTTCTTCCCACTTATTCTTTCTTCTTACACTTTCCATTATTTTTCCTCAATGCTTGAGAGAGAAAATAGAACAGCTGCCCCACTTTCTAGTTGCATATGGTAAGTATGACTGATGTAGTTTGTTACTGTACTTAACTTAATGGAATTAGTCCAAATCCCATTTTTTGAAGGATTTATTATGTCAGCTTCCCAATGTCCCTTGACTATTGTATTTCTGGACTCTTGTGTCATTGCTGCTATTTTTTAATACAATAAAGTTAACATACTTGACATTTGGAATGCAACACATGCATATATGGATGATTCTGTACATTAAGGGAGATTCAACATCCACCAGTACAGCAGCTTTGAGTACACAGGGCCACATTCTGGGCCATACACACTCCTATGGCATTTAGAAGCTGTGAGGAATTTACAGCAGGCAAGGAAAGAATTTCCGTGGCCTAGGAGCAGTGTAAGACTGACCTAAATGTTTGTATATTCTGTCCCCATGTGTATTTTGTTACAGGCCTGTAGCTCAGGACAAAGTGTGCTATAAAGATTCTAGGCTCTGCAGCAACCTACATGCAAATGAGGCAAGTCTAACATACAACAGCCTCTGGACTGGCTAACCTCATGTCTGATGCACTACCAGCTCCTGTAGAAGTGAAGAAACCAGATAAAGCAACTGAAAAGCCTGGTGACTGAAAACCTCTTGTGTTTCCCACTTCTCCTGCTGGGATACTTCTCTATTAATCTGGCTTTCTTGGATGGGAGTACTCAAAGACTGTTTTATTTCAACTAAAGCTAAAACTATTAGATTTTGTTAAACCAATGCAAGCTTTTATTTGAACACACTTAAATGAGCTAAGTGATTTCTATTAAATGTAATTTTGTAAAATCAAGAATTTTTTTAGTTAAACCAGTGAAAATTGCGTGCATAGATCAAGCCCAGGAAACATTCTGAACTGCATCTGTAGTCAGAAAAGTTTATGTAAATATGGCACTCTGATTCACTGGATCTACTCATTACAGCTTTAGTAAGAGTCACATCTGCCTAAGCTTAGTAACTAAAATGATTTAATGCATTCTATTTTAGTTGACTTATTAACAGAGTTCTTAACTATATACCAGTCACAGAATCATTACTGGCCATGGCACGAGTCACAAAACAACTTAATGCAGTTCCAAGATACCACATAACTTTTCAGGTTCAGCGATGGAAAATCTTTTGATTTATAACCCATAAACCCATAGCAAAGCAAATGATATCTCCTGCTAGGCAGAGAGATCTAGATATATGACAGTCACCTTAAGTCTGCTGTGGAGAATTGCTGGAAAACAGCTTAGGGAGGACATGGACATTAATGAAGAATACTGAGACTCAGTTCCTAAGCCTGAGGGCGCAGACAGAAGTGCAGCTCTCTGCTATAACAGAACCTTTTGTAGGAAGCGTTCTGAGTTGCAACAATTCCCCAGACCAAACAGAAATTCACTGTTGATTCCAGAGGGGAGGGGAATCTAGCAGCTGGCTGTGAGCCTGCAGCTGGTTTGCAACAGCCCCCTCCTTCCCGCCAGCTTTCTGCCAGCCAGTCCTGGTTTCAGAATGGGAGGGAGGAAAGGGAGCAGAGGGAGCCTGTTCTAGGGTTTCCCAGACAGCCTTGGAGGGTGGGGTGGGGTGGGGTGGGTGAATTGGAGCCCTCACACCTTGGGGGGGGCGGGGGTCCAATACTCCCACCCCACCCTCCAGTGGGGACTGAAAAAACCCCACAGTGAACTCCCCCTGCTCCCTTCCCACCACCCCATTCTGAAAACAGTGACAGGCTGGCAGGCAGTGCAGACACAAGTTACAGAAGAGGCCGTTTTGAAATGTCTTCATCTGAACACTCATACAACGAGGGTTCAGATTTTCACCCTATTGGCCATTTTTGAAGTGGTCTGCAGCTATGCACTTATGCTTGGTCACATCCATAGACGGCTTTCTGTGACCAGATTGGGCAAAAATGGGCACTTCTGGCTGTGCCCTTAGATCCTACCTTGTGACATGCTTTATAGCAGAGTAGTAGCCAACCTTTTAGGCAGGTGTGCCACAATTTAAACCCCATATCTTCCCAGAGTGCTGCTTTCATCCCCTTTGGGTGCCCGATTGGCCATTCTGCCTTCTGCTCCCTACCTGTGCTCCTTACTTGATCTGCTTGTCTACGTTCTGCTCCCTGCCTTGTGCCCCCTGCCTACTCTGCTGCTCTGCTTTCTGTTTCCTACCTTAGTGTTCCACCATGTTCCCTTCCCAACCTATCATGCATCACACACAGAGGCTGCTATGCCTCACACGCATGAGGAAGCCAGTGAAAAATCCTACTAACCTGTATGTGAGTAGATAAACCACAATGCTCCTGTCAGCAGTGCTCCAATCACAAATGCTGCAAAGGCGATGCCCACAACAGTCAGAGTGTCCAGGCCATAGAAAACAGCTACAAATTAAAAAAAAAAAAACAACATAAAAATCCAGTTCTCCCATTTTCAAGGCTGAAAAGTGATTGTAAAAATTTTCCCTGCCATTCTCACACAGATGTCTTTTACTTTTTTTGTATTTAATTGGACATCACTTAGACAAACAGGATGCTATGGAACACACTGGGTGCATCTACATATGCACTTTACTGTAGAGTAGTCTAATTAGCTCTGCAATAATGGTTTATAACCCATCTACATGTGTGCCAGTATTAGAGTGCAGTAAACTAATTAACATAGCATAGTACTGTTGGGGAAACTACTATTTTACAGCATGGTACTTTACCACACTGAAATGCAAGTGTAGACACTGACCAGGGGCATAAGTTGCACCTGGTTAGCTCTGGCTCAAATTGCTGCTGTCCCAGCTGTATGTGTAGATGCTGCACCTGGGAGCAGCTGACTCTGGCTCAAACTGCTCTGGAGCTTATTCCTTCACATTAATTGCACATGTAGATGCACCCACTGAGTAAGGAAAGACTATGCGCAGACTGCCAGAGGTGAGCATGAAGACTTGCTTTAGTTTATTAAACTGCTCTGTCACAAACCAAGTTCCAGCTCAACAGAACCCCTGCTCAGAATTAAACAAACATTTGTTGTTAATTATTCTTTGTTTTAAATTAAATACCAGTTTAACTTTAATGTGGTTTTAAAAAACCTGTGATGTGTTAGTAAAAGATCCCTTGGATTCACATGTCCTGCCACTTAAGCCAACTTTCCTCCATATTCTTTGCAACTTTAGCTCTATATGTAGGTGGAGACCGGAACTGCTGTTAAGTGAAAAGTGAAGCCAACAAAAAAGTCAGCAAAAACATAAATAGAAGCAATTGTTTTTTCATATTTGGCAGTGTCTGTAATAACTGAAATTAACTCCAGATCACAAAAATAGAAAGAAAAAAAAAAAATCAGTTGCTAGGCAAGAGGATCTTTATTAAGTACAATTTATATGATATTGTATCTGGTTCCTATATGCATTGTTCTGAATGTTAATTACCCAATTAGAGCAAACTCTAGCCTTTGTATTTTATTCCTTTTTGATCAGTAACACCTCAGTGTTGTTCTTCTACTGCATCAATTTGGGGGGGGTAATTTTTCTTCTGTGACTAATGTCTCCCAGTAAGCACATTAAATATTGTAAGCTACTGAATAACATTTTAATAATTGGGCAGGTAATGGAAAAAAACTGAATACAGTTCCTGATTCATGCCTAGGTCTGTGCTGATTGATGAGGAGACTTGAAGAAGGATAGCTAGGGAATGCACTGATTCAGCCACTGCATCTCCCAGTGCAATTTCTTTCTATCTAGCTTCCTATGAACACATCCATCACTTTCTCTCTTCCCATCACAAGCCTTCTTCCACCCAACAAAAGCCCCTGTAGGAGGCAGGTAGCAGCATCAGTATTATCTTCTGTTCCTCAGAACAATTCTCTTGGTGCTAAATTTGTGCATTCATTTGAGTATGGTACCTTTAAGACACCAGAGCCTGCTGAAGTAGGGTTACCATACGTCTGAGCTTTCCAGGATATGTTCTCTTTTTGGTTCCTCCCTTCTTTGCATGGACAGTTTTTTAAAATATCAAATAATGCCTGGGATTTTGCTCTGCTCAACAATTAAGTTTTTCCTGGCCCTTCCTGGTTTGCCCTAGCATGGAGCTGCTTGGGACTGGGGGGAGCAGGGAGAGGTTGATTGGAGGCAGGGGCATCACATGGTGATAGGACCAGGCCCAGAAGCTGCATGCAGGTAAGTCTGTGGGGGGCAGGGGTTGGAGGGCCAGGGCTGCGGGACTGCACGTGTGCGCGTGGAGGGGATGACGTGTGAGGGGGCGGGTGCCTGTCGGCACTGAGGGAAGCATGGTGTCCAGGTATTGGAGCTGGAGCTGTGGCAGGACAGGGGAGGCACCTGCCCCTCCAGCAGGGAAAGGGGGCAGGGGGGCCCTTTGGGGGCAGCAGGGAGCTGCATGACTGGGCCAGCAGCACCAGGGCCAGTGCCTGGGCTCGCAGGGGCAGGGCAGCCAGGAGACACTGTAGGACTAGGGGGAACAAGGGGGTGCAGGTCAGGAGTGAAGGGCACTGGCAAGGCTAGGAGGGCAGGGGATTACAGGTCAGGAGTGAGAGGCACCAGCGGGGACCAGGGGGCTGCAGGTTGGCAGTGAGGGGTACCAGCATGGTCTGGGGAATGTGGTACTGTGGGTTGGGAGTAAGGGGCAGCAGCAGGGCTGGGGGGTATGGCTTGGGAGTGAGGGGCAGGGCACAGGCATATCGCTGCCCCCCCCCCAAAATCATATTACCCACTCCACTCCCTGATAGGTGTCCTCTTTTTTAAAACTGAAAATCTGGTAACCTTCCTGAGGTAGCTTTTCACAATGCCTTTCTGAGAATTCACAGGCAGATTTGCAATTGCAAGAGCAGCCAGGTAGCAGCTCAGAGGGGTTATCTCCTGTTTCTGCCATGGATTCCTTTCTGAACTGTTTCTTGCTGATATCTGAAGTTTAAGTGTCCATTAAACTGAGTTGTGTTTTTTACAACTGCATTATCTTCTCCTCTGAATAGGGAGTTTACTAATAAGCAAGAGTTGCAGAAAGCTTGGGGTAGGGGGCAGAAGGAAGTATAATTTACTATTTCTTGGCTATCCTGAGTGTCTTGTCTAGACCCCAGACAAGAAAAGGACTCTTTCCATTCACTTTCCCTGCTCTGTCCCCCTCCTACCTTTTCCAGCCTCACTTTCCAGTCTTCTCTTTGTGTTTTCACCTGTCTACTATCATTTTTCTTTTCCTCCCATCTCCAAGTGCTGCATAGTCCCGATACCCATTTTGAGAAAAGATCTCACAAAGACTGAAAGTCACTGGTCCGACATTTTATCACAGCTGTGGGTTTTCTTGGATGCTGGAGAGCTGCAATTGCACATACTAATTTCTACACTCACGTGCTGAATTCCTATCTCTCAAAATTAGTGGGAATATCTCCAGTGCTGACAGCCACAGACTTAATTCTTTTCTGCTCTAGAATTTAGAACAAGTACTCTATCTTCAAAAGCTTTAGGATAATTCTCTTTATTAATTGATCACTTGCTAGACAATGGCTTCAGACTTAAAGGGCCGACATATGAATGACTTACGTGGCTGTGGTCCACTCACTTTGGGATTGGAAGGGAGTGGGCCTGTTTAAAATAAACAAACAAACAAACAGTCAATCAATCAAATCAATAATTATGCCCTGCATGCAGGACAAGACAAGCCATCTTCAGCACTGCATCCTGAGAAAGTCTTTAAATAGTGTGTAATTTTAAAAACTAGGAATTTCAGGAAATCCAGTCAGAATCGACTGACCTGGATTAGTTCATAAAAATTCCATTTGTATCTTGATTATCCTTCTGAAGAACATCGCCATTGTAGAGTGCATTCAGCATGCTATGCGCTGCTGGCAGGTGCTGCACAAACTTCTCCACCCAGTTGTCATCAATTCTGACTTACAGTAACTCATTATCCCAGTGCAAAGCTCTTTAGAGCACTGATTACTAAGGTTGCTTTGAGATTACCACATTCATCCAACTACTCACCAATCTTCAGTCATGGGGCACTAACATATTAAATCATTGTAACAGCCAACTATTCCCCTTTTACTTCTAAGGAAGGCTGCCTCCAGGTACAATGGGCCTCATTTTGACCAGTTTACATCCATATATTTTGATCCATGCTATACACACACAACAAAACACAATGTAAATTATTAGCTAATGCTCTCTCTTCTTGTTATTTATACTGAAAGATAAAGATCATAGCCATGATAATAAAGATATTATTCTTTGAAATAATATCAAAATATTATCAGGAGCATTCACTAGAAAAATAGGGAAAATTTGGTCTTTAAAAATGCAGTCTCCCCTACTTTCTCTTGTTTGGCTTCTCTTCTCTCCATTATATACATGACTGGTATCACTGTGGCAGAACTTACTAAGACAAATGTCAAGAGACACCTACTTCCCCAACTACTTATGCCAACACAAAAGCCAAAGATCCAGGCTATTATTATAATTAAATATCCTGCATTGTAAGCCATGGTTTACCTCTGGACAACCCAGCTACTAATGCATATCATCTCAATTCTGGCATGTCTAAATGTATTGGATGCTTCTGCTATGAAATGTGATGAGGTACTTAACATCTCTATCTTCAAAAAAAAAAAAAAAAGAGACTGAAATCAACTTTGCTATAGATGGAAGAGACATTTTGGTAGTTCCAAAAGATATTTGGAACTACCAAATAAAATTACTGGAAATTTTCCAAAGAAAATTACTGGATAAACAATACAGTGAGAAAACTAATAAAGTACTGCTAAGCAACAACTACAGTTTAGAGCCTCTTAAGATGCCACTTAATTAACTACCCTAAACAACCCATTGGATCAAAGGGCCAAAATTCTACTAGATCATTAGAAACATGTGCCTGCAATATCCAAAGTCGTGTTTATTTACCAGTAGAAAAAATACAGTGATGTAGTTTAACATGTGGTTATCTTCTGTACATCATCTTTCTTAGGTGAACTAGACAAGCAGGTTAAAACATTGATGTGAGAACTGGGAAAGGGTTCAGGATTATTTTTGTGAGCTTAAGAATTTAATTCCTGTTTTTTTAAAAAGCATTTTCATTCATCTATTTTGGAGTATATATTGCACTGAGTACAATTACTTTAGTCTCAGCCTTAATCTTCTCAGAATGTTTGAATATACATAATGGTACTACAAGACTGTCCACATGCTCAGTTAGTATATCCTAGCCTTGAACTAAATGCCTCCTGAAGTGAAACAGAAATTAGTTTTCCATACTCATTCTGTCATTGGCCTCTCCCCAGAGAACAAGGTTGCCAGTTAATGATAAGCTCTGTATCACATTACAATCCTCCACCAAGTCATCCAGTTCCTCTCCAATGGATTTTAAAGTGGATTGCTCAGTAGAGGTTTGTGCAACACAAGAGAGGAGAGTGTCTTTGAGGTCCAGGAAAAGGTGCGTAATTTTAATGTATTAGCAGCCAACTCCAACTGAAGCACGTGGAAGCACTAAAGTACTAACGCACATTCTATATCTTTGTACAGAAAAAAATGTTTGTCACTCACTTGACCTTTTTCTGTGACTTTGTTCTCCTCACCGATAAAAAAAATCAATTTTTCCATCCCTCATATAATTTGAACAGTGAAATGAGACAGATTTTACAACAAAGAACATGAATTTCACAGAATACAATGGGCTTTATCTATATGCCTTTAATTCTTATTCTGCCAAAAACAAATGTGATGTAAGGATGCCAAAGTGTCAAGAGAAATAGAATGCAACACTTCTGATACCGTTTGGTTTTAGGAGATTTCATTGGGATCTGGTATATAAAGCTGAAGAAGTGAGTTTGTAAAACCTGTAATGCAAAATTAATGGGGTTTATGTATTTATATTGTCATTGATTTTTCCTCTAGATGCACAGCCCCAGAACATATTACAGTCAGTGGGAGTTGTGCATGACGTACAGTGAAAAAAAACAGACATCACCACATTGAACAATTTGTTCTAGCTCCCAAAACATCAAGCCTACAAGCTTCTTCACTTGGCTTACAGAGCAAATGTAATAGGAATAGTTCCAATAACATGGCTTGCTGCAATGAAAGCTAGCCTGTTCCACATCAAAGGAAATGGTAACCTGACATCTCTGAGATGCAAATTCTCTTATTTAGTAGTGCAGTGCAATTTCTTTTCCACATTTTAAGGAATCACTGTATTAGCCAACATTGGCAAGCAACATTCAGAAAGTGGCCATTTGATTCATTGGGGAAAAGCTGCATAATGACAAAGATATGTTGTTAGTGTTCTATTGTACATTATGCCTGAAATCTGCAATATTCTTGGAAGAGTTCCATCAAACATCCCACAGTCCATTGGTGGGATGATGCCAATGGCGGTGTCTGCAAGTGGTTGCTAGTCAGCTCTTGCCACCCCCACCCCCACCTGTGGGAGCTCCCTGCTCATTGTGGCCATGCCCCTGGCACTGACACCGCTGCCGCCGCCTGCAGGTGGTCACCATGCCCCCAGCCCCCGGGAGCACGCTTCGTTCATGCCACAGTCAGACTAGATCACCTACAATACAACAAAATATTCTATCACAATATTGTCTCCTAACAAATCAACATAAATCTAGCTTGTCTTTATACAAAGACTCTGTATTCTTTACAAAGAAAAAATGTCTAAATTAAGTAATAGATTGAGGTAGCACATAAAGCTCTAAACACCAGCTAGGGACAGGCATTACATATAAACCGGTTTAAGTGATCAGAAACTGGTTTAAACCTGTAACAGAACAGATGTTCAGTGCACATAAACCAATTAGAAAATGGCTGAAACCGGTTTGAGATAAACATGGTTGAATGTAGTATCAAACTTAACCGATTTGGGTCAAACTGATTTATGCAATATCTGTCCCAGACCCCTTGCGGGTTTAAGATAAACCAGACACCCCCAGCATCTCAGCATGCTCTCTGGGCTAAGCGAGGCTCTCTGCTCCACAGGAGGGCTGGCCCCTCCCCTTTGTTCTCTGGCTGCAAGTGGAATTCCCCCCTCCCCTCCGCCTTGCTGAGGTATCTGTGTATTAGCTAGGTAGAATCAATAGGTAGCTGGTAATGTCCCTCTCTTGTTTTCTTAATAAACAATGAGTTAGAAGTGATCAACACTATTATCAATTCCCTGCTGGGCTAAACAGAGCATCCTGCTGGGCCTGGCCACACCCCCCTCAGCTCATTACTGTGGAAGGGAAGGGAGGGCTGCTCTAGTGCCCCCCAGCTTCTAGACTGAGCCACTGCAGGCATGTGCCTGCATTTCTGGGATGTCTGTGCAGTTACAAAGTGATTTAGCTTATCCAGGTTAGACTAACCTGCAAAGATTGAATCAACTCAGCCTCAGGCTTTTTGAAAGTTTGTCCGTAGCCCAAGAGGGGACAAGAGCTCAGAATGTAAATCCATTTGCTGAAAAATGAACTTTAGTTCTACAGTTTACTCATTCCCAACAGAATACATTAATCAGGGAGATCTGCATGAGGGGAGAGTTCAGGATAAGGCCCACACACACAGTTTTAATTGTACCATATTTACATTAAATATTTGCCTTTAATTTTTTGTGGATTTAATCTGTGCAAAAAAAAGAATTTTATAAAACATGGGCTAACGTGCTGAGTTAAACAGAAACAGTTGTTGCTTATGTCCCCTAGCAAAGCTCCATGGTACTAGAAGCTGTTTAAACACTAAAAAGCACGCACTGCAGCACTAAAGTTAAAGGATTTCTGATCCCCATCTTTTGACTCTCTGGAAAGCATTGAGAAAGTTCAAACGGCCTTGCATGTAACAAATGGAAGATTTTGATCTCCAAGTACAGCCATTAAAATCTTCTAATTAAATTGCCAAGCTAAAATTAAAAAACAGATAACATGCATGTATTTTGTTTTATGAATGCGTTACAATGCGCATCCTTGCTGTTGTTGTCAGAGGGGCTCTGGTAAGAAGTATTTTCACACAAGAATCTGTAACAATAGTTCATATTTTCCATGTCTCCATAAACATAAAGGAGCAGACCTGCAACTAATATACTTAGGCATAAATCAGTTTTCTTCAATGGTAACTATGACCAATTAGTTCACACCAACTGAAGATCTGTCCCACTGGATCCAATCTATTTTTTCATACATGGGTACAGCTCCCAGTGACTTGTACTGGAATTGTACTTCCTCCTTAGAGACAGAAGTGAGCACATTGTATTTTAGTTTATATTTGCTACACTATAAATGTAAACAAAAATTTTCTTAAGTGTACAAAAACTAACACTTTATTGACACAGAGACATAAGAATGTCAAATGCATAGCCTATGGGCCATGTAGGAATGTTTAAGAGGGGGAAACTTATTTTCATTGCCTGTTTACACTTGAATGAGCCACTAAGATAAACACCACCAAATCATTTTGCTGCATGGCCCTAGAAATAATCAATACAAATGCACAAAATAGTTTAGATAAAGTGTGCGTTTCTATCATAATTCAGGTGCCAGAGAAGCCAGTTCCAAAGCTTTCCAGGCCTCTGGGAACTGGAACCAGTACAACCAGATCACACAAGAAAAGAATGAAAAGTGACTGATTTCTTTTCACTGGCAGAATGCAATCCCTCGATTTTGGTCCCTGTCCTTCCCTCCCCCATCACACAACCCACATACGTACAACCACGAAAACTCTCATTCCACCCCACCCCAAAGGTCAAACTGGATTACATCAGTGAATTCCACGGAGCATGCCTAAGGGGCTCATTGACGTCAGCATCAGGGTAGAAGCCTTTCCAAGTCAGTTTGGACAAAAGCCAGCTGTCAGACAGCTATAGGAACTCTTATCTGATAATGTCCTTTAAAGACATTCATACAATGAAAGCTGTTGGTCAAGACTGTATTGATTTTGGCTGGATTAACGGGTGATTCAAAAATGAAAGTTTAGGGACACGTTTCACTAATTCTGTGCCAGGCCAAGATTGTACGAGCGTGTGTAAGAGTAGAGATCCAGGGCTGCTTTATTCTCCACTACACTAGTAAATAAGCAGCATGCTATGCACTGCAGCACAGGATACCAAGATTTGATGTCCCATCCTACTCTTCCACCCTTTTATCTGGCAAGGGCTGAAGAAGTGTAAGTAGTTGGAGCATATCATCCTTTACATTAAAAACTGCCCTATGTCGTTGGCACAGTATGCCTCCAAGTTACACTCAAAGGTTTTGAAAGGAATATAGCAACTGGTTGCCACAGTACAGGGCAGATTTTAAGATGCATCAAAAATATATAGAATCCAGAGGGAAGGTTTACAGCTAGATTGCAACACAACTGAACAATACTTTGCTGAAATCATTCAATCTGCAGTGGCAAGGAGCCTAGAACATTAAAAAAAAAGTCCTTAATCCACCTGGTCCTAACAGTCAGATTCCCCTTAGAGTAGCTCATCACTCTTAATAAATAAGCCCAGAACTATTTTTCTAAAACCTTCGTTGCAAAGCTGATAATGCTTTACAGACTGCCTTTGTTCCAGGACATACATTTCCTCCCCCTTTTAAAGATTTAGGACACAGCCTATGTAAACAATTGGTTAATTTATATGACTTCAAGTTCTCACTTCTGAGACAAATGTTGAAAGGTGAAAAACTGATTTTGCGTTAAAAACTGTAAATAGAGGTTATCAAAAAACATAACTCTCATTTCTCAAGTAAAAAAAAATGCAACTGAAGTGGCTGCTTCTAGAAGAAGTGGCTTAATGATTCTTTTCCCCCCAAGAGGTCTGAATGGAAAACATCAAAGCACCTGCAAAGCAAACAAAAATACCTTGGAGGAGCAGCTCCCAAGAGCAAGAGCTTTTGTGAAAGACAGTAATACAACACCTCCACATGTAAGTGTTACAACCAACTGTTCTCCATTGTGAGGTTATGTAAATAGGCAATTAGGTTGAAGAGTGAACACAACATAGGCAGATTTGAAGAAAAGCCTCCAAGAGAAAAAGCTGAAAAAATGTTAGAAAAAGTAGGAAAGAGCTCTGCTTCTTTCAGCACCATGCAATGCAAAAGTACTGCAGGAAGAGCACTGATGCTGGATGCCCTGTATAGATCATAACTGCAAAACATTCTTAATATACAACTTCAGTATTTCTCTGATTGGGGCCGTGATGTGCTCTTGTTGATCAAAAAAGATCAGTCCCCATCACAAGCTGGTGGCTAACCATATTCAGAAGTCATCTGGGAGTTAACAAATGAAAGAATTATTTTTGTCCAGTGTCACTTAACTTTCTTCAGAGCTCTTAAATCAGAGGCAGAGGGAGGAATATAGCAACTTCCAATTCCCACCTTTTAGGTTTGTACAGAAGTTGTTTTTTTGCTATTTAAAGCACTTTATTGCCGTGACTTAATGGAAGTGCACAGCAGTACAGTACTTTAAAATCGGTACAGCGCTATAAATTAACCCTTGTTAAATGAAGTATTAAATTTAAAGTGTTGTATTTTACAGCACTTCAGCAACCTACAGCACTTTAAATTAGTTCTGAATGCTGGTCAAATTTCTGACTAGTGGAGAAGCTCCAGGAGGCTGTGGAGTGCTCCCTGCCTCCTAGCCTGGAGAGTGCAAGGCTCAGAGTATGCTCCCCGCGCCAGCATTTCTATCATGTTTAAGAGTGCTGTAACTTTATAATGCTATAAAAAGTGCTCTAAAGAACAGTGTTGTAAAACATGCACGGAGCACTTCTGTATGCACCTTTTTGTTCCCAGGCAGAAGACACGGCCGAGGCAGGATGGCAGAGACTAACTGGTTCAGAAAGGCATATGCTTTCATAGGTAACAGCCTACTTAGTCAGATGCCACGCTTCCCTGCTCCCAGGGGAAGGCATTTAAGCACAAAGCTCTGGAGTAGTAAACAAGGAAAAGGAACAGACCACAGCCATTGAGCAAGTCAAATGTGGCCTATAGAAAGAGAACAAGGTGTTGACAGATGCTTAGAAAAAAAAGTCATCTGGATATTAACTGGTGATTGCTGGGTGTGGCAGCAGTGGCTGCAGGCGCATGAGCCTCCATGGCAGGCTGCTGCCGGGCTCTGGGCCTTCTGGTGCTTCTGAGCTGGCCCAGGCAGCTGTGGGCACGAAGGACTCATCTCTCACAGCCAGCCAGGCTGCCAAGGCGCCTGCCCACAGGTGCAGCAGTGTTGCCTAATTGCCACTGCCTAGCCAGCCACCACCCATACGTCCTGAGCCAGGCTGTCAGAGTCGCAGCCAGCTGGGAAGGGCCTTGACCTGGAGTCCAGCCCAGGCCAACCCGCTATCCAAGGGCTGGCTGCAGGTGCTGCTGAGGGCAGGTGCAGAGTGGCCAGCCTGGGCTGGGCGATGGGGGCAGGGCCTTCCCAGCCGGCTGTGGCTCCATGACGGCTCAGCCTGGCCTGGACACGGGGAGCTGGGAGAAATCCAGGTGCACAGCTTCTGCAGCCCCAGCCCAAGCCCCAGCCGGCTAGGAAGGGTGCTACCCCTGTGGCCCAGCCTGGGCCAGCCCCTTCGTGCCCACCCTCAGCAGCACCCGTGGGCTGGCTCAGCTCAACCCCACAGCCCCAGCTCTGGGCAACGCAGGGCCATACCAGCTGGCTCTAGACGTGTCCCCTGCCGTGAGAGTGGCCAGCCAGGGGGAAAGTTGAGCAGACCCCAGCTGGGGTCCCTGTGTCCACA
>NW_005842008.1:681508-749601 GCF_000455745.1 Alligator sinensis
GGGCAGACCCCAGCTGGGGTCCCTGTGTCCACAGGACAGAGGGGAGACAGGGGAGTTTAATCCCCCTTCCTGCCTCCCCTTTGCGTGAGGTGTTACCCTGGCTCGTTTCTGGCCATGCCCCCCTCCGCCAGGACAAAGCTGACAAGGGCTGCGTCTCCCTTCCCCCTCCAGGCACACCAAGGCTGGGGGCCTTGCAAGCCGGGGTGGCAGTTTAAACCCCTCCCCAGTTATACTCAGCGGCCTGCCTCAGATGAACAGGTACCAAAATAACTCCGCTTTTTCTCTTTCCATCCTGGAAGTCATCTCTTGCTTAATTGTTCTGACTTTTCTTTCCTCCTCCTCCTCTTTCTCAGAGCAAAGTAGAAAGAGCAGGTAAGAGCAAGGAGATTCAACTGAATGCTCCATGTTGACAAGAACAAGGAGGCAAAAGATTTTAAGCGAAGTGGATGGGTGGTCACTTCTTTATGGACCTGTACATCATCCCTTTTGCCTTCTGACTTCCAAGAAGGTAAAGCCATAATATTACCTGTCTTTTTTATCCCTATGGGGAATACTGCAGGGGAGGTCTATCTAATGTAGGGTTATGGATATTAAAAGCCATACCAAATGATCATGTGTAGCATAGCACTCAGGAATCGGTATATTTTCATGAAACTACACTTATGTTTTTCATAAAGGTTATAAATGAGTTAATATACTCAACCCCCAACCAAACAGAACTAATGCATGCTGACAGTTCTTATCTCTTTCTTAATGATCTAATCTTCTAATGGAACTGTCTTCCCTAAGGCTGCCCGTCTGCTTTACAAAATTCTACTATAATTGCCATACTAAAATAAATATTTACAATCACAAAGAAGAAATTACATAGCAGATAATAAAGTACTGCTTTCAATTTCTAAATAAGAATGAATTGCTGGAAGTAATTCTACCATATTAATACTTATGAAACCCATATTATTATATAGCACAAAAAAGAGTATTCCTTTCTCAATGCCTAGCCAAGCTACTTTACCATAAAGAAGTAAAAGAGGTTAAAAAAAGCACGACTGCCAGCATTCAGATATTATGGAGATGTGTGCCCCAGATCTGTAAATGAATAACATTTTGCAAGAACAACAGCCCCATTAGAACATACAGTGCTTGGAGCCATAGTTTTAAGATTCCAATTCTCATATGTTGTATAATGCAATATAGCTATGTTAACAGGTTCAAAATGTATATTGCTACCTTTTGGTTTCTCTTCATGGGGTATTACAGCAAGGGGTTTGGTAAATGTCTTCTTATTCTGCATCATGGCCAAGATCATATTAACATTGAGAGAGGTGCAGGCTTCATCGGGAGGAATGCACTGTGGGTGGAAGTAACAGTGTGTGAGGTCAGGGATTCACTCAAAATAAAACACAGTATCAGCCAGAACAGCTGCACAGCTGTCTCATTATCAGAGTTGTTCACTCTTGTTTACTGAAGAGAAACAGGAGATTTGAATGTTATCAAAACCCCAAAACAATCTCTGTAATATTGGTAAAACGAAACATTCTCAACCGTGCTTCAAGATGTAAACTTCGCTTTAATACTACATTTTCTAAAACTCTATGGGAATTTACTACAGAATTTTAGTGACTATGATTGCTGTATTCTAGGATAACAAAGGCTGATGCTGATTGCCACTGAGGAAAGGGTTTTCAGAAAACTCTTCCCAGCTACCATCCATTGTAGCAGGTAACTTTCTGCACTCTTGGATCAACTTGGTTAGGCTTCCAATTGAGTGGATTTTCATGGACAGATATTTTATGGGTTTTATCCAAACAGGACAAAGTTTTACATGTACAAAAACAGAGCTGAGTTTTGCAAATCTGGTGGTCAATAACATAGCTCATTAATACAGATGCAGATTAATAATAATGATAATAATAATAATAAGAAAAACAACTGCTGCATTTTAGTGATTATGCACATAAGTCCCCAAAAAACTAAGGGGAAGTCAGAATTCCTAGAGTGCATATCTTTGCCAAAGAATGGATTTTGCTGGTTATAAAGCAACTGTTTTACAACTGTCTCTCACAATAACCAGACAGAAAACAGGAACTTTGTTTTGATGTATGAGAGTAGCCCAATATGGGGAATTTACTGTAAAAAACCCCCACCACCACCAACAAAAACCACAAAGATGAACAATACAAAAATGAAAAAAAAACAAACCTACAAAACCCCCAAAACAACCAAAATGTTAACATTCACTTATTTCCTTTCCAGGATCTCTTGAGGCAGGTCAGCCTTGCAATTCACATGTGGAAATTCAAAGACAATTGCAATATTATCTCAGGAGGTTCTGGAAAGTTAACATTAACATTAGCCAGGCTACTACTATATGATCTGAATACCAGAGATAAATCTAGACCCACACCCCTATGGCAGGCAGCTTCTATTTACCATATCTAACCATTTTATGACATTTTAAGTGAAAACATGTAAACATGTGATAAAGATTCATCACAGCTGTTAATGAAAGGGCTCTATAAACATTCTCAGGTCCACTAATAGCATGTAAAATACATTAATCTGAGTCTATACAATTTCTAATAGAAAAAATAATATCTGGAAGTGCTATGATCTGAATTTCCATTTATCGTGAAGAAAATATATTTATAGCCAAAAGTTCAAGCTGGTTAAGAAGCTACTGACCTTAGGCAGTCCTTGGGTATCTTTCTCTTTATTTGTACATAATGTCAGCTCGCAGTGAAGAAACAGTAGTGAAATATTAAATATTGGCTTAAACACAAAGCTAAACCTCTTTTTGTCTGTCTGCACTTGTGGTATAGGACGATTCACCTTCTGTTCATTGTAGAATTTAACAGATTCATCTTTAGGACAAATATTTTCTATGATGGTGTAGTCAGACATCCTATCCGGGTTTGAATATGGAGAAATAAAGCATGTTTGGATTGCAAAACCCAGGGCTCTATCAGCTTTAGTCACAGAAACCTGTGCAGAAAAAATAAATTATTAATAACTTAGGTAGGGCATCATTTTGTCAGCATCATGTAGTATTCACTTCTTGCATAATGATGTGGTTTTAGCATGCCAGCTCCAATTAGGAATACTTCCAAGTCTAAAGTCTCAGCAGGTACTGGGTAGCGTCTGGTTGATAAAGCAATAATGAGGAGGAATTTGTGGGTTCAAATACAGCTTATCCACTGTCTCGTATTGTGACCCTGGGCAAATGCCTTGAGGTCCTTTGATGTTATGCACCCAGCATGAAAACATCCAGGCAAAATTGGGATTATTTGATGGAATGAATGCTACATCTGAACTGAGTTTTTGGGGAAGTGAGGAGCATTAAACTTCCTCTCCCCATAAATATATGGGCAAAAGTACAAGACTATCTAAGGAATTACAAATTCTATCCTTCTGTATCCTTCACTTAAGGGAAAAAATAAAAACATACAGTGGAATGCAGAGGCAGAGTGAAGAGGTCATGGTTTGAAGTATGGGAGGAGCTTGTGGGTTGTGTGTGGGGGCAGTATAGTAACAAACCATGCAATTGTAACTTTTTTTCTGCAGTGGATCATTTCTATTCTTTTATGAGAAACAACACCCACTACCTCAGTGCACTGATGCTATGCAGACAAGCTGGAAGGCAGATAATGAATGCCACAAAGCAAATTGTAAAAAAAAAAAAAGTTATGATGGCAGATTTCCAAGGGAAGAGAAAGCAAATTAAGCATGTTATTCCTATAAACAGCACAAGTGTTGCACCTAATTATCTTCACAGCATGATCAAAATAGTCCCAAAAGCAATAACATCTTTATTATAAAAATTGGTTTCTGTATGTACCCAAACCAGATGCATTTTATGTATATCTAATAGAGAATCTATCACATTGTCCTATAGTCCACAGAGAAATCTCTGGATGTAGAAGTATGCATACTGAATGATGTAATTTGTCCCTGAAGTGATCAATAATTTAATTGGAGATGAAATGGTGAATTGAATCCCCCTAACCAAGAGAGGCAATCTATAACTACAAACTGGAAGTAGAGAGTGATAAGTACGTGTGGGGGAAATAAGAGGCACAGTGGAGGGAGAGGAAAGAGTCAATGGTATAAAACAATGAAGAAAAGGGACTTGTGGCAGGGATGACAAGTATACCATAATATCTCAAGGAATTCAAATTTCATCCAGTAATACATAGTTTTAAAAGAAAAGCAAAAGAGCAAGGATAGGCAAAAACACCACATAAGAGCAAGGCTGAATAAAATCTACACTGTGAAAGTACAAAATGATTCTACAGTTATGGTGAGATTAAAATGCTGGTAAGAAAAGCAAAGGCAGAGAATGAACAATGGCAAAGTTACTGCAGTAAAGAAAATGCTTCTTCTTCCAAGAACCAGAATCAGCAGAGGAGAGACAAGGGCAGGGTCCTTAGGGATTTTGGCCCAAGTAATTTATGAATTAAAGAGGTGGACAGAAACAAAAATACTTTTTTTTTTTTTTTTTGTGAGTGAGAGCAGAGGATGGGGGAATAGATGCCAGAGACTGATATAAATTTTCCACTGTGAAGAAAAGAGAATGAGAAAAATTCAGTTGGTGCCAGGACAGGTGATGAAGAAATTAGAGCATCTGTCTGAAGAAATAACTCCAGAACCAGACAAGTCCCAAGCCAGAGGGATTCATCCCAGAATACTGAAGGAAGGGATGGTCTTCGTCCAAGTGAAAAACTAATAACTTTTATTAAAATATTCTTAAGTCATTTTGATATATTTCAGCTTTGTTTAAATTTTATTAAATATAGTTTTCACCACCAGAATTGTCAAGTCTTTGGGGAAAAAAGTAATTTTTATAGGCATAAGATTAAAAGGTAACTCAACATTTACAGAAGCATGAATTGTCCATTAACTAAAAGTCCTGTCTGAGTACTGTTTAGCAAATACATTTGGAAACATCAATGGTAATTACCATTAGAAATACACAGTTCTGTGTAAGACATCTCTTTCTACAGTGGACCTTATTTTTGGAGGTTTCCTAACTACATACAAAGCTCTTGTCAGAATTTCTTATCATTGCCTGGTTGGTATCTTATTAAAAGTGCAAAGAAAATAAAAAGATCTTCAAAACCAATACAAAATCTAAATCTTGAATGATTTTTTTTAAAGGTAGCAGGTACAGCTTGACTTCTGTTCTAGATTTAAAAAAATGGAACAAGTAGTGACATGAAGGTTGGTTGGAGTTATAGCAACCCTGTTCACACATCTACATCCACCATGAACTTGGATTGGAATGATGGATTATTATTTGATATCTCCTTTGGATACAACTAAATTTCATTCATTCAGATTTGTTGTTTTTAAATTACAGAGATTAAGCCTCACAGGCTACATCTACACAAAATGTTTACTAATTGCCTAATTACTACTCCTACATTTACTAGTTGCCTAATTAGCTCTGCAGTAAGTGTCTTGGTGTCTACACATGCAGGATTATTAGGCTAGAGTAAACTAATAAACTCCACCACAGGTTAATACTTGTAAATACAAGTACTACCCTATGGCAGAGTATTTTACTCCACAGCAACACACATATAGAAGCTGACCCAGCTGCCTGAGGCATGAGTGTGCTTCAGCGTGAGGGCTACCTGCCAGCTAGCCCTGCACTGGAGCACCCTAATGCCCCAGCCAGCCCCTCTGCAGCACGCTGAACCAGGTCTGATCAGCCCTAGGCTGGCAGGCTGACCCTCCAGGCGGCTTGCCAGTCGGGGCTGCTCTGACATAGCTCAACATGCTGTGGTCCCAGGCACACATGTGAATGTGGCACACAGAAGCAATAAACTCTGGTGCAATATGCCAGCCCCATCAGTGTCTACACATGTGTGTAGAAATACCTACTCTAGCCTGGGTACTGGAAGCAATCTAGCAAGACTAGCACAGCTCTACTTGGGCTAATTTACCCTGTCCCTCAAGTGAGGGTATCTGCAACTAGACTGTGGATAGTACTCAAGCTAGTTCAGTCATGTGCACTATGGACATAACCTAGGAGTCAGTGAGGACTATTTAGAACCATGGTATGATGGGTTGCAGGATGAATCTTTGTCACTTTGTAGACCTAAAAAGTTCTAAACCACTGAGTCAAGCAGACAAGCTGTGTTGAAATGTCTCTTGCATCTTACTGTGTGGCCTCATGTAAATCTCCTAACCTCCCTGTTCCTCAATTCCCCATCCATGAAATGGAGATAATACTCACCACAATCATCATACTTATTCATGCTTACAGAGCTTTTTGAAAAATATGAAACTCTGCAACTGTAATCAAACCATCTGTGTAAAACTTCATGGTATAAAAGGGACAACACATGTAAATGGCACCTGATGCAAAGCCCACTGAAGTCAATGGAAACCACTGCATTCGGTTCACTGAGCTTTAAATTAGGTCCTGAGTTTTCTTGGGTACCAGTATTTCAAGCTGGCGTAGCAGGTGATGGCAGGATTGTATGAAAGATTCCAAAAAAGCCCAGACACCAAGTTACACTTTTTTGTCACATGGGAACACCTAACTTGGGACCCAGGAAGAGAAATATAAAACTATAACTTATTTTGCATGTATCTGTGTCTTTCAGATGAAGCTATTCCATGTTACCACATAAAATAAACTCACATGCTTCTAGTTTTGTTTGTTTTTATCAGTTTGGAATTATCCAACAAACATAGCTGCAGCAATTTCCATATACAGTAAAATCCCTGTTATCTGGCATTTGAGTAACCGGAACACTCTATTAACTGGAATTTCCGGCTGGCCGGCTATGGGCGGGGGGGGGGAAGAGGGGAGGAGGGGGAAGCTCACATGTAGCAGATACTGCTACCACCCACCACCCTGCACTGCAGCTGTTCCATGTGCGGCCGCTGCCACCCCCCGCCCTCTGCTCCATGTGCAGCCACCGCCGCCCCGCACCTCCCCTCTGTGTCCAGCTGAAAACTGCCAGCCTCAGGTAACCGGTATTTTTAGATACCAGGCACCCCCATTCCCCACTCATGCAGGATAACATGGATTTTACTGTACTACCCAGGCACTTCGTTTATCGAGAATTGATGCATGTTATGTTTTTTTAAGCTGCTGCAAGTTTTAGCACAGGTACTCTGTAATCACATTTCTGAGCAACCCTTTGACACCTACTGACATGTAGTACAAACTAACATTAATATTGGTCCAAAACCAAAGGCGCATGATTTTACCATGTAGTTCTTGGGCTGGGTCCTACCAGAGTCAACAGCATTTCAACCCATGGTGACTCCACAGCTCAGCACTGCTCAGTATGTTTGTGTACTTAAGATAGTTCCCGCAAAGGATCCATGTGCTAATTAGCCCCCACTCGTGACTGGAACTGGTTGTTTTTGTCACAAGTCCGGGGATGCTCCAAAATGTATATTCAGATGAAGCACAGGGCAACCTGGTCCAGTTTCATTAACCATATGCACCAGGCTGAGAGAAAAGCCAATAGAGGGATTCTGGGTGAACTCTATACAATGTCATGGTTCACCATGATGGTAAAAAGAGTTGGTGGTGGGGGGAACTGCACTTAATGGGCACTGCCATATGTCTTATTCAGATGGGCTACTGTAACTTACTCTTGTGGTAGGTTCCCATCAGCATGTTCGCCCAATGTGGGGCATGTGTTTTATAATCATGCTTAGTGTTGGCTGCATTAAATCAACTTCATAAATGGTTTCCATTGCTGAGCACATACAATGCCTTTGGCAGTAGTTTAACGACAGACAGTGTACTTAATGAGATTTTGTTGCATATGATTGAGGGGGCTCCTTTCCCAATGCCAATTGTGGGGAAAAAACCTTGTCTTATATTTGAGTAAATATGGTAAAAGGCCAGATTTAAGTACTATTCTGCATTATCTAACTAGAATAACAGAGTTTTCCTTGAGTGATCTGCCCATTTTGAAAGGATTCCTCAATCTGCAGCACAAAGCGTCATCCTCCTCATTATCCTATGGTTTACCTCTTCTGAAGTCACAGAACTTTACACCTGTGCGCTGTGTTTGAGGCAATTGCATAGTGCTGGTTTTCAGCTGGAAAGCACACATTTGGCTAAATTTACATGTCTATGTAGAACATTTCAGCTCATCCAAGTGCCTTGCACAGTTCATTACCTCAACGTAAATCTGTCCATTCTCAGCAACAGAGAAGAGTCCTTGGCAGGGAGCCAGGAAGAGATCTGTCTTATAAAGCTCCATGTTGAAGGTCACATTGGTGATACGCGGTTCAGAAGGCCAGAATACGGGAGGATTAAGAGAGGCTTTGCCACCCTCTGCCTGGTGCAGTGTGCAATTAAACTAAAACGAACAAAGCAATACAAATAAATCCCAGCAATTATACAATGAGAACAGTAGTTATGCAAGGGCAAGTTTGCCTCCTCTCCTACCCTATACAGCTCTTCAATAAGGTCAAACGAGATAGATGTGAGAGCAGAACTAGGGTCACAGTAAAATATTTCAAGATAACATAGAATAATAGGGTTGGAAGGGACCTCAGGAGGTGATCTAGTCAAACCCTTGATCAAAGCAGGATCATCCCCAACTAGATCATCCCAGCCAAGGCTCTGTCTAGCCGAGTCTTAAAAACCTCCAAGAACTCCACAACCACTCTGGGTAACCTGTTCCAGTGTTTTACTATCCCCCTAGTAAGTTTTTCCTAATATCTATCCCTCAACTTCCCTTGCTGCAACTTGAGACCATTGCTCCTTGTTCTGTCATCTGCCACCAGTGAGAACAGTTTAGCTCCATCCTCTTTGGAACCATGTTTCAGGTATTTGAAGGCTGCTATTAAATTCCCCCTCAGTCTTCTCTTCTCCAGACTAAATACAGTTACCTCAGCCTCTCCTCTGAAGTCATCTGCCCCAGACCTCTAACCATTTTCATTCTCCTCTGTAGTGGAGGGCCCCAAACTGGTCACAGTACTCCAGATGTGGCCTCACCAGTGTTGAATAGAGGGGAACAATCACTTCACTTGAATTCCTGGCAATGCTCCTACTAATGCAGCCCAGTATGCAGTTAGCCTCTCTCATAACACTCTTGGCTTATATTTAGTTTATTGTCAACTGTAACCCCCAAGTCCTTTTCTGAAGAGCTGCTGCTTAGCCAGTCAGTCCCTAGCCTGTACCAGTACATGGGATTGTTCCATCCTAAGTACAGGACTTTGAATTTGTCCTTATTGAGTTTCATGAGATCTCTTTTGGTCCACTCTTCCAATCTGTCTACGTCTTTTTGAATCCTGCCCCTCAGCATATCTACTATACCCCCCAGCTTGGTTTCATCCAAATTGTCTCATATTCAGCTTACTGTCCACTATAACCCCCAAATCCTTTTCTGCAGAGTTGCTGCTTAGCCAGTTGGTCCCCAGCCTGTTGGGAATATATTTATCTGTGAGTACAAAACAGAGTTGTATACCACAACTATTTCAGGCCTGCTTGGAAACATCAGCATCCCCTCATCAGCATCCCCTGGAAATCCATTATCACCCGATTCCATGTCGTCGTCATCAGACATCCAACCGCTGCCTTCAACTGGTGCTGACAGCTGAATAACAATCTGCGCAAAGGAAATGAGGAATGGTAACTAGAGGCAGTTCTACAAAGGTGAGTTATAGCTCTGTTCTAAAGAAATAAATAAACAATTAACCTGAGAACAACTTGAAGGTCAAAAATGGTACGCAGCTAAGGAGATGGGGAAAACATGTCACCCATGCAGCCCTGCACGAAGCATTTAAGGGATGCAAAATATACATGCAGAAGTTCAGTTTGTTTCCAGAAATCAAGACCAGCAGAGCCATAAAACTGCTCTGTATGCTTGAAATGCTGCCTGGTACAGGTTCCTAAATGAGCATACCAGCAGACCTGGTCTGCTTCTGGTTTTTCTATCTCCCATCCTGATAAAAGAAATGGCTCTCTAAACTTGACTAATATCGTTTCCAACATTCAGCGACTGACTCAGGGGAAAAACAAACAAAACTGGTGCCATCAGAATTTTCTCCTCTATAATCTCTGTCATTTGTATTTCACTTTAAGACACAGCCCAAAAAACCTGCTATCCCTTTCCCCATTCCTCCTTTGCTTTTCTCTGAACTCCTACTTGATCCCTCTTTTTGACTCTACTATCTTTTATCTCTGCATGCAAGATCCTTTTCTCCTCTCTGCTTTTCTTCTCTAACCTTCTCCATTCTGCTTTTGCATTCTTCATTTGCTTCCTCACTGCCCTTCTGATTCTCCACTCACAACTTCATCTTTTTCTTGTCTGTAGCACAGCTGCTAACACAGAACATTTACTTCTCAGCCTTTTGGGCATCCCTACATACTGCTCAATTGACCTTCAGGGAAAACACTTCCCATATCTCTAAGACACAATGCATAATTCCAGAGCTGCGCTCCAGATTTTAGTTCTTTTTAAACACTCAGATGGTGTTTCAATCAAGGCCTTTGGTATGAGCCCATCTCTAAATCAAGACCCAGACAGTCTTGCCAGTATAGAATGGTTTTAACCAGGTGAGGTCAGATCAGGTTGCCTTGGCTGTGTTTAGGTTGGACTACAAACTTTCCTTTGTTTGCCAAGCTTACAGCAATGTTGCTGAAAAGTCCAAAAAGAGAGAAAAATGTTAATTCTTTTTGATCTGGCCTGGCCAAAACTTATTTGAGTTCATATGCTGTAAATGCTGTACCAAGTCTACAAGAAGAATTCTAGAATCCAATCTATACAGTACATATCCTCAAAAGCAGGGTATATAGTCCCAAATGAAGTGCTGCAATAACATCACTATACTGCTTTCTGTACTTGAGCTTGTTCATGCAAACAAACTAGCTGTGTAAACAAACTGGGATTTTATATATGATAGTGTACAGATCAGGGTATCTTATCTTCCCTCTGCATGATAAATGTGAACCTTGTTTTCAAACTGGAATGGCCCTATGCTTAGGAGCGTAAAAAAACTGGGTCTTCAAGGGCACTCAAGTTGGGAAACTGGGTTCTATACTTAGATTTGAGATTTGTGAAGAACAGATATATCCCTCAGGCAAATAGAGGAACATGGAATATTAGCGTTAAGACATTTTGGAATGAGGTTAATCCACCTGGGAAAAGTTTTAAATTAAATTGCCACAACAGCCTATAATATTTCCTTTCTTTCATCAGAGAAAAATATATACAAAAGTATATTTGAGGGCCTGATTGTTAAAGCCTACCAGCTTTTCATTGCGAGAGACTTGGAGTCAAGTATTATGGTAATGAACACTGGTGAAGTATATACTTGTGGACATTTGTTCAGTTATGAATTGACATCATACAATCCACCACCATCAGCAGTCTGCTCAGAAAAAATCCTGTACAAGCTGAACAGGCAAATGCAAGAGAAAAGCCTGCACAAATAATGCCATTTTCAGGAGTACTTTTATTTATAAAAGAAAAAAACCCAAGATAACTCAAAAGAATTTAAATAGTATGTTAATTTGTACTATCTTTTGCAATCATAAACCTGCTGTACTGGCTTATGACTAAATAGAGCCAATAAGTGAGGGTGGGGCAGAGCAGTCTCAGGGAACTCAAAGAAGCACTGTCTCTCTCTCCAACCAGCATGATGCAAGAAGAAGAGTGTAATGAATTTCAAAGTGGTGTGATCTGGCCTCCTGTGGGCTGCTATGGAAGCAAGGAGCATAATGCCATCTCCTCCCATTTTCTTTGGGATGTTTTAGTCTGCATAAGCACACTAAAGAAGTAGCCCTTATACTACTCTGAAGTCAGGGACTGCAACTGCGACCAGCTCTGGCCCTGTCTCAGGCATGAGACAAAGGAGAGGAGCCTCATATTACCCATGCTATAGGTTGATTGCAATCTAGTCCATATAGCTGTATTTGTGTCATTACAAAATTTAGCGGAGAAAAAAAAAAACACTCCTCCTTGTATGATACTCACAGAGTTTAAATAAACAATGTTATCCAAGGGATAGACTATCTGCCGTGTCCCACAGCTATGCAGTGCTGATTCCAAAATGAAATGGGTACCATTCATCTTAGCTTTACAGGAAGGATCCAGAAGTGAAAGCTCTGTCTCCATGTAGCCATTTGCCTAAAGAAGGACATTATTATGTATGTGTCTAGAACCTCAGTGGAAAAGGAATTGTTTTACATCCATAACTGCAGGTTAGAGTCTCACTTTAAGTAGCTTAGTACATTTTTTATGATTATTGATAACAGAAGAAAAGTTTACTGCAGTGGTGCCCTGTAAAATTCAATGTCAAAACACTATTCCCCACAATGGCTTGGTTGGGTCAGCAGAGAGAGTGTAGGAGCAGGGCAGTTAAAGTGTCATTACAGCTCCCGAATTACAAGTTCAAAGCTTACTCCAGATTCATGCTAAAAGCTGCCCCCAATCACCCCAACTGTAACTGGGTACCTGGCTGTTTAGGCTGCGGAGAGGGGTTAAAAGCAGCCAGATATGGCAGTTGCCACATCATTCCTTTGTTGCTGCCTTAACCACACAGTCTCCTTTGGCCATTAGACTGAGGCAGATCTTTGATCTTGATCATCAGTGAAGGAAGCAAACATAACATTGAATGAATGCAGCAGGTAGTGATATATTTCAATCTAGTCAGAATCTTATTAGGACCATCTTATATGGAATTGTGCCATTTGACCAAATTCAAAACGCCTTATTCTTCATGAGAACTGCATTCACAAGGCAGATTATTCCTGCCCAGGACATGAGTAACCAGTGTGTAGTTGGTGAGTGGTAGGAAATGGCAGGGATGGAGCCAGAGGAAGCATGGCAGCATCACCACAGTCCCCTTTGGCTGTGCCATACATCAGCTCTCAGCACAGGTTCTGGCTGGAAGCCTTCATTTCAGAGCCCAGTGGAGGTAGAGTGCTGCCACCACCACTTGTCCCCTCCTTTTCCTTGCTGCTGAATTTAGTGTGGAGGGGGAGGAAGGGGAAGGGCAAACAGCAACAGCATTCACTCTTTGGGCTATGTAGCCATGTAAAAGCAGAAGCTCCGGCCAGAGTCTGTGCTGATCAGTGAGTAAGCTCAGAGCTTACTGCTCAGGTGAAGCTCCATCAGGGACCTGCACTGACCAAGCAGTGAGCTGACAGATCACTTCACATGTACAGCACAACCAAAGCTGGTGGGATACACCCTCCTGGCCCCATTCCTGGATCTGCTACTGGGGATTTTATATATCACAGTGAATTTCTATCATAGGCCTGGTCTCTATTCTTATGCCTCTCCCAAATGTCTTTTTCCACTGTCCCAGTCACAGGGAGCTAGAGCCATTTCTCTATAAGCTCTGGGATAGGGGAGGGTTTAGAATGGTGTCAAAGAACTTTGCCTTGTGGCTTCCCGTCTAAGTTATGGGACTTTTGACCTGTGGCTCTGGGTATAGTCAGGTCAGGTTTGGCCTTCTCTAAAGTCTCTCTGAGTGTTCATTTTATAATTGAAGCATATGTGAAATAGTGTATCACAAATCTCAGATTATGAGATCATACTAACCTGCAGAGACTCCTTTTCTACAACTACAGTCATCATTTTGTCATCACATTTCACCGACAGGGCTACATTGATGCTTCCCTGTACTTCTTCAGGTTCTTTGGCTTTTTGAAACAGTTGCTCAAAGTCATGTTTTAGTATTGCATCCATTGCATCCCTTGCTGGGGAGATGCCTTCTTCCACCTTGTCATATCTTCCTTTGTTAATGTGAAAGGGAAAACCAAGGCCATCGTTAAATAAAGGGTTGTTTGGAGCTGGCAGAGGTTTAGTATCTAGGAGTTCTGTTGGCTCTGGGGAAAGAAAATGGCCTTCTCCATCATTCATCTCTTCTATAAACAGACAGGAATAAATCAATTTATTAGATCCTTTTCCTCAAGGTATTCAGCATTTAAGTATTTCTCATTTAAGTAGGCAGAATAATTCATACAAGCATTATCCAGAAATTAAAAACCTTCCAGACATCAAAAGCAGCATCCATAGCCATACTTATTCTGTTCTAGTTTGGTGCTCCCAGATACTGAGGCATACTGAGATATTCCATACATACTACTTCCCATATTGCAGAGTTTATTAGTGAATGCCCAGTGCCACACTATGCCAGCTACACTACTTCCAGTTCAGTAGGAAGAGTGCATACATGTCTCAGTATAGCACTCTTTAGTGTGGTACTGGGAAGTATAAGCATGCCCTTAGTATTTTTGAGATAACTAGCAATGATTTTTGCCTTGAAAGTGCAGTAGTTATAATGGGCTTAATTCTGGAAGTTGTCTGTCTGGCATACTTCCTGCTGGAATTCTGTCTCAGTAAGGACAGAGAACATAATTTAAGGAGTAAATTAATTACAGTAAAAGCTGCATTATCCAGCACTTTACCACCCGGAATGCTCTATTAACCAGCATCTGTCCCACCATGGCAATTCTGGTTTCGCCGCCGTGAGCTGAGTCCCACTTCTTCCTCATGGATCACAGCCCAGGGCAAAGCAGCCTGTGCAGGGCAGGGCTCCCCTCCACATCCCCCAGCACACTGATGCCAGGGAGTGAAAGCCCTTGCACACCGGATGTGGCAGGAGGGGTGGTGGCCTGAGTAGGCAAAGACACCTCCAACCTGCCAGGCTGGAGATAAGTACAACTCTTAGATAACTGGCATATTTGATTAACAGGCACCTCCATTCCCCATGGATTCTGGATAACAGAGCTTTTACTGTATATGCAAAAAGCAATAGGAAGTTAAAAGGAAAAACTGAAACCAGTCAATACAATATTAGATATGCCAGCAACACATCTGTCAAAACTCCTGAATAAATTCAACCCCTGAAGTGAAATTTTGCCTGCAATCATACATTCATTTAAATCTACTGGTGTTCAGACAGGTACTGGCACCCATCTTGTTTCACATAAGTGGGCAAATTAGAGTAATGTTTAGCCCCTGGGCCTCCATTACTGTTCAGGAAAGAAGTTTCAACGTCTGGCCACAGGAAAATAATAACCTGGATGTTATATGAATACTGTGTATATATGAATACAGAAATAGGCTTTGTCATTATACAAAACAGTATTCTCAGTGGACCACACTCAGATCCAGTATAAGTGGATATAAATCTGTTGACTTCAGTGAAGTTGGATGCACTCACAGTAGCAATAACTTTGGCCACTAAGTTTTTATTCCAAAATTAAAAGTTCTATTTATTGTTTTTGTTCACTTTTCTAATGAACTGTTTGTATGTGAACCATGTATGTATTCATTTAAGTGGCTTGCACTTTTTAAAGACAAAACAAGATTTGTTAACCAAGATGATGTTCAGTCATTGGAGGTCCCTAATTGTGGTTAATTGTAGTGACTTCAGATTATATTAAAATGCAGCCCCTTAATTCTGACAGTGTGTGAGGAAATAACATTTTCCTGGAATTTTATCCTAGAAATATCATAAAAGTCTTTTTCTCTTGTCAGATTTTGCTTAATGGAAGATGTCAGCCCCACTGAAAATTTGAACCCGAGGGTAATCCTGTCCCATTAAATGAAATCTTTGACTCATGATGCTCTGTCAAAATGCCTTGTACCCAGAGTATGGTATAATTTGGTATACAATAGAAATCCATCTTTAGACTTACCAGTGTCTTCAAGTCGTAGATGGAATCTGTTAGCCACAGGGGCTTTTGTATAGGAGATAACTGGGCTATAGCCACGGTCATGAGCCCACTTAATCAAACTCTCATGAGATGAGGGAATATCAGGTATTACTAATTTACTCATAGTCATGGATCGCTCAGAATCTTTTCCAAAGCCAATGCTATTAGGTGCCTGCATATAAAGGAGAAATGAATGGTTTACAATCTGACAGTTGAGGCATTTGTCAGTCATAGAACGCTGCCTTTAAAGTGCACAAGTTCTACCTATTGTGTTTGATTTGTCAATGTCTTTTACCCTGTCCTAATAAAGGTATGCTGAGTCAAAGACACAAATACTTATCTTCAATAGAGCCTTATAATTTTCAGAACCTTGAGTTGAACTTTGGTTCAATTCAGCTGAGCTGAGATGAAGCATATCATTTCAGTGACGCACAAAAAAGTTTACAATGGTACCATTAGGCCTTCCTCCTGCACAGTATGGTAACACTGAACAAGAAAATCCTGAGGCAACCTCAGTTCCTATTCTGAAGTCCATGAGAGTTGGTAGCATTCAGTACCTCAGTGGAAGGCTCCTCTGAAGTGCTGAGTGCCTCCTGCAAAGTACTGAGCAGCATCCTCACATGCCACTGTAACAACATTTTGAAGTCAGTGGAAAGTAAAGGCACTCAGCACCCTGCTGGAATGAGGTAAGAAATTATATACATGTTAACATATGTAAATTCCAGGCACATGTTAATATTGTGGGTTTCATGAAACAAGGGTGTGCAATACAGATAAGGCAAGCAGCCAATTATCTTTCCATTTACTGTAACTAATTATACTAAAATTTAAAATCTCTTATCCAAATCCACAACTCAATAGGATAAAACAATCATCCCTAGCTTTGAGAGGGTCACTTATAAAAATAATTGCCAATATTACACTTTTCATTCATTTTAAGTATTTGTCATCCTGAGTTTAAACATGTAAGTATGCAAAGTTAAATGCTGTAACAATTACATTAACAACCACAGAGTAAGAGGAATGTAATAATAATTTCCAGTAAAGATTACAATGCATCATTTTTCAACAACTGCTACATTGTGGCTGTATTGTATTTTCTACATGCTGATGATAACATTTTCATGCTACACACAAAACACTTTCGTTTCCATGCCTGATTATTTTCTCCATCATATATGTTGCATTTTTGCCCAAATCCCCATTTGTTTCCTATTTTGTTTGCCCTCTGTGACCAAATCTTAATCCTTTCCCACTGTAGAACTTTAAGAGATTTACAGTGATGATCTTTTTTTGTCAGCCAGCTGTAGGATTAGTTATATGAACTTCTGCTGCAGATCAAAGTTTAAAGAAATATATTTTCTCTTAACATCATAAATAGAGTTTTGGGATAAGGAGGTAGGTATACAGAAAAGATTTGAAGTATCTGTCTCATAAGCGTTTAGAGTACAATATGACATTCTCTATAAATTCAGAGAAGTTAATGGGAATTGTAGGTGTTCAAAAATTGCAGTTTAAAGGCTATAAGTTTAAAGAGCCTACTCTAAAGTGCAAAATATAATTAGAAACAAGATTTCCATCAATTCATGTCATGGCTAATGTGGTGAAATGCATCAAATAGGATGAGTAAAAACAAAAAATGGAAGCAAGGAGCATCAGTTTTAGTATCTCTTGTTATTGCTTTGATTCAATTAATCTTTTACTCCTCAGCAGATGCATGGTTTATTACATGTTACAAATAAACATAGTTCTGGAAAACGGAATTACCATGCTCCCCCAAATTTGCCAGATATCCCTTTCTGCCCTCACTTTCTGTTAAATATTACTATCGTCTCTGCTGGCACCTGACCAGTTTAATGATTTGTTTACACCTCTTCACTGCACACCCAGGCTCTTTAGGACTAAGCACAGTAACCAAAGTTTGTTGGTTGGATAATACTTCATTTGTGCTATGCCAGCAACCTGAGGTTCGTCAGCCATGGTATATATATTAAAGTTAGAAATTCATTTATGTATTTGCCAGTTGCGAAGATGAAACAGTAGTTTTCTATCACATGTTTCAAACTGTTGCCCCCTTTTCTATTTGGCAGATACTCCAAAACCAATACACAACAAACAAGGCCTTTTAAATGGTCTGAAATGGAGAGAGACCAGGACTGCAACCACTTACTGTTCTGACCCAGAGACAGCCCAGTAGTATCTCTCCTACCTTTTAATTTCTTTGGGATTTTTCCACTCCAAATATTCCACTGATCCCCACCTGCACTTACCTCCCTTGAAATGAATGGGAGATGATACATTTTGGTGATACATTCCTCACCCACAGTAAATGGGATTACATGTCAAAATGCAGCATGTCTGGGCACTGTGGCTTGAATGACAGGCATTCCATTGTGCTCAAGCACGTAGGGCGCTGACAGATGTGTAGCTCCCAGGTGTAACTCACGATGCTTCACAGAAAGCACCATGACTTGCACCAACCTTCCTGACCCAACAGATGTTCACTGTTAGGTCAGAAGGGTGGGGGATTTAGCTCCAATTTGGAGCTGATCCAGCTGAGGAGCTGCAGACATGCAGCTTCTTTCTAGTCCTGCCCTGTCCCTCCCAGTTACGGGGCTATCTGCATGATGGGAGTAGGGGCAAAGGCAGGAGAGGGAGCTTGGGCTGGGCTTTGCTGGGCTCCAATCCACCCAACCCTCCTCCAACGCAGGCTGGGCAAAGTTTTGAGTTCCCTTCTCACCCTTCACCTCACCTCCTATCGTGCAGACAGCGCTGGGGGCGGGATAAGGCCCAGCCACCCGATCAGACACAAGTTAATGAAGGTGCTCTGCTCCTTCATTTAAAGTGCTCTGCTCTGCAGCCGTGCTCTTCTGTTAGGGTATGGGTATATGGCACTTTCAAGGGGCCGATTGATTGCATGACAAATATAATTTCTTTCTGCACCCCTAATGCTGTAAAAAGATATCAGATTTAGTTCTGATGTGCACAAAACAGTGCCCACTTACATCAGGGCTGAGTTTGGCCAGGATTCACTGTTAACTGTAATTCCTTTTTCCATACCAAGTGCATTACTGGGTTCTAGACCAGTCCTTTATTAAAAATAAATAAATACATTGAATGAACACAGCAAGCTAGGCATGGACCAGCTCTTTTCCAGCTCTAGTTTCTAGGACTACAGGAACCAGGACCTTAAATTATCTTGCATCCCTGGTTTTCAGACAGCTTAGTATTCACCTTTCACTCTGAGTTTGCCAATCTCTTCCCCCGGGACAACTGTTACTTATGCTGAGGGCAAGACATTAGGAAAATTGAAAAGTACGGAACTGGTTCAGCTAATAAAAAAGAACACCATGAAACATTACCTAATTGTTTACTAACATTTTTATGCATTTTCTAAAATTGGGCTTGGAAAGGACTTCAGCTGCATTGAGAAATAAACAGTTTGATTCTTAGATGAGCACTGTAATTTGCAGTCTTTTTGAATGAGAAGGGGGCATACAATTTTTCACTGCTTTATTGTGAAAGATGAAGCACATATTCAGAAAGGGAAACATCCATCTAAATGCAGGTGGGAGAAAGATTTGCTCAAAAATTCTATCCTGAATATAAGATTTTGACTTAACATTTGAAAGTATAAAATTGTTTTCTCTTTTGGTTATTCTGAAAGAAAAAAATTACACTGTACTTTCCACTACAGAAAGAAATAACTCAATCTCTCTTTGTTTATTATTTCATTGAATGATAATAAGTTTAATAGTCATGCACTTTGCTCTTAGATTTCATAGACATTAGGCCTGGAAGGGACCTTGAAAGATCGAGTCCAGCTCCCTGCCCAAGGGGCAGGAAGTCAGCTGGGGTCATAGGATCCCAGCAAAATAAGCATCCAAACTTCTCTTGAAGGCATTCAATGTAGGTGCATGAACCACCTCCGGTGGCAGGCTATTCCAGACCTTGGGGGCTTGGATAGTGAAGAAATTCTTCCTTATGTCCAGCCTGAAACAGTCTTGCTGAAGTTTATAACCGTTCGACCTTGTCATTGCTTGGGGTGCTCTGGTGAAAAATCATCCCCCCAGATCCTGGTGAACACCCTTGATAAACGTATAGGTGGCCATCAGATCACCCCTGAGCCTGCGCTTTTCCAGGCTGAAGAGTCCCATAGCTCTCAGCCTGTCATCATAAGGTCTGTTTTCCTGACCTCTGATCATGCGCGTGGCTCGTCTCTGGACTCTCTCAAGCTTCTCCACATCCTTTTTGAATTGAAGAGCCCAAAACTGGATGCAGTACTCCAGCTGCGGCCTCACCAAGGCCGAGTACAAGGGGAGAATGACGTCCTGGGATTTGCTTGAGAAGCATCTATGGATGCAAGCCAGTGTTTTGCTTGCTTTACTGGCCACAGCATCACACTGAAGGCTCATATTCATCTTGTGGTCAATCATGACCCCCAAGTCCCTTTCATCCATAGTGCTAACCAGCGTAGCACTGCCAAGCTTATAAGGATGGTACAGGTTTTTCCTCCCAAGGTGGAGAACCTTGCATTTTTCAGTGTTAAACACCATAAGGTTCTCATCCACCCATTTCTTGAGCCTGTCAAGATCAGCCTGGATCGCCCTCCTGTCCTCAGGTGTGGATGCTTTACCTCAGAGTTTGGTATCATCAGCGAACTTGGCCAGTCCGCTTCTGACTCCAATGTCCACATCATTAATGAAGATGTTGAACAAAACAGATCCAAAGACAGAGCCTTGGGGGACCCCACTGGTCACAGGGCACCACGATGATTGACTTTCGTCAACCACCACCCTCTAGGTCCAACCACGGAGCCAATTCCCCAACCACCACTATCTGGGTCCGACCACGGAGCCAATTCCCCAGCCAGTGGATCGTGGTGGACCCGAGGCCGCAGTTGGCCAGTTTTGCCAAGAGGTGATCATGGGATACCAGATCGAAGGCTTTTTTGAAGTCAAGATATATGACATCAATCTCCTCTCCCTTGTTCAGGTGATAGGTCACCCTGTCGTAGAAGGAGATAAGATTGGTCAAGCAAGAGCTACCCATAACAAACCCATGCTGGCTATCCCTCAGGAAGTTGCCGTTGGCCAGTCTGTTGAGAATGGCCTCATTAATAATCTTTTCTAAGACCTTTCCCAAGATAGAGGTCAGGCTGATGGGCCTGTAGTTTGCCGGATCCACTTTCCTCCCTTTCTTGAAGATAGGCAACACATTGGCTCTTAACACCCAATAAATATTTTAGACATTGTACTGTCCTTCAGGATTTCATATCCCAGCAAGTTTATAAGCCTGAAATATCAATGAATTTCAGGTAGCTTTAAGCACATGAAATTCAGGGTTCTAGACGCCCATGAGTACACAAAGGAATTACATGCAATTCTTAACACACAAAAATTGCCCCATAAAAACGCATACTGCCAAGTGCAAAACGTACAACAGTGAATTCTACATCATGATTCTTAATGAGGATGTAAAATTCAAAGTTTTCATGGTCTCTAGGTTAATGAATGTGCTAACTCAAGTAACTATTTTCTCTTAACACATCTGACTGACCAGCTGTTTGGCCAGAATACCTTCATCCTTCCACAAGAGAAGGATACACACAGGCATGGAAGTAAGTCTCTGAAATGTCATTCATCATGGATCACTTTTTTCTTTTATTTTCTGAGCCTCCCTTCTGTTTTCCCCTTTAAATTCCCTCACTCCCAAGACACTGTTGCCATCTACCATTCTTCAAACTCAGGAGATCTAGATTCAGCTCTCTGGGGCTTGTCAGTCCAGAGGGGAAAATTGCCAAGTAAAGCAAGAAGCTTATAAATCTAGATGTAATTCAAAAAAGTATCCTCAGGTTACACAGTGCTTAACTACTAGGTTAATGGGCTGGCCCCCAACAAACATATTTCGCTTATTTTGCTTAACTATAAACCTGCAAAACAATTGATCAAATATGACAGAAATAGGCCATGCTGTTGGTGTGGGCAAGATCAAACTATTTTTCAGCAGAAATAATTAAATTCTTAGAAGAGATGGTGCTGAGCTGTGTAGTTGCATAGGAAGGCAAGTCAGTCTAACTCTGAATTTCCAACTATGCTTAAATATGGATTTTTGCTACCTTAGTTTGAAAACTTTTGCAAGCCTGTACTTTCTGCTCAGGCTGCAGAGAGAACCACCTGACCAAAAGTTTTCTAAGGGCAGAAGAGCCAGCAAGATACAGAGCCTGAGGTTGCTACGTCATAAGCAGAAGATGTGGATATATAATGAGTGGTCATGATCACTGAGTTTGTACTTGTAGGCATTTTCTCCAGCTTCTGAGATGAACTTCTGAGAATTCACTCACTGAAATACTGGCAAATAAGTGAACATATTCTTCAATATATAAGGAATCTGCAGGGCATACATCTCATGATACAAGATACAAGTAACTTCACTGTTCCTTTGCTACTGGTGACATCTTGGCTAAAGAACTCTTTTGTATTGATATTCTTCTCTATATAGGCAATACTTCACTGAGTGAGAAATGCTAGTAACTCAGTGACAGCAGCTAAAAAGAAGACATTTACTGAGCAGATATTATTGTACTCTTACTCATTCATATAAAGCATAAACTGTTAACAGCATGATAATTCTTGAAAATAATGAGGTGCCTTAATCAACTTACAATCACTTCCAGTTTTCCCTGCACATCATGTGACTTGATAACCCAATTGACAGACTTTTTACACTTGAGGATAAGTATGAGGTCCCTGACAAGCTTGGCCTCTGGTTGAGATGGTCTAATGTCAATGATTATATCCACCTGGAAAGCACTGTATGTGGAAAATAAAGACAAAGAAAGATCAGAATGCCAGAAATTTTCAGCTATCAACCTTCTTCCAATCCATCATGTTTCCAGTGTCTGGCCAGCTGATTAAAATGCTGGAGATTATCCCAGACAACACAACATGTGCAAAACAGATTGTTATTCCAGACATGCTAAAATGATTCTACAAAACAACAGAAACAAATATTTTTTAGACTAGTAAATATCATTCAGTGTTTTTCTTATATTTACAGAAAGTTTGTTACTTATTCTGGCCGATGGTTGAATAGTATTCAACTAAAGCACTAGCAGTTTGCTTTGTACAATAAGTACTTTTTCTCATTTCATCATGACAATATATAGACATACCACCAGGAAACCAAAATAGCTGTGTACACACTGAAGAACAAAATACACTTTCATGCCTAAAAAATTAAAGAAGGCAACTTCAGCAACAAGGAACAGTATTAAAAATATATTTTGAGAGTATATCTGCCGGTGCAGCTAAACTATGGAAATTATTTTTGCTTAGAATTTTGCACATGCTGTAAAATTATTACACTGTCGTGTTTAGTTTCCAATGCTTCTGGATATATAGTTATTTTAAAAAGAAAAGAAAACAGATGTCCAGCCTACTGATTGCTGGAAAATTGATGAATACAGTCCAGATTTTTAGGAGCTCAGTAAAATAAGTAGAGCAAATGGATTTCTACCCAGCAATAACATCTCATGCACAATGTAAATTCAATAGAAAAATCTCCACATCCAGCATGATTCTACAGTTATAGATAATAAAAATGTGTTTGGTTGCCAAATAATGGGTTTAGCTAAAATTATGGAGTTTGATTAAATATGCCTTCATCTTATCTTCTGTACTTATATACACATACCCATTAGTTTCTGTTGGTTTTAAATGGCTCAGTGGACATGCACTTTGTGCAGGAAACTGCTCCTTTAATAAGGACATTTGGACATACAATAAGACTGAAGCAGGCATTGACTTAGAATGCTTTCTCCCTTTTATCTTAAATTTTACTAGCAGAATATCTTAACTAAGAACATTTGGCAATTTGAAAAAACAAACTCCCATTATGTACTTTCAGCCAAAATCAAGACTCAAGAGTTCAGTCCAGGCAGAGGACTGTTACTGGTATCTCTGCAGGGGACTAGTGGTGAGGATGGACCATATAGGACAATATATATTCTTCAAGGCAGTAACTGAAGCAGTCTTCTACAGATCCCACTCATGTCATGCAGCAGCTGAATTTTGTTTCAATCCTTCCCTGCCCCTATCATGCCCCAGCCTTCCTTAAACTTTCCAGGCACTGTCATGTAAGGAACAATCTGCAGAGCTCAGTTTCAGCATTGTGCAGTGGGATGTAACCCCTTTCCTCCCCCCAAATCCAGCTTCTTTGTGCAATGGGGCTTTTCCAATTTTACTGCTCAGTGGCTGGATTTGTCCCTAATGGAATTGTCATAACTAAATTGGAACAAAAATGGGTAATCTTTAGAGAGCTGCATGGCTTTTTGGTAAGTAAATGCTAACTTATTTTCATTCTAAGGAATATGCATTTCCTGGTACTAGTGGGAAAGTATTTAAGTTGCTTAAGTCAGGCTGACAGTGAAATACATATTTTATGAACAACAACAACATTTAGTGCTTATCTAGGGTTTACACATGAGATTTTCTAAAATATCCTTCATTCACCTAATTCTGCTTCCCTTGAAGTCTTCTAAGGGTGTTTTGCCATTGATTTTGATGGAAAGACCAAAAGCTTTTGAAAAAATCTCACTGTATGTAAATCTTCATAGTACTATACAGTTATTACCTAAGTCAAGTAACTTCTACTGCTATACTGATCTTGACATCAAAGCATAAGGATATTATATGATTTGTTCTAGTGGTGGTCAGGTTTTGGGCTCCATGGGCCAAGTGAGTAGCATGGGGTCAGTCCACAGGCTGGATCAGGCCCCGCATTGCCTCCCTTTGGCTCTGCATCTAGGTCTGGCCCCATACCACCTCCACCCACCACGTGTGTCCCTACTGGGCTCTGCATGCTGGGACTGTACCCTACATGCCCAACCTAGTGTACAGGGCTGCACTATCCAGCTCACAGGGCTCCCTGTGGGTCTGGAAATTTGGAACCGGGGAATGGCCACCATTCCCCCATCACCAAATTTTTTGACCCTTGATGGTCAGAACCCATGGAAACTGGACATGCTTATACAGGAAATAACAGCAGCATCCAGTCCTAATATCCTTTGTGGCCTAAACATCTGAAATATACCTAGTTTAAACATAAAGAATCAAACTCTATAATTACTTCATATGATGAGCTAGCTGTCTTATTGACTTAATAAAATTCTGCTATTTGTCAGAAATTAACTCTAGTGTCTAATCCATAAAATATTACTTTATTCAATTAGCAGATACTTTACCTGTATGGATTGGAATTTGGAGTGATTAATTCAATAATATGAATCTCTCTTTCTTGGCCTGTATTAGACAAAAGGCATCCTTCTGCCATTTTTGGCTGAAGATAGCCCGCAAGGTAGTTAAGAGAGAGAAAGTTCTTTTCAATATTACATGTGGGAGGAAACACTTGATCTGGAAGGGGAAAAAACAAAAGAAAAACACACACACGTACACATATATACAAATACATAGATAAGTGCACTTTCCATTTAAATACAGCAATATGCTTAGGAACATGGGAGAAGAAGGGACTGCCAGGATCAGTGTGTTCAGTCCCCAGAGACTACAGGCAACCGTCTAATATACATTTGTCCAAAAAGGTCCACAAGAACAGCCTCTTTGGCTTCTTCTGTACATTACAGCAACAAAGCACCTCTAATAGCCCTCTACCAAGATTCAGATCTTTAGGGGAAAAACCCAAAATAACTGAGAAAGAACAAGAGACACAATGGCACCACCAATACCTTGTGGCTCTGTAATGATCTGGAATTATTCAAATAAAATCTGCCCAGATAATCCTAGAAAGTGAACACCACTCCTACTATAGAAGAATGAAAAAAAATGGTCCTTGCCTTGCTGGCAAAAATTTACTTCTTCCTGGTAAAGATTCCTGATTCATGGTGATGGGAATCCTGTATCATATGTATGGACGATAAAAATCAATATAATCTTTAAAAATGAGGGTCAGGATTTCAAGAGTACAGGTTGTTTCTGAAGTAAAATATGCAAATGATTTTAAATTCATACAATTTCCATTTGCTGATTGAGTTTTTCGTAATAGAAAACCCAGAAAAGAAACACTTGAAAGCAGGTGCACTGGAATGCAAGGTATAGTAAACTTCAAAGGAACACAGTATTGATAATCTGTGGATTTTCTCTTCTGAATCTAACAGAAAACTTTTAAAAGAGCTACCATCAGAGCAATATTTTCCTTCCCTCTGAAAATGTGTTCACTCTCATCACTAGTAACACTTAAGATTATTATTAGTCAATGAAATCAGAGAAAGTCTTTTCAGTTCTCATATTCTGTGCACTTGACTACACTCTGTGTAGTCAGCTCCGGTGTTTTCGAAACATGCACTCCATTTCCCCTATGAGTGGGGACTTTCATACAGCAAGAAGGAAGGGGAAAATATTTTTAAATATGGAAATTGTGCTTATAAAACACAAACATGGAGGAGGTGATTCTAGGGCAGATCTAGTAAATAGAATTCCTTTCAGTGATGATCACTTGGGTCTGTGATGCAAAACAGAAGCAATGGTCAGCAGGATAAATTCTTAAATTAGTTCTACAAAACTTCACTCCTACTATCAGTTTTTCCATTTCGAAATAATAATACCCTGCATGTCTATGAGACCCTTCATTCAAAGACACAAAGATGTTTTACCATATGACTTAATCCTCGAGCTATCCAGTGAGATATGGGCAAAGTGTGGCATAAAAGAACCAAGTGCCATATCCAAGATCATACATGAAGTCTATAGCAAAGATAGAATTAAACTCCTGGTTCATAGCTCTTTGCTTTAATCAAAAGGCTGCTTTCCACAATCAGGTACAAGATGACCAACAAATGAAGCAAATGCAGGGCATTGTACAAGCTAAATTGTGGGCAGGCAAATAGAAACTAAATTGAAACTACTTTTAATGTCTGGTTCTTTAAACCAAACTGCTTTTGGTTTGGTACCCAATTTCTTGCAGAGACTGGACACTCCTTCAATTCCTAGGTATTGTGTAAACAGCTAGAGGAGCCTCCTTATCCTCATTCTACACACAATGGCCTTTGAATATTAACTTTGCTTTCTTCTCTAGAGAAACCTTCTCTGAAAACTATATGAGGCTATAACTTTTTCAGCTGCCCAAAAAAGCACTCCCCTAACATCTGTTATGTGCCCTGCCAGATGAGCCCTGAATGTAGCTGCAATTCTGCCAACTCCTCCCACATAGCAAAGGATGGAAAATGATTCTGAGCTGATCCATACTGAATTCAAATTTATCTATACATACAGATAATAGATATTTAATTAACAGCAGCAGCTCTGCAATACATTTCATGCCACAGAAGAACCGGCTCTTAAGATGTTGTGGATGATCACCACATATGCTGTCATTAGCCATTGCAAAAGACTTGATTCCTGTTCCAAGCATCTTATTTAACAGTCTGGAATTTTCAATCAGCCTGTTTCTCTTGCTGCCATCAGCACAGAGGCTCCCCATACAGGGCCTCTTCTCAATAGTACACTTCCCCTCTGCTGCTTATTTTAACTCCACTTCACTGGTTGTCCAATGCATACGTACAGTTTCTTCTTTTTCCTCCTAGTAAATGCTGTTTACTCTTGTCACAGTTAATAAACAAACCCCTGACTGTAATGGAAGTGGAAAAGAGCCCCAAGCTATCTGTTGTTGATTATTACTTTTTAGTTTGGGGCCTATTTAGTTGCTTAAGAGATTCAATGCAGTGTTGTAACAATCTATTTAATGGATTAAAAAGTTACCAACTGGTTGGCTGATGGTCTCTCTATTTTCCTCTAATCTCCAAACAACAGCACTGTAGTATAGGATTTATTGTGAAATATCAGGGAATAATACAAGGTCATGTGTCTGGTCAGAATACAGGGATGTCTTGGAGCAGCATTTATCACAGAGTACCTACTACAGCACTGCATCACAGCTGGCAACTTTCTTCATCTTCAGTGTTTGCCAAGTTACTTGGATGAAGACTGAATATGGTATAGTGGGACCTGTAGTTTCTGTGGGCAGCACCTCCATTTTAAAGATGAGGACAGCTGCCTTCTGCTCCACTCTGCACAAATTAGGTGTTACCCTCAGCTTTCTGGCCAATGTGGCTCCTAAATTGGACACAGTTTGAGCATACCAGCTCAAACAAAATACCCCTGGTATCAGGAGACTTTTTATGAATACCAGAGCCATTAATCAGTTATCACCTTGCCATGATAAACTGCTATTGCCAAGTACTTCTAATTCAGCAATAAAAATTCCATCCAACTGGAACTTTTATTTCAGTCTAAGGTTAGGAGGAGAGAAAAGTTAGGGATTTCAGACTAGGAGCAGGCTGAGGAGTGTCTCTAACTCCGGGTTTTTGTTTTATTCTGCAGGCTGCTAGTTCCAAGTATTAGCAAGAGCTCAGAGTCTCAGTTTTACCAAGGGAAATTTAAAATTACTGTGAAAATACTGGTCAGCTTGTACAATTTTCTGTGTAAGGAGACTGAGGGGAAGCTTGGAGGGGTCTTCACATGGCCAAGTGAAGTGAAGTCGTGGCAGGTCAAACACAGCAGAAGGTAAATGTGATACCAAGTAATAATCCCCACTCAAACACAGAAAAAGGTAAATGTGATACCAAGTAATAATCCCCAGCTACTAAAAATTCAATGGAAAATTCTGGGGATTTTATCAGAGAAAGACTTGGTATCAATTCAGTGAAATATATAAAGCAATAACCCTGAAAACCATGAGGTATGGCACAATTATCTACCTCAAATCCCTCACCTGCCTTCCCCAACTGACAAAAAATAACTAAAAGGCAAGTGCCCCAGCATTTATGAAATTATTTCTCAAAGGATTTCTGGACTTAAAACCACCAACTACAATAATTAAGTAGTCTGACAAACAGTTTCTACACTAACAATATTCAACATGCCATTTGTTAAACAATGCTAACCACCCCTGGAGCTAGGGTCAGAAGTTTCAGCTTCAACACCAGCATTGTTCAATATTACCTTTCACCTAGCAGCAAACGTATGTTTTGTTATTACAGGTTACACTAAATTTTGCAGGATAGGGAATTAAAGTGACTTTTACTATTGTGTGTTGCTGGTTGAGGTCTGTGTCAAGATTACTCCTCCTAGCAGGTCACTACAGAAAGGTGCTACACAAATCCTCTGCAGTTTGGTAATGCTAATCACAGTCCACTTTATTCATATACATCTTACCATTCATTTCTGGTCCTCTCTTCATTTCTAAAGCTATTTCAAATGCATTCCCTTGGCCCAAGCCCTCATTCCAATCTGTTTAAACTCTCACCGTGCTGGTGTAATCTAGTCCCATTATATCCTTGCTGAATGGAATTCCCAACATTTGTATGTTCCCAGTCCTATTTTCTAGATGCCCAATCCTTGACTCAGCAACTAGGCCTTCCTTGCTTCACAAGTGTGTTGGCTTGGTTTTGCACGTCACAAAGGACCTAGACCTAAAAAGATCTTTCTTCTTCACATGCTTGTCTTTCTTCTGCGGCCTCAATTTTCAGATCAAATGTATTCAGTTAAGCCCTGTACCTCCAAAGCATCAAGCTCTTCCTATTTCAGCTTCTGCCAACATGAGTAAAACTGAGCAGTAGCTTACCACATGAACAGCCCTAGTGAAATCAATACGACTTTAGTAAGGTGTTATTCAATATCAATAAAAGTGACAAAAACTGGCCACCTATGAAGTGTTGAGCACTACTGAATCAAACTGGTGGCAATAGAAGTTGAGGATGTCCATCTCTTTCCAGGAGCCAACAGCACCTTGCAGGATATGATGATAGGTAGGCCAATCCGACTCATTAAAAGACTGAAATCTCTAAACCGGTGTAAACTGATTTTTTTTTTTCAAATTCATTATTTAGTTTCTTGAGTGTTTTTTTTAATCATGCTTTGCAATAGGGAGACTGTCTCTAATGGGTCTTCTCAGGGGGATCATAGAATCATAGAAAATTAGTGTTGGAAGGGATCTCAGGAGGTCATCCAGTCCAACCCCCTGCTCAAAGCAGGAACACCCCAAACTAGATCATCCCAGCCATCGCTTTATCTAGCCAAGTCTTAAAAACCTCCAAGGATAGAGACTCTACAGCCTCTCTGGGTAACTTGTTGTGATGCTTTTCTACCCTCCTAGTAAAAAAGTTCTTCCTGATACCTAACCTAAACTTCCCCTGCTGCAACTTGAGACCATGGCTCCTTGTTCTGTCATCTGCCACCACTGAGAACAGCCCAGCTCCATTCTCTTTGGAATCAGCTTTCAGGTAGTTGAAGGTTGCTATTAAATCCCCCCTCAGTCTTCTCTTCTCTGGAGTAAATAAGCCCAGTTACCTCAGCCTCTTCTCAGAAGTCACGTGCCCCAGACTTTTCACTGCCCTCTGCTGGACTCTCTCCAATTTGTCCACATCTTTTCTATAGTGGAGGCCCTCAAACTGGACACAGTACTCCAGATGTGGCCTCACCAATGCTGAATAGAGAGGAATAAACATTTCCCTCAACTGCTGGCAACGCTCCTACTAATGCAGCCCAGCATCCCGTTAGTCTTCTTCACAATAAGGGCACACTCTTGACTCATATTCAGCTTATTGTCCACTGTAACCCCCAAGTCCTTTTCTGCAGAGCTGCTGATTAGTCAGTTGGTCCCCAGCCTGTACTGGACCTTTTGGTTACTGTGCTGCCTGCTCTGAAGAAAACTGATTATTCATTCCTCTGTTCAATTGAGCTCTCAAGCCTCCTATCTTGCAGGGAGTTAAAAGATAGTTTGAACCTAAGATCCAAGTCAGCTTACAGTTCAGCTTAAGCAAGAACTCTTGGAAAACATGTTTAACTTGGTTGCTTGCCAATATCCATCTTGTCTGGATATTCATAATTAGATTGTGCCTTACAACATTTTTAAATCTGTTGCAAACTTCTATTTAGCTTATCTGACTTGAGATTTGCTAATTAGCATACAAAATTCAATGCAATTTGAGGCCCCTAATTGTTCATCTATACTGAATATGGATAACCACCACCTCACGTGTTCCAAGAGCAGCAGTGAAGGCAGATTACTTTAATACACTAATAAATATATTTCTGAATGACTTTTTGGCATTAAAATCTTAGACTGGTGCCAAGTAGAACAGAAATCAAACAGGGAAATCCCCATAGAAATTTGGCAGGTTTTGGATAAACCCAAGACAACCATGTTCTGATTTTGGGGGGAAAACCTCTTGCTTCAGGAAATACAGTGATCACATGCAGGTACCTAGGCAGAAATACTTTCTCCATATAGCTTTTTTCCTTCTTCATTTTTAACTGCATAAATTACCATGTGGGTTTTTACTTTTTTCCAATTTTCCTGCGGCAAGACTGCTGAATTAAGCATCCATTCTTCCCAGACACTGAACTGTAAGGAGGTTTTTCCTGGACAACACTGTGAACCATTTTTACAACAGCTGGACACCATGGTGTTGTAAGTCTTCACTGATGCTTTTTTATCACTATAATGTTTACCCTGTTTTTTGTACCAATATTGTTCTAAGACTGTGATTATGCCTTCAGGGCAGTGGCATAACTAGGGTGGGGGCAATCAGGGCAACTAACACAGCTGCCAATTTTGGGGGGAGAAAGGGAGGGCAAAAAAACAATTTCTGCTGACATCCATACATCCATGCCAGTGGCACAGTGATAACCAGAAGCTAGCACTGCCCCATTGCGCCAGGCCCTGGGCCACATTGCTACACTGCTGCTAAATGAAGGCATCTTTCTTTCTACAACTTTGAAGAATGTTCAGCCTTTTCTAATGTCAAAGACTGCATGCAAAATAAACTGCTACCCTCCACTCATTCAGATTCTTGAAGATTGGAGATTGCTCCCTCAGAACTCCTTGCTTTTTTGGTGAAGATGTAGGTCATTGTGGTCAGAAAGAGATTTTCCTTGGCCAACATTAAGAACTTCTTGATGAGCTGATAAACATGTGCTTAAGTGTTTTGTAGGGCAGCAGCACAATAGTAGCCATTTTGACACTGACCAGACTCAGAGACTAGGGACAGACATTCAAAAATCCTGAGCCTGAATTGATTCAATCTCTGCCTAGGTTGAATTGATTTGCAAGTGCACAGACATTCCCTTTGGACTGAAAAAAGCACATGTCTGCAGGCTAGAAGCTGGGGGGCGCTAGAGCAGCCCTCCCTTTCCTTCCACTGTAATGAGCTGAAGGGGGCCATGGCCAGGCCTGGCAGGATGCTCTAATTAAGGAAGGGTTTAAACCCCCACCCGGCCTGGATAGTCCCAGGCTTTTCCCTGCTTGCTGCTCAAGGGGCGGGAGTGTTGCCAGACCCCAGCTAGCAGTCTGAGGCAAAGGGGGGAGGGGGAAGGAGGACTGCTTGTGTGCAGTGCATGCATCTGTTGATGATACTGAGCTTTTCAATCTCCCTGCTTCTTCATACGGTCTGCAAACCAGACAGGTGAGGGAGCCAGCAGGGAACTGAAAACACAGCGTCTAGCAGCCCATCAAGAAAACAAAAGCCTCTCTCATTAGCTCAAGTTCATCTTAAACAGTTTTTTCCAAGGAAGAAACAGAGGGACATTGCCAGCTGACCTGCTGATCAGCTCCAAGGGGAAGTGGGGAAAACCCTGTGGCAGTCTGCTGGAGCTTCAGCTAGGGAGCAAGCAGAGGGGTGGGGTCAGCCCTCCTCTCTGGAGCAAAGCATCTGGGATGCTGGGGGACTCTGGTTTAACTTAAACCAGGAAGGGGTCTGGGACATTGCATAAACCAGTTTGACCCATATCAGTTAAGCCTGATACTAAATTCAACCATGTTTATCTTAAACTAGTTTCAGCCATTTTGAAACTGGTTTACGTGCACTGAAGTTATGTTCTGTTACAGGTTTAAACCAGTTTCTGATCACTTAAACCAGATTGTGTGCAATGCCTGTTCCTAGCCAGAGAGTGTAGGGACTTCATCTAGAAGAAAGAAATAGCTCACAACCTTCTAACCTAGGCTGACTCCTTGGGGCTATGAAGCACAAACATATCCAAGCTTTCTTTTAAAAAGTTAAAAGGAAGAAAACTCTTTGTCCAAAGCAGAGTGGGTAGGAAAGGAGCCTTTCTAGCTTGTCTAAAATCTCTCCCAACCATGCAGTTGGTCTGACAAAATATATCATCCCCAAAATATCCTTGCTTCTAAGAAAAAAACCCTACTTTTCTGTTTTAGGATCAGTCTTTTAACTGAATAGTGAAGATGACTGGATAACCACTTGGTGCAACTTCTGATACATGTGATGCCGCTAAGATTCTTGCTAAAAATTTCAAATGTTGGTGTATAACCTTAGATGCCAACATCTTTATACTAGTACCAAAATACTTGGCCTGATTTTCAGGCTTGTTGATCCCCTCCTCCAACATATCCATTAACCATGTTACTATTCTAAGGGACTGAAAGCTGAATTTCATGATTAACGTGCAGTACGCAGAGTATGATTATTTTATATCTTACTATTTGGCCTATTGCTCTGTTTTGTAAAAAAAATTACCTTCTCCCACTTTGATGTAAATGTTTCTTGATATTTTGAGTTCAGTGAAAGATGTAACTGCTCCATATTCCTTTTGGGCCCACTGTAACAGATGTTCATTTCTTTGAGGGAAAGGCTTTTCTTCTGTTTCTGCTAACAAGGAGAAATTTCCTTTCTCAAAGTGAACAATGGAACCTGCAGATACCTAATGGGAACAGAAATATAATTTTGATTGTGACATATTTACCTGGTACAGAACTACATACATACATTTTAAAAACATTTAATCTGCCATAAAGAAATATGTTCTTTGCAGGTGAATAAGAGGTATTTGCCTTAATTTGCATGTTTTAAAATGTTTAAAGGACATTTTAAAAAACTGTTCAGAAACCATGTAATCATTTTAAATAGCTACTAGTCTGAAAGAACATGAAGTCATGTGCTTCTGTGTTAGCCTATAGGTTCATTGATAATACTTCATTGGGTGAAAATACCTTTCTTTAGAAAAGGAAATCCTCTATTGGTGCTTTTTTTTGGATAGGACTGTATGTCTGGAGGCTTTAAATGTTTGGTCCAAAATGTAAGAGGAATGAGTCGTGCATTTTTAGAGAAATGTTTATAAATATATTACACTATCTTAGTCTCAATGGGGAAAACTAACACCTCACTCACTCTATTTACTATTTTAAATGCCATACAAACACACTGATGTGGGAGACCCTGGGAATTTTCAAATCTATCAGCTATAGAAAACAGGTTGAAACAAAGAGGAAAAGTCCAATTCTGTTTAGCTCTATCAGTGAAAGTCATAGCAACTCCAGCAGTTTTAATGGAGTAATATTGATGTCAACCAGGCAGAAAGGGAACTAAGGTCCAGATTCTCCTTCGCCTTTTAGTTTGTTGTGTGCTGCATTGGTGCTAAAAAGCAGCCCTAAATCCAGCATTACTAGTGTAAGAAAGATCAATCCAGTGTAGGGGGATCCTCTGGTGGTATACAACTGGCATAGCAACCCCTCTGCTATCCCATCTACCCAGAGATGGTGTATGAAGCATGGCCAGCACTTCCTGCACTTAGCAATACCTGGTTGTTATCCAGGCACCCTGGGGTCACTGACAGTGAGCATCCATACACCATTCTAACTTGCATGTTAAAACTGAATTGGAACATAGCTAGCTTAGCTTTCAGGGAGCAGAAGGCAATTGCTTATCATTAAGCTTCACTGTATGCTCCTTGAATGCAGTTTAGCAGCTTGTCTTGCTCACATGCTCTACCCATGTTAGTCATCCAATCACAGTTTTCAGCCAAAACTATGACATCAGATCAAGTCAACTGTAAATTTAAAGATGGAAAGTAAGGGAAAATTGATAATTTTTCTTTCAAATTATGATACCTCTGTGCAGAAAGGATTACATCATAGGAAATTTCCTCCTGTGGGAAACCAGAGGTCTCTTATATTGGAGCACAGCAGAGCCCAGCAATGATAAGGCAAAACATATATTTAAGATTTTTCAGACAGTATATTTTCTGTGGCAAGATGACCAGCGCTTGCAAAGATACAATATGCAAGTCCTGAATATACCCCAGACAATTAAGTCAACAGGCTATCAGTTCAAATAATACATTTTGAATGAACTGGGAAACACTTAGCTGACTTCATCCAAAAGGATGTTGACATGTTTGATAATAACCCTGGATGAATTTCAGTGGATAAACTGTGCTGAATTTATGTTTAAAGAGCTAGCTCCTGGCAATATGATACAGTTCCAAGCAAGGAGCAGCACGTTCTTGCTTTGCCCTTGTAGCAGCCTGGGAAGGAGACTGTGACTCCAGGAGTCACAGTCTTCCTCCAAATCTGACTAGTTGAGGAGGAAGTAAAATGCAACAGTTTTTTATGGTGTGTGTATAACAGAAACGCTGCTAAGGATGTCCAAAGGGAGGAGACATGTAGAGTTTCTTCTTCTCCTGCCTTCCTGGGTGGGGAGAGAGCCTACTCCTCTCTGGGCACCAAGCAAGGTAATGGGGTGGTGTATTATGACTTTCATCCCCTTTCAACCACACACAGATAAAACAGCGAGAAAACAAATACCTGATCATTTATATTGCCGCAATATTAAAAGCTTTTGCTGTAACTCATATGGCACCCTTCATTAATGGAGGGCAGTCTCTTTGAGTTGAGTCTAAAGCTACCAAAAGTTATCATCAGAGTAATGAAGAAATATATTTTTAACCTAACTGCATATTATCTATGCACATGCTGTTCCAGAACAAAATTTATATCTGTCTAGATTTATAAACAGCAAAAGGCACCAAACTAAAAAATTATTCCCTTGAATGAACTAAGTCAGTTAACTTCACAAACATGAAACATTCACCACTGCAAACCAACAGCAACTAATTATTCACTTTCTTGGAACTATTGTTAACATTACTATTTTAGGACATTTCAAATCAACCTACTTAGAATACATAAATGATTATCATATCAAAATGCAAATAAAACCCTCAAAAAACCTCTTGCATCCTCAAATGTGTCATGTCCTTCCACAATTCTTCCATGTGTACACTGATATTTGCTTAGTATTTTCAATAACTAATTATTACAAAGCCACATACAGCACAGACCTTGAGCTCTTCTATTTTTAAGAGAAAAGCCTCTTGCGTTTCTGAGTTTTCTTTGACCAAGCCTGTCTCAGAAAACAGCTTAGCAAACCTTTATCCCTTTGCCAGAACAGTTTTTAAAGTTTAGATTAAAATCAGTTTCAACACTGGGTAATGATTTTTGTTTCTGGTCATACAGCTATCATAGTACATTGTTTTATGAAAATGTTTTATTTAGTATAACACAAGATACATCATTTTAGCACACTTCTCAAGCAAGAAAATGCAATCAGAGAATAAGAACACCGAACATCCCCCCTCTCCCGACCCCCTTTCCTCACTAAATGGCCACACCTTAAATTTCAGAGAGGCTGAACACTAGTATCTCCTATTAAAGTTGGTCTACAACAGGATACCAAAGTCCTAGGTATCAACAAGCAGACATGACATAAGCATAGAAAAGTAAAAGTTACTAAAAGGGTAATTCATTTTATAATGGAAATTTTGAAATTCTCCTTGAATTTGGGCCAAATTAACTCCAGGTAAAACTCCATCAACTTTGATGCATTTCTAGTAAGGATTAATTTGATCTGCCACATCTCAAAGATGTAAGGAATTATGCAGAACCTTAGTCACAAGTAAATGAATTTCTGTAGTTGCTTCATATGAAGTTGAATACAAACCTGTTACAACAGATAGCCATCAGAATCATTTTAAAGATTAGATATTGAGAGAAAATATTTTATGCAGAGGAAAAGGCAAGGAGCCCCTTTGGATACTGACTTTAGAAATATATTAAATGGTGTGAGCTTTCAGTAATACACTTCATTTTTCCTCTTAAGTTTCATATTGTTCAGTGTCTGTTGACTAAACAGGTATTCTCCTATTAATTCATTTGGCTTTCAACGTATACGATAATTAAAACTTGAAAACATTTTGCAGTATTCTGTGGCATGTCGAACATCTTCCTGTTAGAAAGCTCCTGACAATGAAATTTAAAGATCCTGAATCTCAGTAGGAATCAAGTAAAGGACAGAATGGAAAATAACTAGCAAGTCTGAGGGCCTAGAACAGGGTGTTAGTTTGTCTTACAATAAATAACAAGATTCTCATCACTTTAAGTACAAAAAAGTTTGTATTTGAAATCCTGGTTTCACTACCACATTTTCACAAGCAGCGCAGGGCTCTGCAGTCTTTGCCAATGTTGAGATTTTTACTACAAGGATTTAAGGCTAGGTTAAGTGAGCCAAGCACATTATTTTTCCTGGATTGGATTCAATGAACTCTTCCAAAAAGAGGCAACCATCAATTTGTTTCAACACCTGCCCTTGAACGTTAACTACTTACTCTTCAGAACAAATCTTTCTGAAAGCAGTTCATGCTTCAAAGGGCACAGGACATTCTGGTGCATTTGAATCAAAATGTGCATTTGTTTCCTCAGGAAGATATTTATAGTATTTATCTAAGCTCTATGCAACCAAACAACTGATTGCTGTCATGTAACATACTTATCTTCCTATTCCATTTCCTTTTTTTATTGGCTGGTTTCATAGCTATAGAATAGAAAACAAGTATTCCTGCACTGCTACTTGGTGTTGTTTCTGACATGGTCATTTCCAACACTCTCACTGCTGTCGGGTCCGTTGGACACAGTTAAGTAATAAAGTGAGGGAACTCTCAAGGTAGATATGCTAAGTTAGGGAAAACAGTTTGTGAACTCGAAAAAAACTGACAATGGTTACTAAGCACTGTAGGGAAAGTGTCTCTAAAGGCCCATTCTGCAGTTAAAGTAAACGAGGGATCAGGCAACTGCAACCCATTCTATCAGTAACCATCTGAAAAACTGCCCCCAAAATATCAGTGCTGGGGCTAAAACAGAATTTCTACAGAAAACAAAAAGATATTTGAGAAAAAGAGTTTGCATGGTCACATGCCACTATCTGGAAATAGTGTATGGGTCTGAGAAGGGAACTTGCATCAAAATGGGGACTGCACCATGTGTCCCTGACCCTAAAAAAAAAAAAAAAAAGCTTGTGTCTCTTACGAAAACCATCTGTCTTCACAGAAAATGTGCCCTTGTAATACTGCCAAAGTCCTTTTTCACTTGACTTAGTTGATGATTGAGTAGCAGATGGGCAAGTTACAGGTCCTCAGGGGTAACTCTGACTTGCATACCCAACTTGAAACAATTTAATAAATATTACTTTGGTGAATAGAAACACTTCACATGCTCAAGATAGTCTCCTTCTGCTTTCTGTTATGTCCATTGCTTATTTTTCTGTCTCCTCTATGCCTCCATTTTCAAACATATCAATCTAATGCTTGAGTACACCACAATAGGCACCTGCAGGACACCAAAGACATTTGCCAAAACCCTTAAACTCTCTAGATCCACAAAGCCTACCAAAAAGCTAAGTGGGGCAGATGCATCAGTAAAAGAGAAGCAGTGTCACTTTTCTACCTAGAATATAGTATGATCAGACCTACTGTAGAAGGTGAATGGGTCCCTTTTGTGTCAGGCTCTAAATTTAAGTCACTGCAAGAACAGCCCCCACACAGTGCTGAGGCTTGCTGATGCTCTCCAACAGTGTGCTTTGATGCACTTTCATCTCTTTACATAAACAAGGTAAAACCATAAACACAGAAATATCAGGGACTCTAAATCTAACATAAATATTTTCTTCCTTGTTCATAAACTTTAATTTATGATTTGCAAAACTGTCAATGTCTAGTAATGAATTAGAATCACTGCCCTTGATGATAAGTGATTATCTATGAATTCAGTTTGATGGTATCAAACTATTTTGAATCAGATGCCAGCTTTGTATTGTATTTAACTGCTGCAGAGACAGAATTTCAGTGTTTCACTATAAAACTTTTTATTTTCTTTAAAGTTTGCTTTGTGTATGTATAATCACCATTAACACAAATCTCAACATCTATTAGTCCCAGTGCTGAAAAGAAAGGAACTGAAGAATCTACATGGCCTTATCATGCATTTCCTCTGATCCTCAGCATCCAAGGGCCCTGGTGAAAATGAAGGATGCTCAACACCTTCTCAGGAGTGCTCAGAACTTCCTAGGATCGTGTGCTTACACTTTTGTGCGTGTCCTAGAACAAAGGCCTGGGATTTTCCACCAAAAACACTGACATTCATTTACTTGAAATAGTGCCAAGGCAAGTGCAATTTTCAAAGCTTGCATGGAAAAGTTAGTAGAATGATTTAAAAAAATAAAATAAAATGAAAAGATTTCAACGGAAACAGGAAATCTGTCCCCAGAGCTTAGTTCTCTTAGTGGGTGATTATCTGTATTAATCACATGTAAACTGTGTCTTTAATCTCATTAATATATCCAAAAGGGCACAGTGCTAACATTGTGCTTAAATCTATTCAGTTGAATGTAAAGGGACTGATAGCAACAAAATTAATCACATGAAAGCTTCCAGTAGATTCTATTAGAGAATATTTTCAATTTAGTGGAAAGAGGAGAATGAAAATATAACCACGCAAATCATAGCAACTGCAATCCGGTTTCCACCGGAACCTATGACTCAGTAACATAATCTGCTGTGATTTACTGTTTCCACTTCACCAGGGCCAGTTAGAAGGCTCCTGAAGTCTGCTCCCCACTTCTGTAATGTCCCATAAATCACAGCGCCAGATTACTGTACTATGATATAACCTAAGATGGCTATTGGTCCTGTTTAATACCAGACCATCCTGTTTTTAAACCTTTGTCTCATCCATTTCTGAATGAGGAACAGACTGCAAAAAGTCCTGTTTTTCAATTAATTGTTGGAAATACATGTCAATTATTTGTCCTCGCGATTACTGGCTGTGCCTAGAGGTAGGGTAGTGCACAGCCAGGAGTGTTGCTGCAGGCTGAGGCAGAGGCTGCGCTGAGCTCTTCCCAGCCTGGCTCTCACCCCGCTGGGAAAAGCCTGGTGCAGCCCCAGCCACAGCCTGCAGTGGCAGCCTGCCCTGCCCTGTGCAGATCCAGAAGCACATGCCCCGCATGCCTCCTGGGGTTGCAGATAGCAGCAAGAGACAATCCACTTGCAGCTCAGTCCCACACCCTGCCAGCTTTGCAGCACCTGCCCCTCCCCTAGCCCCAACCGCAGCCCCACTCCCTCCCCACCCCTGCTGCACCAGAAGCCCTTGACCTGGCTGCCTTGCGGCCCTACCACTGCCCTGCATTTGGGGGGCTAAACCCCATTAGCCTTCCACTTCTGTTGCCTATTGTGATGGGACTAGCATTACAACCTGGCCTAATGAAATACCACATCCAAGTTTTGGAAGAAACTGCTGAGCCTGGAAAGATGCAAAATAAACCGGAGGAGAGAGGTTTTTCTTGACAAACTGTAAGGTTGTTTTTAATAAACCTGACCCCAAAAAGGAGCATTACTTGGCTCAAAAGAGTTGGGAGCAGTTTCTGAGAGTCCTAAAGAAAGAATCTAAGGCAACAGCTAGATCTGAGGCCACTAGGGATGCACCGATAACGATTTTTTTGGCTGACACCAACAGCTGATTATTAACCAGTCATATTGGCTGATCTCAATCTGACAGCCAATATGCAGCCAGGCAGCTTGAAGAGCAGTGTCCAGCCAGTAAGTCTGTGAGGGGGGAAGGGACACGGTGGAGATAAGGGGCATGGAGGGGGCAGATCAAAGCCCCATGGTGAGGGGGGGACTGGGATTAGGGCAGGGGCAGGGGCAGGTGCTGCCCAGCCAGCATGGTGAGTGTAACCCTAGAAGCAGAGCGGAGCTGCAGGTGGCTCATCTGGTGGGGATGGGGGAGTCAGCTTTCCACTGCTGTCTCCAAGGGGAGGCATAGGAGGCATGTACCCCCCAGATTTGTTTGCAGGGTAAGGGTGGGTTGCCCTGTGTGAGCTCGGGGCTAGAGGCTGTGGCAGCCTCTTCCCAGCAGGGGCTGGGCTAGGGCTGCGTTCAGAGTGGGTGAGGGCAGGCAGCAGCAATGGCACTGGGAAGGATGACTATGGGGTGGGCTAAAGCTACCTCAAAATTTACCATATCCACCATTTAGCCACTCCTCCCAGCACTGCAATCCACCCCACTCCCAGCCCTGGCCCAGCCCCCCCACTGGGAAAAGGCTGATGAAGCCCCTGGCCCCAAGACCACAACAGGCCCCATGCACAAATCCAGGGGGCACATGCCCCCCATGCCTTCCCCAGGCATGCGCACAGCAGCGAGAAGCCACACCCCCCCCACAACACCCCTCTGTGCTCCCTGGATGAGCTGCCTGTGGCTCCACCCCACTCCCAGTGGGGTCACACTCACCAGTCTGGCTGGGCAGCGCTTACCCCAGACCCACTCCCTCCTTCACCATCAGAGCCTCGGTCTGCCCCCCCACACCCCTTCCATCCCTCACGCCCCTTCCCCCCACAGACTTACTGGATGGACACTGCTCTCCAAGCTGCTGGGCTGTATTCCTAGTTATGTGAATGCTGCATCTGTGCACACGCACTCAGCATTTATTAGTGACATTATCGGCTACACTGACCAAAAATAACTGATTGCCGATAATCAATTTTCCTTTTATCAGTGCTGATCCAATATGCCACCGATATATCGGTGCACCTCTAGAGGTCACGCTGATCAGACTCTTCTTCCACTCCTGTAACTTGGCAGCAAAGAGAGTGGCATTAGTAAACAGTCCTTCCTGGTCTAAATCCAAATGGATACATCATGAAGTGAAAGCTAGTTCCAGATTATAAAAGACCAGATAAAAACTTGGGGATGTCCCTCATGTTGCAACATGCAGACATTTTTCCCCCCGGCTACATATATGTGCTATTATTTCAGCTCATCAGTCAGAAACACTGCCTCCCCTCTTCAATTTCTTTGTGAAGTAATAGGAAAATGTAAAATCTAGATATTCAAAGAAGCACCAGCAAGGCTATTACCATAAATCAGATTTGTTGTAATTTACAATTTAATATGATTTGGATAATTTATCTGATCCTAAACATTTATTTAGCCAACCATTATTTTACCATACCCACCCCCAAAAATCATTCCATTGTATTGCCAAGAATTTTAGAGATAGCAACAGGCAGTAGAAGCCTGAGCTCTCCTTGATGTCCATAAGAGTACAGGCAGTCCTCGACTTACAACGTTTCGAGTTACATTTTGCACTTACAACGTTTATAAATCGACACCTGGTTTCAACTTTCTGACATCAGTTTCGACTTTACAATGCTTGATCTGATGCAACGCCACGCCAGCGAAAAAGTTCACTGCGTCGCTCATGTCCCTGGAGAACATCTGTCCAAACTTCCTTGGACACTTTCTTTAAGAAAGCAGACAAGACTCCAGAAAAACCTGCAGCCAAGACTCCTGAGAAGACTCCAGCCAACAAACTTTCAAAAAGTCCAACCAAGAGCCCTTCAAAAAGTCCAGCCAAGTCACCTCAAATAAGTCCTTCCAAATCAATGACTATTTACAATATAAATACATTAATTTAGCTGTATTACTCATCTATAATTGACTGAGTACAAAATTCTGGGGTATTTTTGGTGAAAACAGGGTATCGGGCCTTGGTTCAGGAACCAATCCCCCGTTTATAACATTGTTTCTTATGAGAAAATTGGTTCTATGTTACAACGTTTTGACTTGAGATGTGGTTTTCAGGAACCAATTGTGTCGTAAGTCTGAGGACTGCCTGTACAGTGATGCTCCAGTTCTTGTTTGTTTTTTTGATACCCTAGAAAAACAGTACTTGGTAGGATTGTGTGGCAAATTGCACAGATAGTTTGCCAGCATGATAAAGCAGTATATGCTTAGTGGGCACTTTTTTAAAATTAGACAAATCCATTTTTTTTTTAATTATTTCAAAACTTGGTGGAATGGGAATGTTTGCCAAGTAGAAAGGGGCAAATATAGACCTATGGGAGATTGCTTTCAAGTTGCAGAGAGGAAAAACAAAGTTAAAAAAAAACTCCACACTATTGTATAAAAACGTAAATGTCTTTTTAAATTACTCTCAGCAATATTTCCTGACACTGAAAATCAGCTGCATTTTACTTGGAATTGTGAAAGATCACTTTTTATACAAATTTTATCACTAGTTATGCATTTCCTATCCTACCACACACTTCTCCTAGCAGAGTACTCTGTTCACATCTGGGTCTGTTTAACAAGTGATTGGAAACTTAGCCTCCTGATTTCCCGTTAAATACGAGGCACAGGAAAACAAATAGCACTTGTTTTTCAGTGAGTTTTGTCAGTCATCCAAAATCTAGTGCAAACCATAGAACTGCCTGTGGTTTGGTGGCAGAAACCCAAAATATGTGAAGCATATTTTCTGTCAAATAAAGGGAGTAAACTAACTTTTGGCAGAAATATTAAGAACATAGGTTTTTTTCCTTTTTTTCCTTAGAAACGCAGAAGTGACTTTTAATTGCTACCTTTATCCTGATACCATTTTTTCACTAAACTAAGCTTTTTTCTAAAATCTCAGCAATAGCTCTATTTGTTTTAATTTTATTTTTATTGTGTTTGTTTGCTCCTCCATTTTTATTAAGTTGAATCATATGCAAACTTCCATTAAGTCATTAGGGCTGCTCATGTGACTAAAATTACTCACTTGTATAAGTGATTTCAGGCCCATTAATCCTTATTCAGTAAGATTACTTGTGTAAGTACTTTTCCAAATAAGTGTTAAAGGATTGAGTCTTTAAAAAGCACATATAAAAAATTACAGATTAGAATAAAGGACATCAGTAGCATTTGTATAATGGTTTTCTGAGAGAGAGAGTCAAAGAGTTGAGTCTGTTTTTTTATGTGATCTAGTTCTCATTTCTGAGCTCAGAATTTTCACTTGTCTAGCAAAGATCTTCCTAGGCTTCAAAATGCAGGAGAGATGCTACTTGTAACACAGGATTTCTCCACCTGTAAAGCCCACCTCTTGGCAGGTCCATAAATCTCATGGCTTACTGCCAGGATATTATTTTAACAAAGTACGTCATCTTCTTTTTTTTGTTGGTAAGAGGGTACTTTTGGGTTCTTTTGAAACCTATTCCAAAACAGCAGTAAAACATTTTCTATCACTTGGATATTCCTTTAAGAACTGCTTTTTATAAAATTCCCAGGCATTAGAGCCCAACCATTCTAACAATGTGGGAAGATGTTCTTAACTTCTTTATTATCCCCTTCCTCCTTATACTAGTTTTCTATTAATGTGTGACAGGGGGCCATCTCGCAGCTGGTCAGTTCACTGGCCCGCCCACCTGTCTATGGCAGTCCGCCCACCTGACTCACCTGTTATGCCTTTGTTGTAACCAATTAGAAGTTGTTTTATAAAGTGGGAAACTGTCCATTTACTGTCCGATGCCAAGGGCATGATACACTGCTCCATACCGCCCTTACACCTCGCAGATGGCATCATTATGTAGCTCTGGCCCCAAGGTGGACCTCATTCCATGCCCACCTGGCATTTGGACCCCACCTGGATCCCTTCTACTCAGGCAGTCTACTCTCCACCATCATACTGGGCTGCCAAGCTCCCTGAGCCCTTCTTCCTCTTGGGTGTAACCCCTTCTAGGACCTTTGGCCACACAGACCCTAGCTGCACCTCGAGGCCAGTTGGAACCCCAGGCCCCTGGCTAAAGGCGTCCCTCGCGGTGGGTGCTCTGGCCCTTCAACCTTTCTGGTCCTAGCCCCAGCATTGACCAGTTAAAGGTTTATCCAGTCATGTTAATGAGCCACTCACCCTCTCTCCCTCATATGGGTCTGCCTTCTCGGGCCCCCTCCACATCCAGCTCACTCAGTCTCTAAGGCTGGCCTACTCGCAGTCCTTCAGGCCCACCTATGCGACCCCTACTCTATGCAGCCTTCTCACACACCGTCACTGGGTCCACTACTGTGCCCCTTCACTGGGGCTCTCAGCCTGACACCCCTTGGGCACCATACAGCCTCTCTTTCCTACAGTCACATGAACACACTACAGTTCTGATCTTTGGTACTCTTGATATTGCAGTCCAGGGATTCTTGAGTAGAGAGCAGGGTTAGTGTGATGTGTAAACATGTACCATCAGGACTAGAATGACTAGACATTTGTAACATAATTGAGGATCTTAACTAACTTCTCCAAGGTGAAGTTACTGCACTAATCCATCCCAAGGTATCACAGAACCTGAAAATATTTAATACCCCCAAGCCTGCTCATCTTCAGCAAATCACTGAAAATTTTCTTGGAGAAATTATAGCCATATTTCCTCTACCACCAAACTGACCTACATGAGCAGTATCTCAGTTCTTTTTCTAAGAAAGTGTTTGAAAATAAGCCTTTCACAATAATTTTCTTTAAAAGGGGTCAAGTCCACAAGTCATCATGTACACTTTATTTTCCCTGACTCCTAGACAGAAACTGACCAGTTGCCTCTGTGCCCACACAGCTCCAATGGTTAATCTTCAGCCTGATGCTGTTTCTGGAGGTAGACAGTAGTACTACAGGCACAGAGCACACTTTGAAAAAGCCATCCCTCATGAGGAGTCTCAGTCTTGACTAAACTTTTAGCATGGAAATAAATCATTGGGATTAAATACCAAAATAAAAATTATATACATAAAACAGAGCAACAGTAAGATAACATGGACCATCTTACCCTTCTGTACAGCCCTAAGCACTCACCCTAGATACAAAGAACAAGGCAGTACCATCTTTGATACAGCATTTATGCTGATTTCACCTCTTAGGAGTTACTCTTCCTCCTTTCTCTTTACAGTGAAGATACCTATTGGCTCAAATTCTACTTTGACTTGCATACTGAGTACTATCAGCATTTCAAAGATTTAGGCTACATCTTCATTTTAAAACGAATAGATTATGAGGCCAAAGAGAGCAGAACCTGATTCTGATTCATACCATGCCCACTATACTCACATGAGAGATTTGCATGTGACAACAGAAGAAGGTAAGTAGTAAAATGTAGACAAGAGATTAGGCTAACTCTGTAGAGAAGGTATAGCCCAACCATGATTGTCTTTTTGGTGCCAAAAGTGGGTGGGGTTTGCCATGTTCACCACTTGTCACCCCACTATTGACCTCTGGAACCAAAAAGGATGGAAAGAGGGAATGGAGTTTCTGACTACCCCCAACTGGGAAGTAATTCTACATGGGCCAGCAAGGAAATCAAGCCTGCCAAGCAGATAGCCCACCTCTTCTCTATAACAGCAGAGGTCAGAAATGCTCTGGTGGTATCTGTAGGACCAGACAATTTCCTTCCCAACTCAAAAGGCTGCTGCTGCTCCTCCAAAGCTTACAGTGAAGTTCACATTTTCAAACATTTCTTTGTAACCATGAGTCTGGGACCATTTTTTTTGCATAAAAGTTTAGATTCTCAACATCTTCATATGAATCTGGCAATTGAGACACTAAGTACATTCCTACCGTTCTTATGCCGTAATTAGGTTTGCCCAAATTTGAGCCCCACTGAGCTAATTCCAACATACCCAACACAAGTGCATTTTAAACATCAACACAGTCTTCTCATAGCAAAGCCTCATTTAGCGTCCCAAGTGAATGGAGCCTACTATGTGGGGGCTGGGACTGGGACAGCAGCTCTCCTTCCCACCCCAACAATCCAAGCCAAGGGGATTTGGAGATGTAGGGGTAGAAAAAGAAAACACAGTGGAAGGTAGAAAAGATATATGTTGGGGAGGAGGTGCATGTATGCATGCATGCATGCACACCAGGGGGAAGTATCAGAATGGAGAAAAAGTGCTTTCAGGGCAAGGCTAAAGAAAACAGCAGCTCATATTTCACTGAATACTATGGCTCCTAGAGTCTTGCACAACAGCTGACTAGCTGTGCCCTTTCCTACAGTGGCACAGCTACTTACTCCCAATGCACTCCTGCCAACAAGAGTATTTGCCTGAGGAACAATGACTCCAGAACTTCCCACTGGGCTATGCCCCTTTGTATTGCGCACTAATGCCTTAAAAGCAAACTTAAGCTGTCCATAGATATCTTGCAGCTAGAAATAATGTTTAGTTCTGTTATTATAATAGAAAATAACAAGGCTGTGATTCTAATAAAGCAGACTCATCATTAGACATGATGTCATACATTAAAAATCTAATCCAAACAATCAGTCTGTTTCACTACAAATAGCAAGCTTGAACGTCCTGGCAAACTGCAAAGCTATGATTTGCAAACAGTAGGTAATAACTGGATCTTGCAGTATAACCACACTCCAGCCTTTTTCAGAAACCTAAATGACTTCATTTTGGACCTATTTTGGTCTTTTCCAGCATTTTAATAAAACCTCATATCAGAAATAAACCTTGCATCATATGCATGAGAAGCTCACCTCATATATATTTGTGTTTTGGTGAGAGACCACACAGCTAGCCTATACCCATAATACTTCCCATTGCTTTGATGCTTTTAGCATTATAGTACTATCATGCACTCTAATCAGGACTGGCAATCTGTTATAGGCCACACAGCTTCTCAGACTCGATGTGCTGCTAGAGTTAATACACTTGATCTGAGCCTTCAAGAGGCTGAGAAGCGATGCACAATATGCAGATTCTAGAAAACCAGATTTGTTCATGTGTTCGCGTGTGTGCATCTTAATTCACACAACTAGCAACTGGGCACTTTCTCAAACTGCTTTCCCATGTCACCTAATTTCTCCCCAGGGCCCTATGCTGAAACTTGATCTCCAGTTAACTTTGTTTTAAATATATGCTTACATTTTTTCAAAATGAACACCATTAACCCCACATGCTGTTTTACAGAGTGGTGATGATAAACCAACAAACTGTATACTCACAAAGAAAAATCTTCGGATTCCAGATGCTAGTCTTTCTGGTTTTATCTTCCAGGTCAGGGGCAGGGGAGAGTTAAGAAGGAACACCAGAGGCTTTTGATGAATGTGCACTGATGAAATAGGATTCAAATGCAATGTGACCTGCAGAGAAACAAAGGACATGTGAATACTTCTCTATGAGCATCTAAACCAACAAACTCCACTTAAAGTGCATAAAGGGCATAAAGTGGAATTTCAAACTATTAAAAAGAAGTGACTGTAAATATATCACAGTTTTTAGGATTCACACCTTTAGATTTGGGATTAAGAGTTAGCTTAATTCCAAACTGTCAGTCACCAGAACAAAGATAACAAAGACTGAAATAGTTAACATTTGTGCTGTGTAGTTGCAAAGCACTGTTGAAGTGTTTAAGAAAACCCTGACAAACACTGATCAAAAAGTATCTTGCAGAAAGGTCAAACCACTCAGTTGAGAGCTAGAGAACAAGGAGATAAACAAAGAATTGCAACCAGCAAATAGAACTCAGATTTCTGATTTCTAGATGGAAGGCTAGAGATAGGCCTACATCTGGTGATGTTTGTGGGATTTAATCACACTTCAGCAGTTTAAAAAAAAGGAACAGCATGTCCAACAGCATAAGATGACACTATCACAGCAGCCTGTCCCTTTCCAGGGAAGGCATATAAAGGCACACAAAAATAGAACAGAATAGGATTTTTAGGTTGTATCTACAGGAAACCCTCACCATTCGCGTATTCACCATTCGTGGTTTTGAATATTCGAACCCACGCTCTCCCCACACATGCTCTTACCATGCTCTCCCTTTCCCGCCCTCCTGCCTTGCCTGCTGCTGCCAGTGTTGGCAGCGTCTGTGGGAGTTCCACGTTTGCCACTGCCGTGCTCCTGACATATTTGCAGATTTTGCCATTCACAGGGATCGCTGGAACATATCCCCCATGAATGGTAAGAGTCTCATGTACACTATTTCCTTCCCAATCCCAGGCCCACTGCTGAGGAAATAAGCCACACCCACCTGCTCCTTGTCAATCAGCCATCAGTCCTGAGTGCCTCTTGCCCCGCAGCACCAGACAGCCTGAGTACAATCGTGTGGAGGGTAGCACTCATGTCCAGTCTAAGCCACTCAGACCCCTCCTAGGCTATTGTTATGGTCTTGGGGGCTGGGACAGACATTCAAAAAGCCTGAGCCTGAATTGATTCAATCTTTGCAAATTAGTCTAACCTGGCTAGGCTGAACCAGTTTGTAACTGGACAGACATTCTCTCTGGACTGAGGAAATTCAGGCACATGCCTGCAGCGTCTCAGGCTAGAAGCCGGGAGGCACTACAGTAGCCCTCCCTTCCCTTATAGTGCTGAGCTGAGGGGGGAGCGTTCTCATTAGAGAAGTGTATAAACCTTCACCCTGCCTGCACCGTCCCAGGCTTATCCCCGCTTATTGCTCAAGGGGCGGGAGTGGCCCCAGACCCCAGCTCCCTGCAAGCACTCTGAGGCAAGGGGGTGGGGTGCAGTGCATGCATCTGTTGATGATTCAGAGCTTTTCAATCTCCCTGCTTCTTTATACTGCCTGCAGCAAACTGACAGGCAAGCAAGCCAGCAGGGAGCTGATAAGTGTTTATCACCTCATCAGCAAACCAATAGCCTCTCTCTATTGGTTCAAACTCTTCTTAAACAACTTACCAGCTAACCTGTTGATTAGCTCCAAAAAGCCCTAAGCAGTCACTGTTCTGTCTGCCTGTCCCAGTGAAATGGACGACACACACAGACACCTCTCGGCATTAGCTAGCATACCACATGACTAGGGTCTGTGGGGCTGGGGGCTGTGCTGTGGGAGATGGGAGGGGGGATCCTTGCTTCCACAGCAAGCAGCAAGGGCGGGATGGGGCAGGGGGAACCCAGACAGACCCTGCTGTACCTGCAGTCTCTGCCGGAGCTCTGGCCACGGAGCAGAGGGGAGGGACCAGCTCTGCTGTGGAGCAGAGAGCCCTGCCCAGCCCAGAGAACATGCTGGGAGAGTTTGGTTTATCTTAAACTAGCAATGGGTCTGGGACAGACATTGCATAAACCAGTTTGAGCCAGATCAGTTAAGTCTGATTTATCTTATTTATTTTCTGATTTATCTTGTTTATTTTTTAGGTTTATCTCAAACCGGTTTCAGCCATTTTCAAACTGTTTTATGTGCACTGAACATCTGTTCGGTTACAGGTTTAAACCGGTTTCTGATCACTTAAGCCAGTTTATGTGTAATGTCTTTCCCTAGACATAGTGGCTGGGCAGACCCAGCCTTTCCCTAGCCAGGGAACCAGAAAGGACCACATGGAAACAGGCATAATAGGTGAGAGTTTTCAGAGATTTCCATAACAAAATAACAGCCATGCCCTTAGACCTGCAGAGAACAAAACTCTATGATTAACGGACTGGAAAAACAACCAGTATTCAATTTTTCTTAGGGAGAAAAACAGCAGTAGTAATAGATTGCTGTCCCAACATCATAGATTTTCCAAAGAAGGTTTTAATTTATACCACAGCAATGAAAGATACAGTGACTAAAAACGGTGCCTAGTCTAGTTAAGATTTCAAAAACAAAGCAATTGTGTCAATTCAGTGCCATTGAACAGGGCACAAAGAGATTAGAGAAGTCAAATGTTTTTCAGATTATGTTAGTCACACTGAAAGCATTTGAATTAATGCAAATGTTTCTCTCTCCACCTTAACAAGTTGAGTCTAATGACTAACAGTTTAACTGGGGACATCTGTGTATGATGTTTTTTCTGTATGTTGTGTGATGATGATAGCAGAAGGGAAGATATTTTGATGGCACTACTACTGTAATAGAAAAGGGGAAATATTTGCAAGGCATTTAAACCATTTTTTCTAGAAAGAAAGTAATAGCAAGGAAGTCTAATTGTAATCATAGCAAGAAAACCTGTTACAATCAGATCCAATACTCCATTGCTCTTTATCGCCAAGCTCTCTGTGAAAGAAATATAGGGTTGATATATTATAGGGTAAGTAGTAAAAATGTTTGTCTCCATTAAGCCAGAAGTCTTGAGCATTCATTCTTTGAAAGACAGCATGATTCAAACCTCAAGCAGATCTGAATCCTCATGTTAGAGTGAACTGAGTGGGCAGAAATAGAATTAATTAGAAGGCAGAGGGTAGCAAAGATTTAGGATCCTTTTTGCACAAGACCAGTATAAGAAAATGTAATCAGAAAATGAAAGCCAGGAATACTAGCGAGCTTTCTGCAGAAATATGGTTCTTGGTTTTGGAGTTCATTCTGATTTGTAGTAAAACCTGTGGGAATGCAATTGAGATGCATACTACACACATGCTAAGTGTGCAACTTGATTCGAGTGAAAAAGTCTGTACGTAGCTCAAACTTTTGAACAAGATATAGTTCTCTACAACTCTCACCAAGGAGTAAGAAAAGAGTAAAAATGAACTTTTATGTGGTGTTCAGTATAAAAGAATATGCTAGTAGCAAATTACAAGAAAAACCTGAAAGAAAATTAGAAGTCTTTGGAAAACTGCAACTGCTCCTATTATTTGTTGCATTACTCTTTTGTATCAGCAAACTAGTGAACCAGCTGCCAAAAGTGAATACATTGCTATTACATTAAAACAGAAATTCTCACTGTACAAACTGATCAGTGAAAGCCAAATAACAGGATATTGGTATCAGTATTGCAAAGGAAAGTGTTTTTTTTGTTTTCTTCAGGTCTACATATCTCTTCTAGCCTGTAGTCCCCACAATAAAAGTCAAATCTAGGTCATACCCATCTGATTGAGGAATATAATCAAGGTGCCTATTTCCATCTACTCAGTACATTGCAAGGAACTGGCAAACTTCATGCAGCTTATCATCATAGCCTTGTGTATAATTGGATATTTGCCACATACAGTTAATTATACCAAGACTTTCCTAAAATCTGTTGTATTTTGTGGTACACAAATTATGTTGGTCTTAATTAGATTGCTATAGTGATAAAACTGAAGACTGCTAAAAACACATAGCAGAAAGTATGGGTGACCTCAGTGACATTGCCTACATGTTTTATAGCTTGCTAAGATTTGACTAATTGACCATCTGATATTATTAGAACTAATCATGAGGGAAGAGCAACAAAATGAAACGATGGAGTGGGAGGGATTGCCGAGCTTGTACTGTGTTAACTGATGCTGGGTTAGTATCCAAAGCAATTTTCTGGTGCTGCCATCTTGGCTCTGCAAGATCCTCATGCAAAAACACTGCAAAAAAACAAACAACTCCCCTGAGTTAGAGGAGAATTCCGAGGTCAGTCTCAAAGGATAAATGCAGATGTTCAAAAAGCATCTGCATCCTGGTTTTAAGGATGTCCTGACAGAAGTGGTGTAGCTTATCACACTTTGCTCAAAGCACGGTAAGTTAAAGCAGGAACCAGCCAAACAGACATTCACTGTTTGGTGGAGGGGCTCTCATTTTGTCTGTACTGGCTGCTGGGGGTGCTCCCAGTCCTGTCCCGTTCCCTGCCCCCAACTGGTGACTGTCAGTAATGGCTGAAGGAGAAGAGAGGGGACATATTCCCCTGCTGTGAAGGCCCCCCGCTACAGCTTGCTAGCTGAGGACTTGGGGGGAGGGTGGGGCCAGGTCTGCACGGGGCAGGGGGAAGGATGTTCCCTTCACCCCCACCCCCAGCCTCTTGAACACACACACAAAACAGCAAGCTTGGGTTTCTGTTGATTAACCTAACATCCCATGTTTATTTGCCATTTTAAACTCTCTACTAGTAAAATGTTTCCACCAATTCTTGTGATTTTGTCATCATTGCTGTTTAGTAATGAACAGTTTAGGCTATTAAATATATTTCTCTTGCTCTTACTTTGCAAGGGAACTAAGACATGAAACAGGAGCACCCGAGCAATAAGCACAAATATTGTTTACCAAAATTCAAGTTACGTCCTTTGCAAGACTGGTCAGGCAAGCTTGTGTTCACACTTTTACTGAGTTTTTCTTTAGGCTTTGAGTCACAAAACATATTTAATATCAAATGCCTAAACTGTATAGTCTCAAACAAGAAAAATAATCCAATATTCTAAACTATCTTCACATAGGAGAGGTGTAAACAAGTAGGGGCAAATCTGGCAGGATACTGCAGAAAGCAGGTTTGGTTTTTTTTGCAGGGGGGAGGAGGGGGAGAGGGGCGATGCAGGAGTCTTTCTTATGCCAGGAAATGAAAAACAGTCCCTGGCTGTTCTGCTGCCACCACTACACTTCGTTGAGCTCTTCCTCCTAAAACAGCAGCACCCAGGTATTTGTGCACTGGCTACTGCTACAGCAAGAACAATGCTGTAAAGCTGGTCTTGCTGTCCAGTGTGGACTCCATGAGCAGGACTATTTTGGTACCTACCTCTCCTAAGTTGGCATTCAGGACTGCTACCCCTCTTGCCCATCTGTGTTATGCTACTGTCACATAATGAATATATATGTGATTTTTCTCTGCCTTAGGTATATTTTTGGCACCATTTCCACTCAGAAATGACAACCAGTTCCCATAAATGAAAGGCTATTGCCTACATTAAGTTATTTAAATTCATGATTGGTCCTCTCTGACCAATTTTATTTAGAGCAATGCATTAAAATCCTCTTATGGTGAAAAGTTAGGAAATGTATTTGAATAGTCAAGATTCAAAAAAATAATAATCACTAGCTCCCATCTTCCTATCATTTTTTAATGCAGAATGCTAACTTGATTTTAAGGAGGAGTTCCTTGCAGAAATGTATACAATTTATATTCATACAATATAACTCATTAAATGCAAATACAAGACTTTTCTACTGAAGAGAATTTGCAAGAATTCTTGTTATTTAGAACCTCTGAGATTTGTAAAAGAAGTCAAGGAACCATAAAATTGCTGACCAAAACAGTTTTTGCCAAGTTTTTCTAATAGATCCAGCAAATTCCATCCCTGCAAAAACCAGTATGAGTCCTATGGGTAAAAAGTAAATGAAGACAGTTTTGGTGAACATACACAATTGTATTCAAAACTAACAGCTCTGTACCACATAATAAAGTACACAGCCCACCTTTTGTCTAAACCCTCTGAAGAGTTCTGTTTACCAATTAAGTCATGCAAAAAAACAAGATAAATGTTTTGCTTGGGCTAAGAAACAGCCCTTTGTGAATGGATATATCTTAAGAATTCTTGGCTGTTATTTCATTACAGTTCTGTCTATTCATTCATATTTTATAATCCCATTGTTCAATCTAGGTTTTTCCAAAGGTGGAAATGCACGTGGATCGACATCCTTCTAGCCACAATGTCCCTTACTGTGCAGAGGTGGAGGTGCTAGGTATGGCACTTGACCTATCCCCAAAAGAAAAAGCAGGACAATTCTTTGGAAAAAAGTCACAAGATATCTGCACTGAAAATTATTTTTTTCACAAGCAAAAAACCTTTCTTTATGTGAAAATTTGCAAACAGTAATCAAGAACAGCACAAGCATATATTGCTACCCTCTTCAAACAGAAAAATACCTCACAACATGAAATTCAGACCTGGCAACTTCTTAGACTCATACCTAGAAGAAATAAAGTGAAGGGGCAAATACTTCTCTATTGGCCTTGGTTACAACGTTCTGCTAGGCTAGGGACAGAAGTTGCACACAAACTGATTTAAGTAATCAGTGACTGGTTTAAACCAGTAACTGGTTTAAATTGGTAACATAACATAAGTTCAGTGCACACAAACCAGTTTCAAAATGGCCAAAACTGGTTTGAGATAAACATGGCTGAATGTAGCAGACTTAACTGATTGAGCTCAAACTGGTTTATGAAACTTGTGTCCTAGGCCCCTTCCTGGTTTAAGTCAAACCAGAGTCCCCCAGCACCCCGGCATGCTCTGCAGCCCTAGGCTAGGCTATGCTCTCTGCTGCAGTGGAGCAGGGCTGGCCTAGCCCTCTGCTCCCTAGCCAAAGCAGAGGGGGGGGTGTGGCCAGACATGGCATGGGGTCAGGGAACGTGACAGGGGCAGCAGCCGCTCTCATGCTTTCCCATGGAGCACAAGCCTCTTCCAGTGTGGGGCTGCGCTGTGGGAGGGAGCAGGGTGGGAATGGAGTTGCCAGAGCTGCCAAGGACTGTGCGGGGCCCTGGTGCCACTGCTCAGCTCATGCAGTCTGCAGCAGCTCTGCCCACCCCACTCCCAACCGCAGCACAGTCCTCCCACTGGGAAAAGGCTTGTGCTCCTTGGGAAACCATGAGAGGGGCTGCTGCTCCTGCCATGGTCCCTGCCCCCTCACCACTCCAGCAGCAGGGGCATGACCACAGGCTGGCCAGCATGGCCCCCTTAGATGAGGGCGTCTGACAGAGAGGGCAGAGAAGAACTTATTACGCTGCTCACCCTGCACAGCGACCAATCGGGGGTGATGGCAGCAGTCAGGGCTGGCAGACCCCGGGTGTGGTCCCCCAGGCGCAGAGGGGGTGGTGGGGGTAAAACACTCCTCCCTGCCCCCTCTGCCTCAGGGGGACATGCCCCCACCCCTGCCGCTGCTGCAGTGAGGGGGAGCACCAGGAGGACCCTGGTTCAGGTCTGTGCCAATGGGACAGGGAGGCGGGAACTGAAAACTGAAACCCCCCCCTGGCGCTGCCAGTTCATTTGAGGCTACTGCTGGGGCTGGCCACACCTCCCAGCACAGCTTTCCTGTAGCTGAGTGCTGCTCTAGCACCTCCTGGCTTCTGGCCTGAACCACTGTAGGCATATGTCTACATTTCCTGAGTGAAAAGGGAATGTCTATTTACTTGCAAATTGGTTCAATCTAGGCAGGTTAAACCAACTTGCAAAGATTGAATCATTTCAGACTCTAGCTTTTTGAATGTCTGTCCCTAGCCCCAGAGTGGAATGAATCCTCATGGCCAGTTCTGAGCCTTTACCCAGAGGCACAGCTACTCAGTTTGGTCTCCATATCATCACTGATCAGGTTTCATCTAAAGTGTCAGAGTATCCTGACTGTACAGTTAACTCAGGCAACTGACAGAGCCAGCCACCTCAAATGTATGCATTCCCATGGAATAGCCCTATCCACCACTACATCCTCACAGTTTCTGTATGTGCCCACGTGCATTTACAGGCCTAGCCCACAGTTATTTGTGCACAGAAGTGCTAAAATCCCTTCCAAGTCAAACATGGGATAGTGCCAAGTATCTTGTGAGCAACTAAAACCAATTAACAGAAAATGTTCTTGATCATTTCAAACCATTAAACCAGAATGTTCAAGGAAAAGATTTCTAACTCATAGCAGAAGAGAGCAACTAAAAACAAAATAATTTCACTAATTTCACAGAGAAAGTAACACATAAATCACTAACAAAAACTAAGCAGATATGTTCTGTTGATGAAGGTTTCTCTTGATTATTAGTGTGTCAACTTTCTCATAAATACAATTCTAACATGTCTGGGCACACTTTTAAACAAATGGCCCTTTCAGTAATGCTCAAGTCCTAGATCTTTGTGTGTCAAACAGTATTGTTCTTTCAGAATGTGTTTGCCCGTCTCTTAGCTTCCTTTGACTTATGCCCACCCACTCCTCCCATGTAATACATTTCTAAGCTGAAGAATATGTTAGTTACAATCATAGACAAAAATAATTTTAGACTGATACTAAAATGACTACATTAAGAAAGTTAGCAAATTTATTAAAATAAACTATCCCAACACCAAGGTAAATCACTGCGAATGGGAAATGACACACATGGAAACTGTCAAGTCAGTTAGATGATATCATTCAATATCAGTTTTAAAGTCTTTTTTTAACAAAAATTAAGCCAGAGTTAAAAGATACCATGTTTTATAGATGACATAACTATCAAGCTAAAGCAGGCACTACTCCGAAAACAGTATCTGTGTGCATGTTTATGTATATTAACACTGTCTATGAAGTCTATATGAAGTTCTTTTAAGACCCCTAAGCAGAAATATATAGATATATCTATATATTTCTCTCTCTATATAGATCTGCTTAGAGATCTTAAAGGAACTTCATATAGGTTTCATAGACAGTAGTAATATGCATAAACATGCACACAGATAATGTTTGCTAAGTAATACACACACACACGCGCAAGTAGTGAGGTTAAGACAGCTGCAAAGGTTTTGGTTTCCCTGGAGATGATAGTTTCATGGAAGGCTGAGTATTACCACAGCAACCAAACTACAAAAACAGACCATGGGCTCCTGCCCCATTACGCTGGTAAAGTAATTTATATTACATGAAAGGATATGGCACAAATGTTGAAAACAGATCAAAGTACATAACACTGTTAAAGCACCATTTTGTTTTGCTGACTTCAAGGCATCAAATCAAGAGTTTTGTTATGAAAGATGAAAGTCAAGTGACAAGGATTTGTAAGGCTGAATTAACTACTCTAGCATGAAGACCTTGAGATAAATTCATAGCACATTTTCCAAACAACCATTGCAAATTTGTGCTAACAGAACAGGGCAAAATATGCTGTATTATATCAGTTTACACTGCCCATGCTAAGACAGCTGTTCCACAAAGCAGCAAAAAAGAAGTTAACTCCAAGAGAGCATATCACATCACATGTTCAAGTCACAAACACTGAACACAATGCACTAAAGGAAGACCTATATAAGCTTCATTTAATACTCAATATGAAGTTGATCCTCTGCCTTCTACAAATTGGAACTAAATTGCATTTAGAGTAGAAATCTGAAAGCTTAACATTTTTTTCACTTTGGTCTATGTTTGAATCTTCTTTAGCGAATATTAATTGTTATCCATAAAATACAAATGATTTATTATTTTGAAAATTGTGAACAGAATTAGCACGAAAAGGGGACTTTGAGGTCTACTATCCAATTTAAGAGGTTTAAAAATGTTCTGTCAATTAAGTTTAAAAAAAAATCCAGTTCACTGGCTATAATGGAGTTCTACCAAGGAAAAATTTCACATATTGCATACATCAAGAGTTTTCAACCTTTTTGGGTCAGTGTACCCCCCGGAGGCTGAACACGGAGCAGTGCACCCACAATGGCCGGATGCTGAGAGGGTGGGGAGGGGGATGGCACACAGCTGAATGCGGAGCGGCGCCTGCGTGGGATGGTGTATGGTGGCGCTCCATCCCCACCCACCCGCACATACCCTCTAGGGCCTTCTCAAGTACCCCCGGAGGTACATGTACCCCTGGTTGACAACCCCTGGTATACAACATTATTTAAAAACCTGTAGAAGATAGACTGAGTCGTTTATCAGGAATTACTTAGTTAACAATTGTTTAGGTTTTAGTCTCCAAGAGAGAATTTATTTTTAGAGGAAAACAAAAGACCAAAAAGACCAAAACAAAACAAAAATTAAATGACACAAACAAGACCCGCCCCCACTCTTCAGACTAGGGTAGTCAAAATGGAACCCATATATTGTATCCAGGTTTTTGTCTTTTCAACCATTAGTTTCTTCAAGTTTATGACTTTTTTCTAAGAAATGCCATGTGCCTGTATCCTAAGTCCCCACAGATAATTCCAGTGACAGTGTTTGCATCTGAACTCAAAAAATTGCATGAGCCGTGACCCATCTGCATATGAGTATATGACATAGGTCTTTTTCACCATTTAAGGTTTTCAAGTGCAGGTTCTTCATTCTGCTGGCACAAACTGAAAATGTGGCTACATGTGTGAGATAGGAATGAGTCTGACCATTCAAATCTGAACAGAAATCTCTCATTGAAAAAATATATCTCCATCCTAAAAAAAAGTTCTGCCTAAACAATTCACAAATTTTGAAGAGGTTTTTTATTTAGTTTGAGAAGGAAGCTATTAGACTAACAAAAACAATGATCAGAAATACCATAATGGAGCTAATGCAATATTTGAGAAGATCTTCCCATTTTCTCAGATAAAGAATTACTTTGACGAAAAGCACTTTAGGTTAGTAATCTTGTTCTCTTAGTTTTTGGTAGTGGCCTTTAGTTACCCCCCCTGAAATGGAGGCGGGCAAAGCATGGTCTCATCTCCTCAACCATCTAGAAGACTTGTCTAAAGGAGTGTAAGTAGAAAGCAGGCCCTCATTCAAGTTAGTGAGGTTATTAACTGCCTGATCCCTGTGCAGAAGAGCACAAGAGTAGTGAGGAAAGACTATAATTCATGTTTACAGTCACTTCACTGGGGCAATTTTGCCCCTGTACCACACGTTACAGATTTTGAGTGTTTTTTACTGTCTGGTAGTACTGGTGGCACTTACTAACTGTAACCATGTGTGCATGTTGTGGTGGGGGAACTTAAGTTCACTTCCAAGACTACATATAATACTCATAAAATCAATTCTAATAATCATTATAGACATAACCAATTACTAGTTTTGTTAGCTAGATATCTGACTGCAGATTGTTGGTTTTGGCATGTTTGAGCCCAGTAAGCCAAATTCTTGATGTTCTCTCTTCAGAAAGAGAGTTAGATTGACTGAACAGCAGGTTTTAGCTCTTTTGTAAAAACCATGGGAAAGATTCACCCCTGGCATAACTCCAGTAAAGCGGACGGTATCCAGCCAGAGATTAATTTGGTCCCACATGTTTTACCTAATACAAACCTAATGCTGATGCACAACTAGCTGACCCTTATGAGCTACCACCCAGACTGGAGAACTGGGCTTCTTCAAGAAGAAGATGAGAGATGATCACTTCCTCCTTTTATTAGGGGTTGTCTTAAATTCAAAGTCAACTTGGATTTCAGTAAATGTATTAGTTATAGAGGTAAAACATAAAAGTGTAGACCAGGCATTAATGTGTGGGGGCTGCTCAGCTTCCCTATGCCTATCTACAAAGGGAATCTATAACATTCCCTATGTCTATCTACAAAGCTGTGGCTTACCTTGGCACATGGAATTGAAGTTTCAACTGGTTCCCAATATCCAAAGACTTGAGTCAGGCTCATGCTGTTGCATGTAGGACACACATCAAAGGTTATTAGGGAAGATGCACTTGGCATCTGAACTAGCAACAGGTGCAGACACAGGATTACTAGGAAACACTTAATAGTGTTACTTACAAGAACCTGACTTTCCTTGAAGTCTTTTTTTTATCTTTAAAAAAATCTAGAAAAAAATCCCTAATTTTCAACAAATCCAGAAGGAGAGGTATTTTATAAAATATTTAATATTCTTTCAACTCAGCTTCAGCAAATCTAATCAACTCTGGCACCTAATCATTTCTCCTTCTTTGATTTATCTATTATATCCAGAACAGGAAACATACTTTAACAAAATGAAATTACTAACAGTGCACACGTGCTCTAAGCAGCCTATGCTCTTCTTGGCCTCCAAGTAAAAAGAGTGAACTGATGGTTCACTGCAAAGCTTTATTTTAATTTTATTTGTATGTATTCATCATATAGTTTCTCCTAAAAAGTCAGAGCTTGAACTTGATACTACCAGCCATGTTATAGGCAGTATGTGTGTAAGCTTCCCTACATAGCTCTGACAATGCAATTTGCTATCCCAAATTCCAGGCACCTGCTGAGCAGAGATTGCCAACCACATAGAGTCCTGCCAGGTTATACCGTAGGGTTTCTGTGATATGGACAAGTGTCCAAGAGAGAACAAAGTAACCTTCCAAAGAGGAGATGTAACCAGCTGTGCATCTGCCTTTTCCAACAGTAGTTAATCTTCCAATGAATCAGAACTTTAAGACAAGTGCAGTTTTCTAAACTCTTTGCAATAAGCAGATATCTATACTGCTCACATGCAGTATAACCCATCCTCAGGGGAAAATCCTACTTTCACATACTCCATGGAAAAGCTCCTGTTAGTTTTTGATCTACTTGAGTGTGTAGGGCCCACTCCTGTTGTTTTTCCTCAAGGCACTATTCCCATTGACATCACAGGGGATGCCCACAAAAAGCTTACAGCACTGGGCTGGTTTATTTTACTGTCTTTAACAGTTTAGGTGAAAGCATTTTAAGTAAGTAGTGTATTTTTTTTCCTGAGTACTGTTCTGTTCTATTCTAGTCTATAATTAAAGGTAGTCTATATTTAAAAGTTTTTCATTAATGAACTACGCTGGTACCAGAATTATGTTATTCATATGGATTCTCTCTATTGCTCATTATTTTTATGTATTACAATGGTACCTAGAGGCCTTAAGCAAATTACGGCCCCAGGTTGGGTGTCAGGGAAGCACATAGTGAAAAATAGTTCCCACTTACCCAAGAAACTCTGCAATCTAATGAAGAAAGGCAGAGAAAAGATGGAAGTTCTGTTATTCCCATATTACAGAAGGATATTTAATATCTGGCCAGACAAAATTATTTGCCCGTGGTCTTGTGGGAAGTGTGTGGAAGAGCCAGGATTTGAACACAAAGTTCCTGAATCCCAGACTAAGGCCTTGACCACAAAAACATCTTAACTTTTTAAATTAGTAATATATTTCAACATCTCACTGACATCCATGACATGCGCGGTTTCTTTAGGGCTGAAGCTGTATATGGCCCAAGCACTCAGGGACCAACCCCTTTGAGACCTAAGGATAGAGAAGACCTGATCAAGGAAAGGGGAGCCATCAACGCCCATTGAAAGGAACATTTTGAAGCCCTTCTCAGTCAAGACCCTGTTGTTCATGAGTATTCTCAATTCCATCCCACCACACCCTGTCAGAGACGATTTCAGAACCCCTCCAACCCTTGATGAGGTGAGAAAGCCATCAAACAGATGAAGAATGACAAGGCATCTGGAGCAGATGGAATCCCTGCCAAATTTTCAAGCAGGGAGGAGAAGCTTACATCACAGCTCCATGCCCTCATCTTAAGGATCTGGAATGAGGAGGAAATCCCAGATGACCTAAGGGATACCATGATCATGACAATCTTCAAGAAAGAAGACAGGTCTTACTGTGAAAATTACAGAGAGATCACCTTGATGTCCACCACAGGAAAGATCACTGTGAGAACCCTCCTGAACCATCTCTTTTCATTTGCTGAAGAGCTCCTCTCAGAATCTCAGTGCAGGTTTAGAGCATCAAGAGGTACAACTGACATGATTTTCACAGCTCACCAGCCACAGGAAAAATTCTGGGAACAACTTAAAACTTCTTTACATGGCCTTCTTCGACCTCACAAAAGCCTTGACTCTGTCAACCAAGAAGCACTGTGGAGGATCCTTCTGAGATATGGATACCCACCGAAATTAATCATCATTCTTTGACTGCTCCATGATAGTATGAGAGTGGTGGTGCTCATTAACAGATCAATCACAGGTCCCTTTGAGGTTGAGACTGGAATTAAGCAAGGCTACATCATCACTCCAACACTTCTCAATATTCCTTACTGTGATGCTACACCTCACCATCAACAAGTCTCCAGTCAGAGTGGTGATAAACTACCAAATGGATGGTAAACTGTTTAATCTCATCTGACTCCAAGCCAAAACCAAGACTAGTCAGACCTCAGTCAGCAAGCTCCAGTAAACTGATGATGCTGTAGCGTATGCTCATTCAAAAACAGATCTTCAGGCAATCGTCAATATCTTTACCGAAGCATACAGGAAAATGGGACTCACACTTAATATTCAGAAGACTGAGGTTCTCTATCAACAAGTTCTTAATGAGCAGTCCCCAGCTCTGGTAATTCAGATTTACAGTGAGATTCTGGAGAACACTAAATATTCCCCATACCTCAGAAGACATGTCTTGCAGAAGGCTGACATTGACAAAGAAATCCAACATTGCTTCTAGGGAGCACGTGCAGCCTTCAGATGGCTGAAGAAGTGGGTGTTTGAAGATCACGACATCAGATTAAAAACAAAGCTCATTGTTTATCAAGCAGTTGTGATCCCTACCTTACACTACAGAGCTAAGACACAGGCAACATATAGGAGACACCAAGTCACTGGAGCAGTACCATCAGTGCTGCCTGCAGAAGATCCTTTGAATCCAGTGGGAAGACAAATGCACCAATCTTAGCATCCCCTCGCAAGCAAATGCCAGGAGCACCAAGGCGACAATCATCTGAAAAATTCATTGGGCCAGACATGTCATACAGATGTTCAACTCCAGACTCCCAAAGCAAGTTTCATTCTCCCAGCTTAGACGAACCATATGCTCAAGAGCAGGGCAGAGAAAATGCTTCAAGGACATCTGCAAGACCAACTTGAAAAAATGCAATATCAACAACAACTTGTGGAAGACTACCTCCCAGGACCACCCCAAATGGAGAAAGTCTGCTGCATGGATCTGAGTACTCTGAAAACTCATGATGGCAACAGGAAAGAGAAAACTGGGAGTGGCAGAAGCAGTGTGTCATGGACTGAACCAAGAATCTAGAGCCACCTACTCAGCCTGGAAACGAGTTGCAATAGAATCCGTCAATCCCAGATTGACCTTGTCAGCTATCTTCAGACTCACAGATAAGGCAATAATCATAGAAGACAATCATCTCAATTACAAGGAATTCCTGATGATGGTGATATATATTTAAAAAGGGAATAAGATTTATCTTTGCTGCTTTTAACAAAGTAAGATGAATGGAAAAAACACACAAAAATTCATAATGGAACACTTATAAAGATTTTATTGACACGTTTTTGAGAGCCTTTGGATATAACGTAATCATGACTACCTCACTCAAGGTGTGCAATCAGATCATACATGACTCCAAATGGGTGAGGTAGCTCATGTTATAGATATGATTCACAAAGACTCAGTCAAGTGAAGGAAATATAAAAGTTTGGTGTTCTCATTTATGTTGGACACGTGAAACTGAATCCTTATTTTCTGAGCCAGGATAAAGAACAAATGTGAGTGTACCATATGAGTCAGAAAAAAATTGAAAACTTATGCGGGAACTTTAAGAGTACTACCAGCTTTAGGGGGGAAAAAAACAACACTTTGTGAGATTTTGTTTACTTCATTGTTGACATACTCTGCTGTATGAAAAATAAGGTTTTTGTATCTGTATACATATTTTCATACGGAGTTCAAAAACTAGGAAACAGTTTCATCAGAGGATTACATATGGCCTCTCTCAGTAAAAATTTATTTCTTACCAAGTAACGGGAAAGATGTTCAGCTAAACAGACTGGCCATTTATAGATATTACATTTTTCTAGGTTTAATCAGGACTACAGATGTAACTATATAAACATGGATATCTGTGGTCTGAATTAAAATTAGCTCCAGTCCGAATCAACTAATCCTCACTGAATGAGGATTAAAGTTAATGCAGACTAGGGCAGTCTGAATTAGACAATGTATACTGTATTAATTAATATATATACATAGTATTGCTTTTAGGAGAAACAGTCCTTAGGAACTCAGATAAGCATTGCAAATACAGGCAGTCCTCAGACTTACGACGCAACTGGTGTCTGAAAACTGCATTTTAAGTCAAAACATTACCTCTCAGAACCAATTTTCCCATAGGAACAATATTATAAATGGGGGATTGGTTCCTTTACCATGCTTGACAGAGCAGCCTTCAGCTGGTAAGTCTGTTGTTGTGGCGGGGGGGGGCAGAGAGGCAGATCAACACCCCCACAGTGAGGGAAGGATTGGGGCTGGGGCAAGGGCTGCCCAGCCAGGGCAGGAGAGTGTGGGGTAGGGGTGGGTGGTTCCCACTACTGCAGGCCAGCAGTCCAGGAGCTTCTCATTTGGCAGCTTATCCAGCAACTCTCACCGCTGCTCCTGCTGCTAGTCCAGGAGGACATGGGGTGGGGCATGTGCCCTCAGATCTGCGTGGGGTGGGCAGGGCCAGGGCTTTGCTGGGCTGTGCTCCAGGCAGGCGGCGGAAGGTGCTGGGAGTGGAAGCTACGCTCTCCTGCTACTCACCCAGCTGGGGAGGGGCAAAGCTGCTGTGTTACCTACGGACACGCAGTTAGCAGCGGCCAGAGCTGCCCTGGCCTCCCTGCACCTCCCAGACAAGCCACGGCTTCGCCCCGCCCTGCCTCAGCTGAGCGAGTGGCAGCAGTGGCAGCAGCAGGGCATGGGGGGGGGCAGAGGAGTGTGCCCCCCAAATCGGGGTGGGGCAGGCAGCAGAACAGGGGCTACGAGGGGGTTGCAGCCATCCTAAAATTCGCCATAGCCCCCGCCACCCACCTGGAGTGCAGCCCGGTGCAGCCCTGGCCTTGCCTGCCCCATGCAGAACCAGGGGCACGTGCCCCCCCGCCATGCCCTGCTGTCACTTGCCCAGCCAGGGAGGGGTGGGTCCAGGCGGTGTGGGGAGGCTAGGGTGGCTCCGGCCACTCTGCTTCACTTTTCCCGAGTCAGCGCAGTATCTCTGCCCCACCCCGGCTGGGTGAGTGGCAAGGAGGGCATAGCCCCCACTCCCAGTGCCTTCCGCTGCCTACCCAGAGCGCAGCCTGGCACAGCCATGGACCCGCCTGTCCCGCACAGATCCGGAGGCACATGCCCTCCCCGACTGGCAGCATGCAGTGGCAGGAGCCACCTCACCCCCTCACTATGCCTCCCCCACCCGCTGGGCAGCCCTTGTCCCAGCCCCAATCCCTCCCTCACTGCGGGAGCATTGATCTGCCCCCCACCCCCCTCCTCCCACAACAGACTTACCAGCTGGAGGCAGCTGTGTCCAGCATCGTAAAGTCGGAACCCCATCAGAACCTCAAAACAGTATTGTAATTTACAATGTTCGTAAGTGCCATTTGTCATAATTCGAACAGTCGTAAGTTGAGGACTGCCTGTATCAAACCCCACAAGGGAAGCTCAATTGGGTTTTTGCAAAAAGAATAGAGGCTATCAGGCACAAAGCAACACCTTTACAAAGTCAAATGTGCCAACAACACCTCACCCTGTTAAGTATCAAGTCAATTACAGCCTCTGGAACAGCATTTTAGGTAACTGCAACAATATAGCAGTGCTTACACAGACTTATTATCACCTCCTAATTACTGCCAACCTCTCTTAAGGGGCTGTCAAGTGTATAGACTGTGTACAGCCTGTGCCCCCTCCCATGATGGTCAAAGATCATCTATTAACCCTTAATTTGAATTGAAATTTGATCCGAACTATGTGATGCAAATCAGTTAACAAGTTTTAGAAAATGCTGAACCTGTCTACAAATGGACATTTAGAAAAAAAATTAAGTACACAGTATTTAACTTCAAAAATCTCAGAATCAGGATTTTCTTCCGTGAACAAATAAAGAGTAGAATTTTACAAAAAAGAAGGCCAGAAATGGGAATTACTTCAGAGCCAATAGGACATGAATCACATGCATCTAAACTCTAAGGTCAGGTACAGACTTTACATTTTTACCAGTATAAGTGATCAGAAACTGGTCTAATACCCATAGCAGAACAAAAGTTCAGCACACACAGACTGGTTTAAAAATGGCAGAACAGTCTAAAATGCACCCCCACCCAGGTTAATTTGTGTTCTGTTCACTACTGATTTAAACTACACCAGTTACAGAAAATCATGCAACTTAGATTGATTCCACCTTAGGTTTTTGGAATGTCTGTATCTAGCCTAAAGAACCACATTTCTCAATTTAGTGGGATTATTCATGTAGGGAACACTATATAAGTCCTCGAAGGATGAGGGCCTGCAGAGCAGCTACAAAATATTTCCAGGGAAAATAGAACACCGATAGGTTTTATATATACACATTTTCAAGTTAAACAGTTAAACAAGTTCTTGCAGGAAATCTGTTGGTAGAATTTTAGAGGCCTCCTTGATAATTTAACACAATAAGGCTATAATTTAGCAATATTTTTATGAGGACAATAAGGCCACTTGTTAAAAAGATCTCATTATTTGCTCTGGTTCTCAGTTAGAACATATTTTAACATAATTATGTGAGTGCAGTAAAAGAAATGTGGAGGGGACATACATAATGCAAGAGAAATTGACCGGTATGGCAATTCAAGTTGCAAGGCTATAGAGTCAAGGTTATTTCAAGCACGAAGATAGAGCTGCATGTTATAGTGTTTTCCCACTCTAGAGTTCTGGACCATCATCAAATCAATCCTAGCAATGTTAACAGCTATTACTCTCGTGCTTATTACGTGAATGGTAGATAAAACACTGGATAAAGATAAAAACAGTTCTGTATTTTAAAGTGTCCAAGCAACTGTTAAAGAGATACTGTCATAAACTACTTTTAATTTGTTTATGAAAGCTGCCTAGATTTCAGATACTACACTCAGCCTAAAGACTCACATTATTTTTTAAATGTTACCACTAAATTTACTTTTCTTTTTGCTTTGTTTTTTTTTAAAGTTTTTCTTCTCTCCAGGTGCTGTATGAAAGTCTCAGACAAAAGGGAAATTGACTAATTGATTATGGAAGGGAAATAGTGAAACTGAATTGACGAAAAAGGAACAATCAAAGTTCTGGTCTACACTACAAGTTTTGCTGTGTAGCTATGCTGGCTATGGGTGTGGAAAGATCACATCTCCTTACTGATGCAGTTATGCCAATAATATTTGTAAGTGTGAATGCTGCTATGTGGGCAATTATTTCAGCTGAAGAGCCACTTAAGGAGTTTTGGTAAGCTGTTGAGGGCTATATGGATACACCTCTTGTCAAACCGTTAAGCCCTGTTCCTCGAGCGGTACCCTGCCCCCTGACCGCCATCTTGGGACTGGAAGTTCCACCTCTAAACCCTGACCTTTCCCACCAGAAGTCTCTCCCCTTGCCCCAGAAGTACTCCTGAGGAGGGTGGGGGGTGTTGGTTGTGATCCTGGAACTGGAAATCCCTCCTTGTCACATGCTCCATGACATAAGGCCCATACATCCAACACCAAACCCTGCCCCTCTTACCACCATGTAGGTCCCAGAATCCTCTGCCCCCAACACATGGTCCCTGACATTAGAACGTTCCCCCTTGACTGGGAAACACTTCCCCTATAGAGGGCCTGCCCTCTTGGTGTATGGCCTTCGCCTGGGGTCCCAGAAGTTCTGCTTCCTAAGTAGAGATGTGAAGGCCTGGAAAAAAATGAGAAAAATTTGGGGGGAAAAAAAATTGTCATTTTTTTTTCCAATGACTTTTTTTTGTTTTTTTTGGAAAAATTGAACATTTTGGAAAACTTAAAAAAAACCCTCATGATTTTTTTTTTTTAGAATGATGAATAAAATGTTTAAGACAAGGTGTTCGTATATTGCTACCCTTTACTCCCCAAAAATACTTTCCAATAACTATGTAATAGGAAGACTTTTATGCAAGACTATCTACAGTATCAGATCATTATAATTCCTGTACACAAAGGACAAGCAGTACAGTACAAACTCTCAAATGCAAGATCACGATGCATTTCTGCCCCTAGGGGGCACTGCCATTTTCACAACAGAAGAAAGAAGGATTCAATGCCTTCTTTGCTTGTGGACTTCCTCTATTGCTGACTTTTGATCTAGAGATTGGTGGATCTGCTCCTGTCCTCCTGACCAGGCCTCAAAGGACTGGAAGTGGACACTGGCAGCAGCATCCATTTGTTCCTGTAGAGATTCGAAACAAGGAGCTCATGAATGCCGTGTGCCCCTGGAGGCTTGGGGGGGGGGGGG
>NW_005842008.1:749611-761425 GCF_000455745.1 Alligator sinensis
ATTCCCCGCGTGGGGTTTGGGGGGGGGGGGGGGTACGGCAACTGCCCGCAGGCACTGGCAATGTTGTTGGCAGCAGGGGCATGGTGGTGGCGAGTGGGAAGATTGCACAGGCAGCTGCGGTGGTGTTGGCAGTGGAAGGAGAAGGGAGAGTGGTGAATGGCGACCAGCAGTCAGTGACCACCCACATACACCGCTGACAGCACTAGTGGTGACCAGTGGCTATCGGGGACTGCCTGCAGATGCCGCTGGCAGTGTCAGCGGTTGGGGGGGGCGACCACCCATAGGAGCCACCAGCAGCGTTGGAGTAGCTTCATTAAAAAATCCTTCATGGGTATAAGTGAGGAGGAGGTAGATCATGATGATGGAAGTGCAGGTAGCCCTTTGCATCATTCTCAATCCAGAAATCCTCCTATTGCTGCTGCTGCTTCTATAACATCAGCATCACAAAAGGTTGCCCAATCAACATCCTCAAGTAAACAAATATTGCAACTAACTGTATACAAAAGACTCTCAATAGCTTCATTTGTAGACAAGGTGATACCTGAAGATCAGGAAAAAATTGACTAAGCTCTTGCAAGATCAATATGTTCTTCTGGGATGCCATTGTCAATAACTGAAAATGCGTACTGGCAGGAAGCTTTTAAATAACTAAGACCATCATACTGTTTGCCCGGCAGACATTCTTTGAGCAAGCCTCTTTTAGAATCAGAATATGAATGTGTAATGCAATCTGTGCAAGGAAAAAATCAACAAAGCACTGTGTCTTGCAGTACTTACAGATGGATGGACAAGTGTGCAGGGAGAAGGAATCATAAACTTTGTGATAACAGCACCTCAACCAGTTTTTTACAGAAGCATTGAAGCAGGAGAGAACAGGCATACTGCAGAGTATATCAGTAGTAAAATACGTGAAGTCCTACAGAATATTGGGAGTGGTAAAGTATTTGCTTTGCTGACTGACAATGCAAGCAACGTGAAAGCAGCATGGGAGTTCATAATGGATAAATATCCACATATTAGTGCAATAGGATGTGCATCCGATGGGCTAAACTTGCTTCTTAATAACATCGTGAAGTTGGACACTTCGCAAAAGATCTATAGAAGAGCAAAAGATGGGGTGCAGTGGTGATCTCATTTGAAAGTTTACTTAAAAACAAAGAAGCTCTTCAAGAAACAGTAATAACTGAGGATCTTAAAGTACCCAGAAACCTAAGGAACACTGTACTTAATGAGGATGTCTTCTAGGTTCAGCTGCAGAACTCCCTGAAGATTCTAAAGGCAATTTCTTCAGCAATCTCTGCATCTGAATCAGGCAGTGCACTTTTGTCAGACATTCCTTACCATATGGCCCAGATAAAATCAATTGTTTTTGAGAATCTAAGTGGATCTCCGCTTACAAGTACAGAAGAAAAAAAAAAGTGAAGGACTTTATTAACAGGTGGGAAGAATTTTGTTGCCAGTTACTTCATGCTGCTGCAAATCGCCTGGATCCAAGATTCAAAGCCAGAAATGTTAGTGATGATAGCACTGCTACTGCGTTTGACTGGATTACAAAACAAGCAACACACTTGACTTGATGTTGGAAAGGTACTTTCAAATGTTGCAGAATACATAATATCTTCAGGTATTTGGTCCAGGAATGCAGTCTGGGATTCTGCCAAGCATACCCCTCCTGCAACATGGTGGCAAGGCCTTTGCACAACACAGCCTATGACTCTTCTTGCTTCTGGCCTGCTTCAGATTTCTCCATCTTCTGCAGCATGTGAAAGAAACTGGTCTATGTTTGGAAATACTCACACCAAATCAAGAAATAAACTAACATTTGAAAGAGTAGAGAAGCTTGTCTCAATCCAAACAAACCTTCAGTTTTCAGGAGTCCATGAAGATGATAAAAATGAAGGATCAGAAGCAGCAAAAGAAGCAGAAACTGCTGATAGTGATAGCTCAGAAAATGAGACTGATTAGACAAAGTTTCATGTAGCAAAATTTGTTTTCAATGAGTCTTGGGTTTTTTTTCTCCCTTCTTTCTCAGCTCTTTTTCTAAAAATGTATGTTTTCTGTATCTGCTTAACACGGTGGAGAAGACTTAATCCAGAGTACCTAATCACTTTCTTTGTTTTACTATAATGTTGATGGTTTCTTCTATTTTCAACTTTAATTTTTGCCTACTTCTCATAAACTGGCAAAAATTAAGAGATGCTAGGTTCCTTAGAGTTCAGCAGCTTGCAGCTCCATATGTAACAAAAATTAAAAACATTTTAAAGTAAATTCAATTAGTAAATTTGTAATTATTGTCTGAATAAATGATACTTTTAAATTTAATAAATATACCAAACATGATAATTTTATGAGCAAACCAAGTTATAGATAATATATTTTTTGTTCTTAAAGTAGCAAAGCCAATTTAGATCTGTAAAGGGTGCTAAGAAAATACATATTGCATATATTTCAATTTTTCCCAAAGTGTCCGTTTTGTACCAAAAAACCCGTTTTTTCCCATGGCTTCAAAATTTCTGGAAATTTTACATCTCTACCCCTAGGCCACAAGGCACAGGCATGAACCCTTTAATAACCTGCCCCATCACCCTCAACCAATCAGTGGGGGTTTCAGGGGCATCAGACCTGACTGAGAACAGTGCCAAATCAATCTAGTAAAGGACCACACACAAACACTTTTAAAAAAAATGGCATTTTAACAAATTATAGATAAAAATAAAAATCATATACTAGAAAACAAATATATATTAAAAATACTTTAATTTTACTTCCAAAAATATTTTTTGTCCCGAATTATGTTTGAGTAGTGTATACAGAGGGAATTGCATAATAGCTCAAAATAAAGGTCACCCATGGCTATGGAGCCTGGGTGTGGGGGAAAGCAGAGCTTCCTAGCCCATCAATGCTTGCTTCCCTGTCCAGCTGTGGCCTGAACAATAATCCTGAACAATTAGACCCTGGGGTGGCTGAAGCAGGACCCTCTCCCCCCACCCCTCCCCCACTACAAGCTGCCCACGGCTCTGTCTAGCTCCCCGACCAGCCCCTCTTACATTTACCTGCAAGGAGCTGCTGCCCGGCTATGTCCTGTGCGGTCACACAGATGCATAGGGCCAGGCCAGGTCAGGCCAGAAGCCCTGCACCATGCCTCTGCGGGCAGGTGGCAGCACTGGGAGGGGTGGCTATAGGGGGGCTAAGATGAATTTTGGGGTGGCCATAGCCCCCAAGGTCCCCCAGTGCCGCCACCTGCCTGCAGAGGATCAGTGCAGTGCTCCTGGCCCACCTACCGCCTCCCAACCTGCCAGGCCCGAGCCCTGCCCGCCCCCCAGCCCCATTGGTGGAGGGGCCCCACTCCCGGCTCAGAGGGAAGCAAACGTGAAAGTCACAGTTTTAAACTTGGCACCATCTTTGTCTCCCTGTTGGGAGACAAAACCAGCACCAAATTTAAAACCACGGCCTTCACTTCCCTGTTGATGAGGATCCTGGGGGCCCCGAATTGGGGTAGTGGCCCATCCGTTAATCCAACTATGCATGCCAGCTGCACGTGGTGGCACATAGCTGGGCCCAGCCAGGCCTGGATCACCCGTGGCTCCCAGCCCAAGGCGTAGGCACCAGACCAGGTCTCTATACCAGCCACACATGGCAGCACAAAATGGGCCCCAGCCCTGCCTGGGTCAGCCGCACTTTGACTCTCGCCAAGGGCAAAAGTCTTGCTGGGCAGAAATTTCCTCTCTCCAGCACCCCCAGCCTTGGGGCTGGGCAGTCGAGGCAGGTTGGAAAGTAGGAGTTGGCTGCCTAGTAACCGGAGCTGTGCCAGTGCCTCTGTGCCAGCTTTCAGCAGGGCAGTGGCAGGCTGGACAATTCTCCTCCAGGGGGGCACCCACGGACCAGACAGAATCACTTGATGGGCTAGATCTCGCCTGTGGGCTGTATTTTGCCCACCCGAGCCATGCCAGCAAAAGAAGGCTTCTGTTGACTTGTTTACTTTCTTTCCTTTGGGGGAGGGGGCAGCAGAAAAAATCCTCCCCTGTTGCTAGGTGCATCTCCACTAGGGGGCAATGTCAATATAGCTATAGCACTGGCAGCTCCATAATACAGGCAAGCTACAGTACTCCACACTATGCTAAATAGAAATTCATGAGGAAGGCTGATTTTCAGGGAACTTGCTCCAAAAATCAAAATACAAACTTCTGCTTGAAATAGGGTGTGTGTAGGGCCACTAGCGTAAGAGAGAGAAAAAGGCCTTTTTATAGCACAGCACTTTAAGAAAAAAAAACAAACCCTTAAAATGTAAAAACCTAAATAGAATCAGTGCCAGAGGCCCAGTTCTCACCAGATCTGCATCTGTGCATGCACTGAGGAAGAAACTAAGTGTCAGTAAAACAGGGTCCAGTTTCAAGCTCAAACAGGTTATTTAAAATGAGTCACCAAACACCCCCTCCCCTCAACCCCAGAAAAAAAAAAGACTTGGGCAATTACAAAAGTCACTCTGACATTTTTCTTTAGTCCTTTAGCCCTTTGTGGAGTCTCTTGGCAATATTTCACAGCCGCTTTCATCTGTCTTTGTGAAACTATGTATAGTTTCTATTTTCTGTTTACAGCAAACCATTCCATTTCTAAGAATGTAAGAATAGTAGAGGTTTTTACACAGAACTGTCTACCTCATGAGGATTCATTTCTGTTTCTTTAAGAGTATACACTCATCAACTGATGCTTCTGCTGGACACCATGCTCTAAATAAAGCAGCCTGTTCTGGCCGACACAAAGCTTCCTCTGGAAGTTCGGGTGGGTAAAACTTGAAAAGTCTGCCAAATTCAATGACCAGCAAATTATGAGCTGACTGAAAACAACCTACAAAAACTTCAAACCAGAGCAAACAAGATGAAAAAGCCACATTAAAGGAGGCTAGATTTCGCTGCAGGCATGAATATGCTCCTAGGGCCAAAGGAGGGAGGGATCGGCTATGAGAGCTTATTTGGCCATAGAAAGCCACTGCCTATTAATCAAAGCAGTTAAACTAATTTGACCTAGCACTTTATTAGCTACGTGGAAGTTCCTGCTTTCCCCAGAACTATTAGTTGTACAGGTATGTCACTGTATTTGAAAGAGAAAGTCAGTGAGGCTTAATATTGGGAACAAGAGAGCGAATAGGTTCTATGCTGCAGCCCTTCTTTATGCGACACAATTCTCATAAGTCAAACAAATTACTCCTGCCAAGTAAGGACTGGAAGTTCAGACTTATTAAAGGGGATAGTCCTAATTATTTTGAAGATTCTGACAAAGGATTCATTTACAAATGCCTAAATATTCAGATAAGTCAGAGAGCTGGACAGTAGGCTCCAAGACTGTGCTCTGGGTTCTTTCAAATCTTTAGAGCAACGACTGGTCAGAGTGAGAAGAGAGTTTCATAGTGTTCCTTCAAAAAGAGCTGGCCTTATGTGCACTCTGTCTGAGTGGATGTTCCTTCCAAAGCAGAGTGAGAAATTAATCAACATCCTAAAGCAAAATTGCTGAGCTTCTATTAGGAGTTTGGTAAATCAGAGATGTAGTATACTTTAATACAGCTATTTTAGGAAGACAGAAACCGCATATACACTACTTTTCTACTCAATATCAGATTCAGTGGGATCTGGGGGGAGGGTGGGGACCAGCCTGCCAGCCTGGGGCTGCTCTGACCAGACTCAGTGTGCTGTACAGGGGCTGGCTGGGGCGTGAGGATGCTTCAGCATGGGGCTAGCCAGAGCTAGCCCACACTGAAGCACCCTTGTGCCCCAGCCAGCTGAATTGGCATCTACATGTGCACTGCTTTGCACGAAAAAAACTCCACAGCAGGGTAGTACTTATATTTACCTGCCTGCCCCCTTACTACCATAATAGTATTTACACTCACTACCTGCTGTGAAGTTTATTAGTTTTGTGTGCCCTAATAGGAGCACACGTGTAGATGCCGAGATGTCTACTGCACAGTTAATTAGTCAACTGCACAGTAAACATCTTGTGTAGACGCACCCGCTACCCTCTGCTGGACTCTCTCCAATTTGCCCACATCCTTTCTGTAGTGGGAGGGGCCCAAAACTGGACACAGTACTCTAGATATGGCCTCACCTGTGCTGAATAGAGGAGAATAAATAATCTCAATCTGCTGGCAATGTTTCTGCTAATGCAGCCCAGTACGTTGTTAGCCTTCTGCTCAACAGGGGCACACTATTGTCTCATATTCAGCTTATTGTCAGCTCACTGTAACTATAGTCAGATCACTATAATCCCCAGGTCCTTTTCTGCAGAGCGGCTGCTTAGCCAGTTGGTCCACATCTTGTACCAGTGCATGGGATTGTTCTGTCCTAAATGCAGGACTTTGCACTTGTCCCTATTGAATCTCATGAGATTCCATTTGGCCTAATCCTCCAATTTGTCTAGGTCTCTCTGAAATCTTGCCTTACCTTCCAGCGTATCTACTACTCCCCCCAGCTTGGTATCATCAGGAAACTTGTTAAGGGTGCACTCCATCCCATCTCCCAGGTTACTGATGAAGATACTAATCACGACAGGCCCTAGAACTGATCTCTGGGACACTCCGCTTGATACTGGCTGCAACAGAGCCATTAACTACTACCCTTTAAGCCCAACAATCAAGCCAATTTTCTATCCACCTTACAGTCCATTCATCCAACCTTTACTTCCTTAGCTTGCTTGCAAGAACGTTGTGGGAGACTATCGAAAGTCTTGCTAAAGTCAAGATAGATCATGTCCACAGCTCTCCCAGCATCCACACAGCCAGTCAACTCATCATAGATGGCAATCAGGTTGGTCAGGCATGACATGCCCTTTGTGAATCCTTGCTGACGGTTCCTAATCACCTTTTGCTCCTCCAAGTGCTTAGAAATGGATTCCTTGAGGACCTGCTCCATGATTTTTCCTAGGGACTGAGGTGAGGCTGACTAGTCTGTAGCTCCCTGGATCCTCCTCCTCCACTTTCTTAAAGTTATTTGCCTTTTTCCAATCATCTGGGATCTCTGCTGATTGCCAAATGTTTCAAAGAAATGTCCAGTGGCTCTGCAATTGCATCAATCAACTCCTAGCACCCTTGGGTGTGTCACACCTGAACCCATGGACTTGTGCATGTCCAGCTTTTCTAAATAGTTCCTAACCTGTTTTTTCATCACTGTTGACTGCTCTCCTCCTCCCCAAACTGTGCTGCCAGGTAGCTGTCTGGGAGCTGACCTTCCCTGTGAAGACTGAGGTAAAAAAGGCATTAAGTACTTAAGCCTTTGCCACATCATCTCTCACTAGGTTGCCTCCCTCATTCAATAAGGGACACACACTTTCCTTGATCTTCCTCTTGTTGCTGACATACTTGTAGAAAACCTTCTTGTTACCCTTCAAGTCTCTTGATAGCTGCAACTTTTGCTCTGGCTCCGACAAGGCTCCAGCATGTGTTTGCTCTGGCCCCAACCTAGCCCAGTAACAGCTGGAGCCAGAACAAACATGTGCTCTGTGTCTCAGGTTGGAGCAGGATCAGAGCCCTGCTGCAACCAAAACAAGGGTAAGCAGCGGGGGTGGGGGAAAGGGGAGGCAGACACCAGGGGGTTCAGGCAGCAGAAGGCAAGGGGGCAACGGCAGGGGGCAACAGGCAGAGGTCAAGCTGCTTGACTGCCCCACCATCTTCCCCCTCACTGCCATCATCATCATAATAATAATGTATTATTATTATTCTAATTAACAGTTATCTAGTTATTCATGAAACCAGAGCTCATCATCAACACAACCTTAATGACAGAACACTGCAATTTTAAGCATCAGTACGAACATCTCAATAACATCCATTTATAAGCTACCAGGGAAGCGCTTTCCCTTTGTGAGTCCAGGAAACCTAGACCATGAAAAAGCATGCACGATCATCAGTGACTTTTAGCCAGTGTTACATGGCATTGCAATGAAAACGATGAATATGGCAACTTGGTTGAGATGTAGGATGAGGCATATCACCTAAGCCCAACCCATGACTCACAGCTACCTGGTTTTTTACTAGCTCCTGAAGGAAACAAAGCTGCAATTCAGACCTCACCTTTGTTGACAGCAATATAGAAGTTATGTGCAAAAAAGATGTGTTGAAGACCATTCCCCATACACAGCACAGACCAATCACTATCGATGTCACAGCGACCATAACTCCAAATATGATACTAGTGCACAGATGCTTCAATTTTAAGAGAGCAGACTGGAGAGGCTTTTCTGAAGACCTTGACAAAAAAGTGACACACATCAAACAAGTCTCAGATAACTACAACCTCTTCATGAATGCACTGCACAAAACTGAATCCAAGAGGTATATACCTCAAGGATGCAGAACTGAATATATACCAGATTTACTCCCATGCTAGCAGCTGAATACAAAAAAATACCAGTAAATGTTTCAAAGAGATCCTTTCTCAGAAGATACTATTGCAGCAGGGACAGCCCTGACTAACAAGCTCCAAGAAGAAAGGAGATGGAAATGGAAAGAATTAATCAACGGAAAAAATGGCCCACACTAGCAGGAAAGCACAATTAATCATTTGCAAGCCAAGTAACGACCCAACGAAGGTACAGCAATGCCACAACATCACAGCTAGCCAGGTGGCTCAAAAGCTTCTACTCAATGGCAAAGCTTCAAACAAACAACATAAAATATGGATTAAATGGCAAACTGATCTAGAGGACAATCAGTTTATCATGCCATACACAATGGATGAACTTGACCCCTGAATAAGTCACTTGAAGAATGACAAAGCAGCTGGACTCGATTTATGCACGGAGCAAATCAAGCACTTACCCACAACCTGGGGTATAATGCCTTTTAAGCAAGTGCTCATCAACTCTTAGAATACCTAAGCCAAGGGGGGACAATTATTTTGGGCAGAGGGCCGCTTACTGAGTTTTGGCAAGTCATTTAGGGCCATGTGACAGGCAGCCCAAGGCAGATAAATATTCATTTTCTAAATTTTTTAGGGGCCCCATGGGCCAGATAGTATGGTGTGGCAGGCCACATCTGGCCCCCGGGCCACATTTTGCCCACCCCTGACCTAAGCTATGGTGACAAGCCCGTGTAATAGCTCTATTCAAGCCAGGGAAGGATGCCTCCAGTTCAGAGAACTTTTAGGGCAGTGTTATTCCTGTCCCATTTTTATCAGCTTTATGAACGCCTTATCTCAACTGCCTTTCACCTCATATTGAACAACATCTAATACGAGAACAAGTCCTGTACTGACCAAATACTAAACATCGCCCAGCATATAGAAGATGGATTCAAGAAAGGGTTGATAACAGGTGCTGTGTTTGTAGACCTATCAGCAGCATACGACACAGTCAACCATTGAAACCGGCTTGCCAAAGTCTATGATATGATGCACGACTACCACCTAACGCAGCTCATCCAATCTCTTTTGGAAAATAGACATTTTTACCTAGAACTGCGCATGAAACAGAGCCGCTGGAGACAACAATAAAATGGCCTTCCACAGGGTAGTATGCTAGCACCGATCCTTTTTAAACAGTGACCAATGACTAACCCATACAGAGTAATATGAGGAGCTTCATATACACTGCTGATTTATGCGTCATGTCACAAGAGAAGGACTTTGCTATTGTTGCAAACAAACTAACATATACACTGAGCAACCTCTCAGATTCCTACAGTAAGAACCAGCTTTACACCAACCCAACCAAGACACAGGTCACAGCTTTTCACCTATACCATAGAGAAGCCAAGTGGAAATTAAACATCACCTGGGATGGAACCCCACTGACTAATCACCCAAACCCTGTGTACTTGATTACACTAGACTGAACACTTACCTTCAAAGTACATGTAGAGAAGACAAAAGGGAAAGTCAGTGTCCACAACAACATACTTCAAAAATTGGTCACCTCAAAGTGAGGAGCAAAACCAGCTACATTATGAAGCACTGCTATTTCTTTGTGTTACTCCACTGCAGAGCATGGATGTCCAGCATGCAATGATCAGTTCATGCCAAGAAACTAGACCCAGTTCTAAACAACAGCCGTCATGAAACAACAGGATATCTAAAACCAACACTGAAAGATAGCTTGTATTTACTGGCTTGCATTGGACCACCTGATTTTAGAAGAAAGGTAGCGAGCCAAAAGGCATCTGCTCTATGGTCACACAGATGTAACTAAATGGCCTAAAATGCAAAAGAGTTTTGTGACCAGTGTTGCGCCCTTGGATACAACAGCTGACAGGGCTTGACTGAGGTTATGGAAGGAAAGATTACATGCAATCAGGTTCTTTGAAATGGACCTAGAACCCCAAGAGGACCTTCCCAGTGGGGCTCATCTAGACTGGCCAAAATGGCAATGCCTGAATCATCTCCACACAAACTGGAAGATCAAAAACAAACATGATCAAATGGGGTTACTCTAGTGACACAAGTACATACGAGTGTGGTAAAGTCCAGACTGAAGGCACCTGCTCGTCTGCTGACTCCTTGGTGAGACCTGCATGAAGGAGGATCTCACTGCAGCAATGGAAAAAGCCATCACTTGTGCACAGTTCTGGGAAAACATCTAGTTCAGGGTTGTCCGACCTGCAGCTCTGGAGCCACATGCAGCTGTTTAGAAGTTAATATGCGTCTCCTTGAATCTTTGCACAAGCACATGGTGACCAGCTTCTATTTGGTTTTAATACAGTGATCACAATGATAACTGTATTAAAACATTCCTAAATCTTTTTAAGACCTAATCCTACAGATACTTGCATACTGTGGATAGTACCACTGAAGCCAATGGACGTATGTACAATGTACGTATGTGTACATTTCTGGAAGACCACGGATTAATAAAGATGCTGATTAGGCAAGAAGATAATTTACAAAGTAAAGGCATCAGACCACCAACATCAAGGGGTAAATTTTCAAAAGGCTTTCCTCAGCCTCTGGTTATGTTCACACAAAACAACACCCAAGTTTATACATGCCTGTTCTGGATATTTCTGCAAGCATATTCAATAGTCTAAAAGCTCGGGTCCACCCAGTTCTCAGACTACTTTAGCAATTGTACTTGTAAAGTGTACAGAAACTTCCAGTGTGCATATATGCAACCTGAAGGTTGCTCTATATACTTATTCCTAAAGGTGTTTTTGTGCTTGCTGAAGTAAATACATGAGACTGATGAAGAGAAAAATCCAGTTTGCACCCAGAAGAATAGCGGAGATGACCCAGGATTTCTTTCCAGCCTCATTTTCAAAAATTCTCTAGTGCTAAAAACAGAATTACTTTGCTAAAGAAAGAATAATAATCAGCTCCCGGCAACATGTAATTCTACAGAGAATAGCACAGTGTGATAAATATTAGTTCAGGATATGTTGTTAAGGTCTTGCAGTGGAAATAGTTTATCAGTTGGGTACTCAGACTTAGCAGTATCTTTCCCAAGCTCACTTTTACTACGTCTAGAAATTTGATTATTTTTTTCTGGATATATTTTGGCTGAAATAATTTCTCCCATTATTTTATGACTGTGATTAAGACCCGTTCAGCTTGGCTGATGGTCTCCTCTGCTAAGTGACTACAGCCTAGTTAGGTCACTTTTAAGGTCAGATTAACCCCTCAAGGGCATATCTTATTTTAAGGGTCTGTTAACTATACAATACAGAGCAGAATTTATTTTCATGAGATAATACTGTATTTACCTGAATCCAAGATAGCACTGAATTTGAGATGACATCCCAACAGTTAGTTTCTATACATGATAAGTTTATAAATTTTTGTTATATTATTCCACATGTAAAATCAAATTATTAGAGTAATTTTAAATTCATTCCCC
>NW_005842008.1:761435-765392 GCF_000455745.1 Alligator sinensis
CAGTGTTGGGAGTCATGTGGTAGGGCAGACAGTGGGGGAGGCAGTAAGAGGATAGGTAGTGATCGGAGCAGTGGGGAACAAGCAATACAGAGAGGGCAGGCAGCTTCTGCCTGTTTCCTGTCCCCTCTCACCCACTTGCATCCCCTTGTGCCTGCCCCTACCCCCACCCCCGCCCTAGCCTCAGGCCCCCACCACCCTTCTTTGTCTCTCTCCTCCTTGCAGCTTCTGCCCCTTGGCCCGCTTACCCATGCACTGGCAGGCTCCAGCAGCCTGGGGTATAGAGCATGACCCCAGCCTAGCACCAGTGTGGAGCTGGCACAGCTGCTATTGGGTTGGGCTGGGGCCGTGCTCTGTGCTCCTTGATACAATAAGGACAGAGCTGGCCAGCACTGGAGCAAAGATAAGGTGGAGTGGAGAAGAGTGTGGGGTGCACAGAAGCTGTGGGAGGGGAGTGGGCAGGGACAGGGAGGTAGATGCCCAAGGCTATGGGTGATGAGAGGCAGGAATCAGGTGGTGCCAAGCAGGAAGCAGCTGTGGCTCTGGCACTGACCCAGAGGTGCAGTTAGAGCTGGAGCCAGTGCAGCTACCTGCCCCCCTTCACCACTTTGCACTCAATTCCAAGAAGAGGGCTTCCTCCTGCCATGTTAAATGGGGGGAAGCCCTCATCTTGGAATTAAGTTAATACAGTACTTCAAAAACACACAAACAGATTCATACAAATGCAACCAAGAGCAGAACTGAGCCCTTAATTGTCTTGCCTTCATTTAAAAATACACATATTAGGCATCTATATCAGGCACAGCATCTTCAAGTTACTGAGGATGAGGATGCATCTGAAAACAATAGTGAATGCATTGCCAGGGGTTTTGATTTCATCTACTCACATGCATTCAATTTTAAGTATACACGTGAGATTAATTTTACATTTCTTTTCCTTTACCCATTCCAATCATTAGCTGTGTGGCTGCAACAGCGGAAAGAAGTATAATTGATAATTATGCTAAAAGAATCTTCCGTTAAGATATGGTTTGGTAAGATGTGTTTTTCATCTTTAAATCATTTAAATTTTATCTATGCACTGTGAAACTATACATATTAAGTAATTTTCAACAGCTCTCAAAAAGCAAGCATGATCTCCTTCATACAGGTACTAAAACTTCAGCAGAGAAGCAACCCAAAGCTAAAGAGAAAGGTATCATGAAATGTAAAATTTTGGATGTGAAGAGGTAGGTTCTGGTTCACAGAACAGTTCAGACCCCCTACTCCTATCTACTCAACTCCTTCACCTTCTGATGAATATTGGTCAAACAATCAGCCACAGCTATTAAGTTTATTACATGCAATCCCTATGAAAAAGGCTGGTAAATTAGGAGGGCACAGGATAAAAGATACTTCTGAAAAATGTCTGTGAAAGATTGGAGTTTATCATCAAGATTTTTTTAAAGAGAACACCTTGATATTTTCAACAAATGAGATGTCACCCACAGTTAAAAACTGGGTAGGGGAAAAATGCAGGAAAGTAAATAAACTCCTTGAAGACAGCAGCCATGATGTAACATGTCAGAACATGACCTTTTTATTTAGTAATTTTAACCTTAATCCAAGTGATCGGCATCTTAGCATTATGCTAGCTGTAGCATATATCTAAAATGCCATGTTTCCAGTCCAGCTATTATTTTCAGTTTGCAATGCACTAATAATTCCTGTTAATCTTAGCAGAAGTTTTATGTATGTGTCATGGAAAGAACAGACTCCCCTGAGTGTTTAAGTTTGAGGGAGCTTGTTTTCTACTTACTCTAAGCATGTGTCAAATTAAGTTATATTCATGTATATATGTTGTATATTTATGAGAACCCTGATAACTGAACTAGCATGTTTAATGCATGAGCTGTATAAGGAATTTACTGCAGGAAGTTTACACTCTTCTCAGCAAGTAAGGAATGTGAAACTTAGGAACACCCGTTGTTGGACAAATTTAAAAATAAAATAAAATAAAATAAAATCAGAAAACCCCCCCCCCCCCAACACAACTCTAGTTTGAAGAATTAAGTCTTATATTCCAAATCATCAGAACTTCAACAGATCACCAAATGCAAGGAAGATCTGTTTGAAACGCATCTTAAACACTGCAGCTAATCATCAATATATTTACAAAGAAAAAGACTTTTCTATTTCAGAAACCTAAGGAAGTATTTTATAGTAAACATACAAATCTCAGCCTCTGCTATCAGCATTTGCAGGCATCAGGAAATACCCTAAATGGTGAAGCAATTTAACTTAACACAAAGTGATGGGTGCATTCCACTTTTAAGTCAAATGGCCAGTTAGACTTGACTTTTACAATGATAGATGAGATAACATTTGCTCTGCTTTGTTTTCAGGCTCTTATCCAATAAGTCAAATCTGATCTTTGAATTGTATACACTCTTCTGGTCTTTGCTGCTGCCAGCAAACATTTCTCCAGCTTCCTGTTCATTTCAGAGTAGTCATCTCCCAAGGCCCCTGACAGATTTTACACTTGAGATGCAATTAACCTACTAATTATTCCTTAAATAATAATCTGGTCACATGTTCAGGTAATTAATGCTGCAACAAAACATAAAACCAGCTGCAAAATTATTCCATGAAGTGTGTGTAATAATTTTGCACTGGATTGCATCATACTTTAACTTGGTGTGGACCCTGCCACATGTTCATGCAGCTTGATGTTGGCTGCATGGCTGGATTTAGTCAACATCTCTCCTGGCTCCAGGATGACATTAGAGTCAAATGGCCCCTGTGCAGACTCAGGGTTGAGATTGACAATCAATAGGAGTCTCCAGTGCAGTTCTGGGACTAAGACCAACAATCAACTGATTGTTGGTATGGCTGGGGGAAGGAGGGAAGCCCAAGGGCTTCCCACTGCTGAGACTTAAGACCTTGCACCAGGCAGCTCTGGCCAAACTGCCTTGTGTGGGGAAGCAGAACCCCAACCCAGGGTTTAAAGTCCCTAGCAGAAAAAGTCTCTGCTCCCTCACAGCAGGGAAGCCTCTGCTACCCTGTGCCAAGCAGCTCAGCTACAGCTGTCCAGCACAGGGTCTCGACAGTCTGCTGTCAGACCCAGTCCCTGGAGAGCCCTGGGCCACAAACAGGACTCGGCACTATGTGGCAGGACTGGCAATTAGTTGATTGTCAGCCCCACATACAGGCACCTGGTTTTCAATTTGCCAGCGCAGGGGGAACCAGGCACTCCCTGCACTAGCAAGCTGTAAGAGTACTATTTGGATCTGATCCCAGATTCCAAAACTGCGCTTCCTGTCATGCATGTACAACATGGCAAGAGGCACGAGAAGACTATAACTTTAGGAAGGTTTGGAGATAAATTAGGAGGTTGGGAAGGAAGTTATGGGCATTAGATTACAGATGAAAAACAGTGTTTGCCACAGAACATTTGTGTTATGTCATAATGTTCTGAAGAACAAGGTAGGATTTGGACAAATTATTTTGCTAACTTAAGCATGTGTGGTGGGACACACACAGCTTCTTTCTGCTGCAGGCTGAGTATTTTGCTCTGATCTTGTTTAATTTTGTACAGATTATGAGAAAACAGGAGGCCCAGTTCTGCACCCATCTTCCATGATTTTGTCTAGATTACAAGAACATCCTGTGGCCTTTCACACAGGAGACTTCCAGTGAAGTCCACAACAACTGCAGAAATCAGGATCATGGAAAAGCAGACTTAGTTTCAAATTATAACATGGGTTTCATGCCCAGAAAATAGAATTCTAATATAATAAAGGGTTAAGTCTGTCTGTCTCTGTCCTTAATGCTCTTGGAGCACTCTGATTGATTACTGAAACAACCAATCAGAATTCTCCAAGAGTGTTCTGGACAGGTGGTGGTGGTGGTGCACAGCCATGACAGCAGGGACAGAGCAGAGGGGGGGGGGGGGGGGGGCAAAGGCCACGGAGGGTGCGT
>NW_005842008.1:765402-782791 GCF_000455745.1 Alligator sinensis
CCAGCCCTGCTCCCGGAAGGCGGCAGCAGCGTGGGGTGCTGGCCAAAGGGGATGGAGGGGCAAGCTTCCCCCCCCAACTCCTGGGAGGTAACAGCAGCATGGCGGGGTGGATGGTGGCATTCCATCCCTGCCCATTCCTGACAGGCAATTGACTAGTGCACCTATATCTTCCTAAGCATTTATACTGCACTCAGAGTGCTAGCTAAATGTTTCACAAATTCTCTGAATGAAATACAAGAAAAGTCTCTACTTTTCTTGTCCAGCCCTGATAGGGCTTGTACAAATTTGTGTATTCATTGAGGTAGTGACTAGTGAAAAGTGGGTCTGGCATTTCTGGCTGAGGGCAGGCACTGAGGCTGAATTCTGAAAAAGAGAATGAATAATCTTTTTCATTATAATCAGGACTATAAATGTTTACATTCACAGCAGTTGAAGTTTTAGGTGGTATATACAATATACTGGACCACTCAACAGGCTCAACTACACTCCCATTAAAATCAGTGGCAAGATTTCTGAATGTCAGTGATAACCCCTTTTATTTAAAATATACAAGGAAACAGTACTTTTTAAAGTTCTTTTAAAACAGAGGTTCCCAACCACTGGACTGCAGGCCAGTACCAAGCCATGGTGGGTTGGCTGCTGGGCTGTGGCATGAGCCCCCCACTCAAACCCCTGTCTGTCCATCAGAGCTAGCAACTTCCAGGGTTAAAGTTGAACTTCCAGGATTAAAGCTGCCTGATGGGGCAGCCCCAAGAGGGAGGCAGCCAGCTCCGCATGCCCCACCCCGCTCCCACCAGGCCATGGTATAAAAAGGGTTGGGAACCACTGTTTTAAAACACTGATTTAAAACCCTAGGCGTAGTTTTTTTTTTTCTAATGCTACAAATTCTGCATATTATATAACTGCAGCATGCGTTCATATGCAATAGTGAGTGGGTTGGGGTTTTTTTTTTGCATAATATTGTAAGTACAAGAGCTAAGAACCTGAGCTGTCATGACATGAAACATTTTCCTTTCATTTCAGCACTCCACTTTGATCTGTTTTCAGAGTAAACAGCAGTATTGCACAGTTAACATTAAGAATTTTCTTCCAAAGCTGCTGCCTTCATAGCAGCTAAAATTAAATTTCTCCCCAATCCCTCTGAATGAAGCCTACATAAATAAGTAATTGCACTGTGTTTAAGAACTACTGTAGTCAGCAACACTTGCGCTCTGAACTACAGCCCCCATCAGTTAAGAATTAAAGATGTATTATAGGGCAAAACAATTTGAACTTAAATATTTGTTTACAGCGGCCTTGGCAAAGATCCCAAAGTATTCATGATAATTTACAACACATTTAGCTAAATGATCTGGCTTTGAAGACAGCTGGTTCTGTGAACTCCTCTTCTAGAACAAAATCTGTTTCTTATTCACCACTCTGGGGTTTTTTTATTAATTAAAGTATGTGGTGGTAAAAGGTGATGAATGGAATGAGTACTCTGAACTCCTAAAGAGATTCTATTTCTTCAACAAGCAAAGCATAGGTGCAAAGCAACAATGCAAATTCCATGAAATTACCTGTAGCATTTTTGTCTTATTTTGAAAACTCTTTTTTCAGCAAATTATTATTTAAAAAGAACATTTACAACCATTTGTATAATTAACACCTTATTCAAAAAGTGAACAATCTCCTTTTTACCTCTCTTTCACGATAGCCAAGATCTTCCTCAGGGTTTCGGAGATTGAGGATATGCACCTCCTGGGGCAGACCTGTCGTGCCTCTGCTTGCACAGCCAGATAGGACAGTAAAGCTTTCCAGCAGGGCGTGAACTGGGTGGGAACTATTAACAGGTAATAGGGTACATTCATTCCTTGGCACAGGACCTGCAAATGAAGTCACAAATTTGCACCATTCAGAGAAATGGGGCTACTGGGTAAATTACACACCTTCTAAACATTAATGATTCTTTTGATTATATAACTCATTGGAACACTAACAGAAGTTTCAGATTCATTATTTGCATCACCTGATAGAAAAAATTTCATCATCATAAATAATTTGTTTAACTTCCTTTACTTATTTTTTAATACTTTTATGCACTGTATCTTTCATTCATCTCACTCTCTAACCATCTTCATTTGAAATAGGTTGTACTTTTCCTTTCCAAAATTAGTGGAATGTAGTCTCTTCCTAAAGAAGGAAATTAAAAATGAGAAAGAATAGAACAGAAATGAGAGAGAAAGGGGAGAGAGAGGGGAAAGGGTGGAGAATTGTCTTGTCTTTTATGTAGGTTATTTGTCAATGTCAACAGTCGTTATTACAAAATCTGAAAAAAATCACTATGTAATGTGTCAGTGCAATATATAAACATAGCTAGGGTGCACTGCCACAATGCAGAGACATTTACCATGTGATAAAATGAGTCCAAGTCTGAATTGCTGGGTCTATTTTGAGGTTGACAGCAATTATCTAAACTGATAAGAGTTAGCTGGCCCAAAACATAGTGCATGCCCTTTCAAATAATCACCACAGCATGATATAGTGCCACACGCCTATGCAGTATGCGAAACACCCTGCAGCGATATACCAAGATACCACAACAACCAGTAGCATAACTTATGGAGGACAAATGGGGCACTAGCCCCAGGCACTGACTTGCAGGGGGTGGGGGATAATAATGAAAAAGAGGATATAAACTTGAATTATGACTCCTCAGCTTAGCACAGATTTGTGATTAGAAGAAACTGCTTCCACTGAAGACATTTTAAAACAAAGCAAGCACAAAGTTCATCAGAAATATGTTAGAGGTCTTTTTCTAAAATCTGGAACACATCCAGTTAGTGTCACCAAAAAACACTGGGCCCAAGATGTGTAATCAGCAAGCATTACTTTTTAATCCATTATTTGCACTGACCTATACTTTGCTTAGTAGAAAGAAAGCTCATTCAAGATACAGCTACCAACTAGCCATTTGCAAGTTAGCCTGTTTTAAAACAGACTTTATCTGAAATCTGCTGAGAACAATGAGACTTCTGCAGTACCTTAGGTCATGCAGGCTCTGTCCTGTGAAAAGGGGCTGGTTCCTGAAACCCACTTAGACATACTACACATCCTGTCAGCTCCCAGAAACCTTGTTAAAGAAACTACTCCAGGCATGAAATATACATGCCTGTGTATGCAACACAAAAGAGGAGCAAACAGCACACACTCAACAAGAGCATTTTGGCAGTAGCCCTGAACACAAATGGAGAAGGCTTCCTTTGAGTTCATTTATTTAGTACCCGATTTTTTTTTCTTAAACAAAATATCTACACAGAATAAAAATCCAGCCTCTGAGCAGCAATACTTAGTTGGATTAAGAAATCTTAGTAAGAATGCTTCATGTGTGATTGCTTAAAAAAAAGTAAATACCAGTAAATATCTGCATCTGTGTTCCTATTATTTGCATACCAGAACCTCACTCTGCTAGATGCTGCACAAACACAGAACTAGAAGCTTTTCCCCCCCATTTAGCCCAACCAGATCTGTGTCAGTGTGGAGGCAAAAGGGATTATTATACAGTCGGTATAATAAATACTTCCAAATTATATGCAAGACACTTGGGCAATGGGAAGAACAGGCCAATGAATAGGGTAGATTCAGGGTCTGTTATACAGCCTCTTTTCCAGCTGCATCCATTTAAGAATCAAAGAAAACACAGGGGAAAATATCAATATCTAAATGTTATGATGTTTGCTTTTGGTTTTCTTATCATAGAACAATTATAGCTCCCCATGACCCCTTCACTAACTAGGATGTGGGGACAGCTACCCCTGCAGCCACAGCTCCTGTCAGCAGGTCTCATCCTGTCTGGCAGGTGGGCACGATGGGTGTGTGATGGGGGGATGTGGGGTTTGAAGGAGAGGGGTGGGGGTGTGGGAGGGATGTGGGTGGGTGCGTGGGTGGGTGGGTGTAGAGGGATGTAGGGGATGAGGGGGAACTCTGTGAGGGGGCTGCCCAGAAGGGGTGGGTCCCCTACCCTCCCACAAGGCACAAGCCTCCCACACAGCACAAGGACTGCCTCTCCCCCACAGGGCCAAAGCCCTGCCCCACAGGGCCCACAGCTCACCCCCCACAGCAACAGCAGCCACCATTGGGCACTCAGAGCCTCACATGTGGCCAGAGAACCCTAGCAGTGTGGCACAGCCCCAGCCACCTCAGACCCAGCACTGCCTGTGTCGCCTGTCGCAGGACCAGCTCAACACAGCACAGCAGAAGCCCATGCACCTTGAGGCAGCCCCAGGCTGCTCACACTGTCACCTGGGGCCCCACACCACTCGCAGGGAGTGGGTATCATGCCGGGCTGGGTCCTGCCTCTGGCAGCAGCACTGCTAGACCCACGGTGTGTGCAGGAAGAAAGCGCATGGCGGGACCTGACCTGGCGTGGCCCACTAGCATGCCTTTGCACAGGACAGAGAGACAGGTCTCCAGGATACACAGCTCCTATGCAAAGGCATGCTAGCTGCATTGCCTGGGCCAGGTTGGATCAGGTCAGGTCAGGCACATTTTCCATGAGGCAAAGCGGCGATGCGTCATGGCCCATTGTAGGCACGGCACCGTGACCATGCACCCTCATGGAAAACATGCCCGACCCAACCCTGACCTGACCCAAGCCACACAACTAGCATGTCTTTGCACAGGAGCTGTGCATCTCACAGCCGCACTTCCCAGTCCTGTGCAAAGGCGCACTAGTGGCCTGCACTGGGCCAGGCCAGGTTGGGTCCCACCATGTGCTTTGTGGAGGGGCTCGAGTGGGGGCTGCCGCACACCTGCCCCCCCTCCAGTTGTCCCCCAGGGCACCAGCAGCAACAGCCAACACGGCTGTGGCCCAGCTGTAGGCACAGCCAGTGGTAACACAGTGCTGTGTGACCCGAGCTCTGTACATGCTGAACGGCCCCAGCCTGGCCCGCTAGCGCATGGCTTTCCCAGTCCTGTCCAAAGCCATGTGCTAGTGGGCCGGGCCGGGCCAGACCAGGCCAGGCCAGGTCTGTTCAACATGTACAGAGCCTGGGTCACACAGCACCGCATTGACACCAGTTGCGTCTGTAGCCGGGCCACAGCCACGCTGGCTGCTGCCACCAGCGCCGGGGGCAGGCGTGTGGCATCCCCCACTCGAGCCCCTCCACAAACCCACCCACAGACCACACATCCCCCTGTCACTCCTCACACTCCCCACAACCCCCTGCCACTCCTCACCCCCCCTTGCCATGTCCCTATTTACCCATGACAGAGCTCAGGTCCCAATCCTTGCCACATTTCTGCTTGCCCCTGCACACTAAGGGTTCATTCCCCATGTGCTGGGGCAGCAGGAGCACCAGAGACACTCTGGCCAGAAACCAGAGGATCTCTCTGGGGGACTGGCTCCCGGGTTACCTCAGGGCAGGCATGGTCAGGGACCATGCCCTGCCCCCCTTCTCCCCCCGTGTTTTATTTTGATACCTGGATATCCAGGTATCAAGTTTTGATCCCGCGCTGCAAATATGCAACACAGGGAACGTATTTTTGTTCCTCGTGTGCCTCTTGCTGCATCTCAAGCTGCTTTGTCTGGACATACCCCCTCTATTTTAAAAGACCTCTCATTATCCTGTAACTATCTATTAATGTTCATACCATGGTCACCACTCTAATATCTGAATACCTTCCCTTTGCTCAGTAACATTATTTATTCAGCAAAGTGCCACTGGCATGATAGATACTTTCTAAATCCAAGAATTCCTGCTCCGAGCAGCTCACAAACAAAGGGACTACAATTGTGCCTCCCACTTCCCCTTCCCTAGATTAGCTGTTCTTACTCTTGGCTCCCTCATGGACTAATCTACTATCTGACTGTCTTCCTTCCCTCCTATTTCCTCCCTCTGACTAGGTGGTTAATTTCCTTCCCCTATGGTCTTGTATTCCATGATGAGTCTGTGTCCCTAGGTCTACAAAACCAAATTAATAACAAAAACAAACAAAAAAACCTCTTGTTGACACTACCAGTCTTGTAATGTATCATCCTAATACATCCTGCTCCTTTTGGAAAACTTTTAAACCACAGCTTCATCCAGCCTTGGCTTTACTGCCCTGTTGCTTTGCCATACATTGACTCTAGTCTAGATCTATATCCACCAGCCTTCACATTCTTACTTCACCTACCTCAACTACTCCAACACCATACCCAAATGAACATGATAAACTGGTAGTTCCATCCACCCAACTGACCAATTCTCTGACTAACTAAAGATAAAAGAATTCAACCTTCCCCTGCCTCCTTTTTCCATTATACTGGCCCTCAAAGAGAGAAAAATTACCATTTTACTGAGGTTTAACCTTCAGTTTAAATATGATAGCTTCGGAATACTGGAATCCATTTATCTTTTTATGGATGAAATGTCTTCTTGAGATCTTTTCAAGCCCTGTTTTTATGATTCTATGAATGTAGTCCTACCCCTACTGAAAATACACCAACACAAACACATGGCTGTATACAGCATCTTTAACTGGTTCGTGCTAAACTTTCCTGTCATTGGACAGTATGTTTATTTCTTCAACTGTCATATTTAACAAATCCTGGCTTGTACTGTAATAAAATATTAACTGGCTAATGTTTGTAAATGAAAAACAGGTTAAGTGTTAGATGAATATATATTCTTATGTAGCAAAATGTATGCTGGGATAGCAAATTGTTAGAGAATTGAATTAACAAGTTTTCCACTATCAATAAATATATTTTTAAAGTATGCTTAATACAAATCCAATCCTGTTTGATACTAGCATCTGGAACCTATTCAACAATTTAAGCATTCTGGTTTCCCATATCACCCATGCTACTAATGAGTAACGTATGTTCTACTGTAATAAAGTAGTAAATAAGCAGTGGGGGAGGGTGGAATATTATAACTCAAGCCCAACTCATAACCATGATGGAATTGATTTAAATAATATAGACTAATATATATCCACGGAGATTTCTGCACTGCTGCCAGCTGAAAAGTGTGACCAATTCCCACAGATTGTGTGAATCCATGCTGTGGGCCCCACAGCATGTTAGCATTGTTCCACAGGAATCACAAAAGACCATGTAAGAGCCTGTAACCTGCAGCAAGGGGATACAACACTTCTTAGGAGAAATCTGTTCTTTCCTCTAATTGATTTTTATAAAAGGGAAATGTTACAAATCTGGATAAACTTTTGCATAAAGGCAAAAGTTTAAAGACACCTGGATATAGCAGACTTCAGGAACCCTAGGGATCTCTGTACTGTCAAGTTTGAAGTGATGTAAATTACTATCTACTAGTTGCACAGACTGTTTAGGATCTTACTGGAGTTCATCTCATCACTCTTAATACCTAAATAAAACACCTCATACAGTCACTGATAAAATCTATTCTAAAGGGGGTTAACTGTCCAAGCATGGTTTTCACTGTGCCCCAGTGACAGATCTGCACAAAGACAATGATGGGGAGGGAGCTATTTTGATATTAGGATGACAAATAGAACAAAAGGAAGATGATCTGGTTTCAGAAAGACCCTAATGTGATATGACACCAAAGAGCTCAGAGATGCAAGGAGACAACCTTGAAAGGAGACTTCTCTTGAAGTCTCATGCAACACAACCTTAAAACACACTCAATAAAACCACTCTCTTTTAAGGATGTGTGATTGCACCAACATACTTTTGCATCTATATCACAGCTATTCCACATCTCATTGCTGATAGACTACCATCTAGAGCTAGCATCCAGCATTGCAGAGATGAGAACCTCTTTAACATCAACCAGTTATGTCCAAATCCAAGATAATCAAACACCTCCATTACTGATCTTCAGTATGTTGGCAATTGTGTTGTGTGCCCATTCAGCTGAAGAGCTCCAGGTTACTTTTTTGCATCTGTGAAGTATACGAAATACTTGGACTTGCTGCCAACTTCATGAAAACCAGGATACTATACCAACCCACTCCAAACCAGCTGCTTCTCATCATATTACAATTAGAGAGCAAGCCTTGGAAAACATTGAGTATTTTCCCTATGTAAGTAGCCACCTTTCCCAAAAAGTAAACATAGATGACAATATTCATCTCTGGATAAAGTCTGCCAGTGCAGTCCTTGGATGTCTCCAAAATCATGTCTCTGATAATCATGACATCAAGACCCAGACCATATTTGTCATCTACTAGGCTGTCATCCCTACTCTGTTGCACAGATGTGAAACTTAGATGACATATTGAAAATATCTGAAAACTCTGGAACGTTACCAGATATGTTTTTGTAAAATCCTCCATATCACTAGGAAGGCCATAAAAATTAATGCCAATGTTCTGGCTCTCAAGAACGCCGCTAACATCAAAACCATTCTTATAGGCACCAGCTCCACTGGACAGAACATGTCATAAGAATGCCTGACAACCAGATCCCAAAACAGGTCTTATAATCCCAACTCGTTGATGGTCACCACTGTAGAAGCAGGCAAAAGAGGAAAATATGTTGAAGGCCAATATGAAGAAATGCTATATTAACATCAGTATCTGCAGGACTCATGCATTGTCTCCATTGGCATCCTGATGTATGACAAGCCATCAATCATTTTGAGAAACCTAACCTCACTATGGAAATGAATCGATCAGAGAGACAAAGAAAGAGCTCTGACCCAATATCAACAAAATCTACTCCTTCTTCATGGATCTATTTGCAATGTCTGCAATTGAATATGAGGATCTCAATGCCTTCCTTAGTCATCTATGGACACACTGATGACTTCCCTATTTACTGGAAGACTGTCATCCTTATATTGAGGGACAGTCAATGAGAGCCCTTTTCTCTCTCCCTTTACCTACGGTATGTCACAGGTTGTTCTAGTTCTACTTTCGTGGTTTTGGTAGCCTGGTAGCTGTCTGTGAGAGTCTGAAATACTGATGCTGGATAATCCTGGAAACTGGATGTATATACACAGAACTAGACTCAATAGCCCAGGAGGCATCTTCCAGTCTTTCAAAGAGAAAAATATCTACTTTCTTGCAACAATAATCCTGTGGTAAATGAGCTCTCTGCCATTACCTATTGATGGAACTGAAGAAGACACAGAATAAGCCAGGTGTCATTTGTCCCACTATACCTTTATGTACCTTGTGGTCACTTTGGTTAAAATGAATTTAAGTTTTGGCTGTAGGGGTAATGAAACATTATCCTTCTTGTAAAATTAAAAGGCAGCAGAACTGTGCTTATGCCTAAGTAAAGAGGTTCACCATAACTAAAACCGCAGTCACGTATCATGGGGCAATGGAGTGTGGCTGGAAACAAGAACATGAAGGTACAGAAAAGAGGTTCTTATTTCAAAGTGATTTTTTGTGCTATATACCATATTTCTCACCTACAATACACAGCTTTTTCTCCAAAATCAGGCCCCCCAAAATTGCATTTTAAGCAATATAAATGGTGCATTTTAAGCAGGGAAGTTGTTTTCCTCACTAGAAAATAAGGAAGCCTGGAAACACTGTACATTAGGCCTGTGCTAAGCAGCTAGTATTCGCTTCAGATACAGCCGATTCGAGGGACATTTATTCAATTCAGTGAGTTGAATCACTGTCCCAAATCAATTAGGTCGAATCCAATTCAGAGATTCAGCCACCACAGAATCAGTCAAAATCTCCGAATTGAACAGGCCTCACCCCCCGCCCTCTCTCCCAGCCCTGTCAATGGCTGCTCCACCCGACCCCAGTGTCTCGGCTCTTTAAAAAAAAAAAGGCCCCATAATCACCAGCTCCTGCCAGGTGGGGGGGCAATCCCTGCTGCCCCCCACTGCCCTGCCAGGTGGGAGGGCTTTGCTACAACAGCCAGTAGGTGTGGGGCCAGGCAGGGCAGCCATTGATGGGGCTGGAAGAGTGGGCGAGGGTCAGGGGCACTCAAGGGGGCTGGGAGAGCAGGCAGAGGATGGAGCCTGGCGGGGGTCCCCCCATGGTCCCCTCCCCCCTTCTCCACTCCCTACTTATTGGCACAGAACCTAGGTCCAGCTCCCTGTGGCGGTGAGCAGGACTGCCCAAATCTCCTAATCTTTTCCAAATCTATTCAGACCTTTTAATTGGTCTCCCAATTCAATTCAGATTCAGAGATTCGGCTGCCGAATTGGGCCAAATCTCCTCCAAGTCAAATTAGCAACCGAAGCTTTGCACAGCCCTACTGTATACGCCTTGCAGCTGCCCAGATGGAGAATTTTTATGTTAAACTTCTCAAAGATAGCTATTAGCTAAATAGCTTGTAGCTTGTGCCTAAGGCAGCAAATGAACTGTGGGTAGTGTTTTGATGAGGCTTATGATGTGGAAACAACACTTTATTTACGGGGACTTATATAAATCTCTGCTTACAGCAAGGAACTTCGCTGTCTTGCTACTGTCTTTGCAAGGATCTGGGGCCTAACCTTGTGTGACAGAGTCCTCCTGGAAACAGAGCATCTAGGAAGTGTGGTGTCCCCAGAGACAATATGGATGAGGCAGCTGGCATCAGAAAGTACTTGCTGCCTCCGGACTGCCTCCTGGGATGCACACTTCCTGAATGTTTTGTGTTTCCAGGAGGACTCAAATGTCACACAGTAAGCCATGACTCTGGGGAAAAAAAACAAACTTTGTCTCTTTCTGCCCTCCAAAAACAAGATGCGTGTTTTATTTTGGGGCATGTTGTATGTAAAATATATGGTATTCTGGTCAAGTGTTATATATAGTACTGAACTCCCTCCACAGAGCAATTGACAAAGTTAACTGATATCAGTGTGGTAGGCAGAAGAGCCTCAGAACTGATGTGCTCCTTCAGTGAAACACAGTATCAAGGTGGTGAGATGTCCTTTTTCAGCACAAAAAACTGTACTCTCCATGACTAAGTTAGGAGATTAAGACCTGGAAACAGCATTGTGGCTAGAGGTGGGGTTCTAAATATGAGGGGGGGAGGCTCAGGGGGGCTGATCCCCCCCCCCAGTAAGAGACAAGAGCCCCCAGCCTGCCCCATGCCTTTCTAGGCAGCTCAGGCAGCGGTACCAGCTACTTCTGACACCTGGCTGCCCCCCATCCTCCCCCAAGCATCAGAGTGTAATTCAAACCCTGGCTAGAGGTGAAAATACCATGAGAGACAGCCTGGACACAACAATGTTGCAAGGCATCACCAAGGCAGCAGCATGATGAGAGACACTTCCTACTAGGATCTGGATCCAGACCTACCCAAATACACTGACAGTCTCTTAGATGTCACAAACCACTGAAAAAGCAGGAGTGTGATGCATCAGAAGAAAAGGGCAGAAAGAAGGGAAGTGAGAAAACAAAGACATTCGTCTACCACCTATTTCCATTGGCAGTTAGGAAAACTGAGGTAAAGGACCATTGCCCGTGATACTGCAACATGTTTAATTATTATCTGCATAAACATGCTGTTGATTTACTCTCACTGTGTTTTCCAAATGAATAATGTATTTCCCTTTCTCCTTCCCCCTTCCGTTCATTATAGCCATATTCAAAAAAAGAAAGCATTTCCTGGCAAGGGTGCCCAGAATCTTCATTACATTTTTTTCTAGGTTTCTTGAGTCAAAGGCATGTGCTCATTTTAAGAGGGACACTTAGATATTTGAACCCAACCTTTCTTGCTACTGCTAGCATCTTGCAGAATGTATGCTACTGTATGATAAATAAACCTGTTTGACCAGTCATGAGCATCTATGGCTTTTGGGTTGTTTTGCTTATACACAAAAAAAATTAAAAGAAACTTTACTGAACAAGTAAGCAGGCAAGAAAAAGCAAAGAGTGGGGACACAGGAAAACATGGTGACAGTGATCAGGGATATCTAGATGTGATAAGAGTAAAGATCATTCATTATCCCCAATACCCAGATTTCTTCTTGGGAATCCAGTATTTACTGTGTTGAGACCTTGGGCAAAGTGTTAAAGAACTGTGGAACAAGTAGTAATAAACACCACCTCCTGCCCCACTAGGCCTTCACTGAAAAGTGAAGAAGTGAAAGAGAACTATTCTATCATGGCACATCTTAGCAAGATCTCAGTATTAATACAAATGTGACTTACTATCAGGACAGTGATAATTCTTTCAAGATTTATGTTGATGGTAAGGGCACAATTTCCATTGCCTCATATGGTAAATCTGCTAGCAAGGACTGAACTGAAGTACTCGAATAATAAAACCCAAAAAACTGTCACAGCAAGAACGATACTAAGAGTTATTGCTTTTACTGAAGTCAATGGTAAAACATCCCTAAACTTCAAATAAAGCAGAAAGAGAATGAACAAACATTTTAGAAGCAAAGAGAGGAAAGGCAGGCATGGCACCAAAACTTGCTGTTGTTAAAGCAAGGAGTCAAATTTTAAGATGCATGTAACAACTGCTGTGAAGAAGTTGAGGCAACTGTTTGGCAATGTACATCCTCTGACTCTAACACAACAATAAAGGTGAGTAGAGATGAGCATTTAACAGGAACAGGTATATTTGTTTGATTTTACATAGGCTGGATGTTTTTATTTGTTATGAATCCATTTGAAGGCTGAGTTCAATAATTTGATTCTCTCAAAGGTTGCAAGCTTCATTTCTGATTAGAAGAAATTGGGAGGAAAGGAACAGATGGGATGGAAAAGTCCAATGAGTATATGGTATGCAGTAAAAAAAAAAAAAAAAAAAAAGAGGGGGAAGAGAGGAAGAGTGAGTGCGGCACAGGAGACAAAAACATTCTACTGAAATAATAAACATGGCATAATTATCTTACTCAGGACTGGTATACTGCTCTTAAGACACCGTAACTTTTTGAGTTCTTTTCTTGCCAACATGTAACACAGTTTTCTCTTCAGAAAGAAAATTATGTTTTTCCTGGTGGTTCTTTTAAATTGAGTCACCCCAGGGGGCAAGAAAGAGAGGTTTAATATTACAGGGAAAGGTTCATAGACTCAGAATAGTTTAGTCAACTCTAAAAAACCACCAGAATGGCAGAGGCTCCCAAAACCTCAGACTCCACACACACATCTACTAGAAATGGCCAAACTATGAGAAATTACAGCAAGAAAAAGGGTAATGTGCTCCCAGAAAGTGGTCAGCACGCATTGCAGGATTTAGAACTAGCAGTGTTTAACACGTAAGATGTAATTAAAAGCAGCACAACATTATCCCCATATTGACGCTCAGCGTCAACTTGCCCTCAACAAATTCTTACAAAACTGCAGACTTTTGTCTGTCACATAACATATAACCTTCCTATGGGCATGCTCATGGAAGAACATATTAAGCCACATACCATGTTATGTGTGCTTTGTGGTTGTTTGGTGATCCTCCACGCAAACAGAGGCATCACCGAATGCACTCCTTGCCTAGCACTGCCACCCAGGACAATTCTTGTTCTGTGCTATCATTGGGTTTATCCAGGAGCATTTGCAGATAGTACCCAGGCCTCTTTATTACAAGGCAAGCTAAGGTTAAACCAAGGTACTATTTTCTTTCTTCTTTTTTTTTTTTTTTTTTTTTTTTTAAACACTGTTTCTATAAAGTTTCACCAAGTAGGGCATAACTATCTGATTTATCCCACCAGCCCATTCTCAAAGAATTTGGGTATCCCACAAATGCTGTATACCACTCCCAGTTAAAACCATAACTTCATAAAATACAATCCAGACACATTGATTCTGCCCCCATAGAGAGAAATTTTTATAGTATCTTGTGACATTTACTCCTGCCATTTCTAGCTATTGACAGCAATATATAGCCCACTGCATCTGTCACAGCAGAAGTAAATCTAACCCCATGTGCTGCTTGCATACTTCTGTCATTTTCCCTTGGGGAATAAATGCAAATTGCCTTTTGGAACTAGAAATGTTTCCTGCCACTTTTTCAAAAAAAGTTTCTGCCAATATTTTTTGTCTTTGCTCTGCCAAGAAGCACAGTTGAAGCAAGTTAAATTATAAAATGGTGACCCTGGGACACTGCAGTTTTAACTTAGAAAAAATAACTACCAAATGAAATGCATATTCTTTTTCAATGTAAAACTATTTATGACAAAGTGAATTAAACATAACAATAGTTTTAAAGACTAAGATGCCAGAACTAAATTAGTTTCTTTTACTAAGCTCTACGTGCATTATGCTATTGGCTAATTTTCCTCGACTGGAGCAGAGATCGAAATGAAATTCTATGTATAATCAACTAGAGTTGTTTAGGTGTTTAATCTATTGATTAAACAAAAAACAGGCAATGAATGAAAAAACTGTTCAGTGTAACATCTGCTGAGCACAACTTTGTGATGGTGCTATGCATGCAGCATAACCTAGAAAACAAACATCTGTACCTGCAAAACAAAGAAGCCTTTCAAAACTGATGTACTGTACACTATATCAAAGCACTACTTTTTACGCAACCTTTGCTGTACTTATTTTACAACAAAGAGCACTGTCAGAGCTCTAATTTCTTCTCTTCTGGATTTGCAGTGACATACTGTTTGCAAGGAACTTTTCCCCAGTACTTTTCCATGCCTAAATAATAGTCTCTTTTTTCCTCCCAACTGAATGTTTAGAAACACTCCACTGATGGAAGTTCATCTTTTCTCTGCATAATCAGAGTAACATAATTGTATTGTTTTTTCATTCCAATAATCCTTAAATCCCAAACTTTTGTTTTTAGTACCGTGAACTGAAGACAAAATAGTCTATTTGTGATCCAGAATGAGTTGCTGAACGAAAGTCATACTATGCTGATTCAGCAGCAAAAAAAATAGAGTTTCCAGCAATGTTCTTGCCAAATTCAGATTTAGGTAATGTTATTGTGCACACATCTCCCCATTCAACACTAATCTTTTTCTAAAATCTTAAGAGTTCTGCTGTGTTCTGTTAACCAGATGCCATGGTCCACCCCAGAATAGGATATACTAAAATGATGGCTGAAGTAAGATGGAAAATGACTTCAGTATTCCTTCAGATGCAGGACGATGTATAAAATTATCCTATGGCTGTCATTGAAAGTGGGCTTGAATGGGGAACAAAATGTAGCATGCTATCTTGGTTCGTTACCACCTCAACACATGTTTAGAACCATGACTCTGTGAAGAAGGAACGAACAAATCAGGAATTATTATCGTATTATTAGTTCATTCTTCCAAGCTATGGCCATGCCCTTTGTTGTGAAACAGTTTCTTTTCCCCAGAGATAGCCCATAAATTGTCTTGGATTTTAACCTTCTTTACTGTAGAAAGGATAGGAAGTTGCATAGAAACAATGAATGGAAGTGCACTTTTTTATCAGACAAGGGCAGGAAGCACTCAGCTAAGTTTACATTAGAATTCCATATTGGGGCCTGAGAAAAAAAATAAACCATGTTAAACAACAACAAAAAAGCCTATTTAGAGCAAAAATAACCTGAACAGATTTCAAAAACATTGTAATTTTAATAAATTGTTATTGAAACTTTTCAAACCATTTCATCCACATTACTGTTTTTATTGTATTGCTGAAACAGAGTCATAATAAACTTTTGGTAAATTAAAGACAACAAAGAAAGAAATTCCAGACTTTATAAACCTACTATCATGAGGTGAAGATAAAACTCTATTTATTTTATATCTAAATGCATAGGAATTCATAAACCAGAAAATACTTCAACATTTACATGAGAAGTCTCAAAGAAATTAGTGTTTTCTGACATTGTTTTCTTTTAAAAAAACAGACATGCTACTAACCTCATTTCTTTCTGTGCCCTTATCTCTGTACTAGGTGGCCACCTTCAGGGTTGCATGTACTATTATCAAAAGTAGTTGTATGGTCCCACTATCATAAGATCTAATTTCTGAAAATCTTTAAGAAATGCAGAACTCTAGAACTCTTGGTTCAGAGATGATACCTTTTATTAGGCCAACTAAGAAATGGCAAAAAAATTATTTTCAATTTCAATTGTGATTTCTTAGTTGGTCTAATAAAAGGTATCATCTCTGAACCAAGAGTTCTAGAGTTCTGCATTTCTTTTTCGTCTCAGACCAACATGGCTATCAAATACATCCCTGAAAATCTTTAATGTATTAATCCTTCCCAAATACCTATATTTCCCATTATAAATAGAAAATGTGAGCCTAACAAATCCTACTAACTTTCACAAACTGTGGGGTGATGAAAGAAACTAAACCCAAATCCCCAGTTACTGCTCTAACTACTTGATCATTCTCGCTTTGCATATGGGCCAGGGACAAACATTCAAAAAGCCAGAGCCTGAATTGATTCAATCTTTGCATGTTAGTCTAACTTGCTTAGGTTGAACTGATTTGCAACAGTACAGACATTCCTTGTGGTCTGAGGAAATGTGGGCACATGCCTGCAGGTGCTCAGGCCAAGTGGGGGGTACAATAGAACGTGCCTGTGCTGGGGAACTGGCCAGAGAGGTTTAATTCCCCCCTCCCTGTCCCACCGGCAGGGACCTGACCCGGCGCTCCCCGCTTGCTGCTGCAGCATTGGGCCAGCATGGCCCCCAAGGCAGAGGGGGCAGGGAAGGGCGTTAATCCCCCCTCTACTCCCACAGTCCCCAGGGGACTGCAGCCAGGTCTGCCCGCCCCGACCACCACCACCACCACTCGCTTCTTGCTTGGGCAAGTGGCGGAATAAGTCCCCTCTGCTGGACTCTGCAGGGAGGGGGAACAATTCCTGTCCCTGCCCCCTGCCTAAGGGGTCCTGCTGGTCAGTGTCTGGCAACATCCCCACCCAGCCACTGCAACAGCGAGGAGGCAGGGCCTTTGATGGGGGCAGCAGCCCCCATCAGTATCAGGGAGTACAAGCCCCTTCCCAGTGGGGGTGGGGGGGGGGCGTTGTGGGGCAGGCAGACCTGCGACAGACTGCATGCAGCAGCCCCAGGACTCAGAGAGGGCTAGAGTCCTTCAAGCCCCACGCCCCTTCCCCGTGGGGGAATATCAAGGAAGTCAGCCAAGATTGTGGGGGGTCCCCATATTAACCTCAACACAACCCACCAACCACTGTCTAGGGAAGCTGTTACTTCCCCTTTGGATAATATTTTACAGTTATACCTACTGAAGCTGGGGAGGAGGGGCAGGGAAAAGTGCAAGAGAGAGAGAGAAAAAAAAAAGCAACCAACATGCAGCTATGAACCATTATGGCATTAGATTATATTTAGTACAAACCACTAAAACCTCTCTGTGGTTAATGGTATCATTTGAACTTTTTGACAAGTCATCCAAACTCAGAGGTGGAATTACAACTGAGCAATTCAAATTCTGCCTGCTTCTAAAGCACATTTTTTTTTTAAATATGGGTCAAAACTTGCTTCCCTCTCTCACACACAAAAGCGCTGAATTAAATGGAAATATATTCTTAAGTAGGGCAAGCAAGATTTGGTCCTACACATAACTGCTTCCTCACTTTTCCCTAC
>NW_005842008.1:782822-783241 GCF_000455745.1 Alligator sinensis
ATTCCATACCACTTCCAAACTTCCCCTTCATTGGTCCTTGCCCTTTTCCCTCTATCAAACTCCTCCAGATCAGCTTTGTATATGATGGCTCTCAGTCCCCCACGGCCCCTAAATACAAAAGACTCTTCTTTCGAGGAAGTGGATGTTCTTACTTCCATATGCTGGATTTACGGCAGCCATAGACAGGGAAGTTTCTTGTTGCATTTGGCACAGTCTCAAAACTCACCAGAAGTGATATTACATGCATAAATTGTATACAAGTCAAGAGGTGTGATGTGTGTTTGGGGAGGGTGTTCATGCGCATGTATGTGAACATATGAAGGAAGAGTTCATTTCCCTTTTTTTCTTTCTAAAGCTTGTGAGGAAACAGAAATAGTGGTGTTGCACCTAAGGCGCAAAAGCAGCTTAGGAGCGCAAAA
>NW_005842008.1:783251-790508 GCF_000455745.1 Alligator sinensis
TTCCCTGTTTTAATAGACTTCTCTTCTACTTCTATTCTAATGTCAGAAGGGATGTGGGATTATTGCTGGGGTGTCTGGGCTGTTGCACAGAGAATGTCAGATCCAGGTACTCAATGGAAGGGAAGCAGCAGGAGACACAGCAGTTCTCTTTGTCCTCCTTGGCCTTGGTCTGCCATGATCATCTCCACACCAGAGTATAAGAGATATATCCACCACCCTGTCAAGTAGGAACAAAATACTGTATTTTTCCTTCCTAAACCAAGCTAATACTTAGAAGGCACCGGTTTATTTTGCTAACAAACAAAAACAAACAAACAAGATCAAAACACAACAGGGCATTTTACTTTGTGCTTGATTCCAGGAAGGTCTGATGAACTTTCCTTCAATTGTTGAAGCAGAAAGAAACTGGCAGGCATTGCAAGGAAAAAGTCTCAACTCCTTTAAGGATACTGCCTCTTCCTCAAGTTATCAGACAGCTAAAAGTCCATTTTATCAATGAGGCTGAAGAAAACATGGTTCTTTCCAGGTTCCCAGGTCTGCCAGGCAGCTGACCTCATGCCCCAGACAGTAGCATAACTAAGGATAGGGAAGATGGGCACTAGCTCTGGATGCCATCTTAAGAGGGATACCAGAAGTGTCCCCCATCCTCTGGCAGAAATAGCCCCACAGCATTGCTGTTGCAGCAGCAGCAGCAGCTCGGGACTCTTGGTGTTCCTGGCATAAGTAAGAATCCTGTGCCCCTTCTGCCTCCACGCTCATAACCTGGCCCCACTTACTTGCAGGGTTTCCCCCATTTGCCTCTGGCCCCAGAAGACTACTGCTAGTGAAGTTATACGAAAGGTCTGCATTTATACCCCTCAGCACCCTCAGCAACAGACACGATAGATCTCAGAAAAAACAAAATTTCAAGGGGGAAAAAAAAGAGGCTGAGGGAAGAGATGGCTCCATAACTTACAGAGTGCCAGCCCTTTTCTAATTAAGAATAACAAGATTACAAGTTCAGTTGAAGGTTGAATTCCTATAACTGACCCATTACGGATGAGTTCAATATCATTAAGTATTTCATTGCACAAACCTTGAAAACTGATCTCGTTTCAAGAGCTTAAGTAAAACAAACCCTCCCTCCCCCTAATGCTTTAAGTTTCAGCCTTGTCTTTGAAAAAATTGTTTTCCAAAAGGTAACAAAAATGATGGCAAATATTTCTTTCCTTTTCCACCCTGCTTCATAGTAATTTATTTGGTCACTCCATAATATGAGAAGAAGCATACAATTAAAATCAGCAGTGCAATTCATTATACACAACTCCTTGTTTCATAGACGTTTTACTTGGGATATTTTTGGTTTTGAGGTTTATTTAGTTTATTTAAAGTGTGGGGGAAAAAAATAAAAAGGAGCAGGGCTGGACTAACAGAGGAAGAGGGTACAGAAGTCCCTCCTGACCAAGAACTGTACACAAAGCCCTCCAACTATTTTCCCCCCTGAGAATTCCAAGTCTAACGCCTCCTAGCTTCTCTTCTTCAAGCCAAGACCTGAAGACCTTACACTTGAGACACAGTGGCCATGTCTACACATGCAGAGATTATGGCGAAAATCTGCACCAAGTTCCCTGCAGCTGTGCAATGGACCCCTGCCACCACTGTGGGGAGATCCAGGCTCCCCCTGGGTGCTAGCCCAGGGGCTGGCAGGGAGGACCAGGCAAGGAGACAGCTGTCTCCTGGCCCCAGGGGGCTGCCTGCTGTTGGGGTGGGGACAATGTCCCTCTGTCCTACCAAGAGGGATCTCCTGGTCCTGGCTCAGGGAGGGGCAGGTCCCAGCCCCCTGCCCCAATCTGCTGGTGGAGCAGCTAGCAGCTAGCTAGGGACCTACCTAGCTAGGTATGTGCTGGGATTTACCCCACCTCTGGAGCTTTTTCCAAGCCCCATGCCTCAATCACCTAATTGGGGCATAGGGCTGGGACCTGCCCCTGATCGGGACAGTTCCCAGCCAGCCCCAGGCCACATGGGGAAGTCTGCATGTGCAACCCGGAGCTACCTGGAAACTGCCCAAAACAGGACAGTTCCCAGCAACCTCAAGGCTGAATGAGCTTCCCTGCGCAGCCTGGGCCTGGTGGGGAACTGTCCTGGTCAGGATCAGGTCCCAGCCAGCTCCAGGCTGGGTGGGGAACTGTCCCCATGCAGGGATCTTCCAGCCCCTGTTCCGCAATTGCAACTGCGATTTGATTGCAGAGTGGAGGCTGTGGAGCTTGTTCCCAGCCCCCAGTCTGTGATTGTGGAGCTGGGGCTGGGAACAAGCTCCCAGCCTGTTCTTAGCCCCAGTTCCATGATTGCAGTAATGCGAAATTAAGCATCTCATGTAGACGCGCCCAGTGCTTGCTGGATCTGCTGCTGGATTCCTGGAGCTTCTTCACATTATGCCTTACCACATGAAGTAATTTAAGCCAGAACTGAACACCTTATGAAAGCTACAAATATAACAAAGCCTGTTTATGTATCACTACCAACAAACCTTTCTGCATAATTCTGAATAGCACTTGGTCAGCATTGGTGATGACTGAATCATCTTACTGTAAACAGAGTTAAAGTCCTTTGTATTCTACAAAAAAATTGTATGCTAAACATATTTAGATGAATAAGGCCCTATGGTTAGGCTTCTCCTTATTTCTTTAAAAAAACCAAAACAGTCACTACAGCAAAACAGAATGACTATGTGATGAAAATATTAAACAAACTAATTTTTTGTCTCTTTTCATAACTGGCCACACAAAGCTGATTTTCCTTTGAATACCCTAGTCCAAATTCTGCACTTTATTTAACGTGTTTAAATTCAGTTACATCAAAGTACAAAGTTACAATGGAGCAAATATAGAGAAAATTAGAGTAGAATTAAATATATGTGGCCAAATTTTAAAACAAGGTGAACAGCTAGCTTAATTCAGGCTTGTGACTATTTACCCCTCCTCCCCCCCCAAAAAAAGTCCTCCACAACCATAGTTTTCAATCTACTGCATAAGATAACAATTGGAGTGTTAATCATTTGCAGGCATGTCTGAACTGTAACTTGCATTAAATGATATCCATACATAAGGCTGTATTTTTTTATCAACACAGGACAAGTCTATATGAGATGTTTACTTGGGAGTAGACCAATTAGCTCCGCAGTAAGTGTTGCATGTCTACACATGTGCCCCTATTATGCTGGAGCAAGCTAATTAGCTCTGCAGCAGGATAGTACTTGTATATTCAAGCACTATCCTACTCGAGTTTTTTTTAGTCCTCTGCAGTCCACATGTAGCTGGTGACATGGCTGGCTATGGCATGAGGGTGCTTCAGTGTGGGGGCTGCCTGCTGGCTATCCCTGCAATGGAGCACTCTCATGCCCCAAGCCATCCCTTCTGTAGCATGATGGGCCAGGAAGGAGCAGCCCCAGGCTGGCATGCTGACCCCTGGCACCCCTGCCATCCTGGGCTGCTCCATCCTGGCTCAACATGCTGTGGTCCCAGGTGCACGTTCAAGTTGCAATGGGAACAATAAGCTCCAGAGTTTACTGCTTCACATTAATTGCATGTGTAGATGTGCCCACAGAGTAGCACAGAACATCTTGTAAAACAGAGAAAGCAAGGCCATTTTCTTAAGATCCATAATCCTGCAGTCCTAAAAAAATTATTTTAGACCTCGTAAGAAAGGTTCAACTTCCTGCTGCATGACAAGGTCAGCTACACAAGGACGTTATAACCCACATTTAACACTCAAGCTCAGGCAAATAGTAGCAAAAATAAAAAAGCAAAGCCTTTTTAAATCCTCAGCTGCATTTTCTGTTTGAAGTAGAAAAGTCATTAAAGAACAGATCCAAAACTGTCTTTAAGTTACCATAGTAATATTCCTTACCCATGCAGTTTACCATTGCGAGCTAGTCCCTGTGGATATCATTTTTAAAACTGCCTGAGTACAACAAATGTTGGTTCATATACTCCAGCAAAGCCATGAATATTCTGAAGGTCAGAGACAAGCATGGATTATTTTCAATTAGAAAGCCAATCTTTCTGGAAAACATCCACAAAATATTGAGTTTGGCCTTGGTGTAATGTATTCAAACAGCAATCAAAAAGGAAAAAAAACTTCCTTTCTTAATTGGTGGGATATCATGTATGTTACTTTAATATCTTAAACAAATATATTTGGTTTGTCTGCACTCTATATTCATGTTCCCTTTATTTATCTGCTGTAATACTTTGGATTTACTTTCATATAAATTAGTACAGAATTTAGCCCACTGTAACGGATTTCAGTTATTAGATGAGGAACCTGAAGTGAGCCTTCTAAGTTCCCTTCACTGGATACATTTTTCTACTGAAAATTTTTAAACTTAAAATGTGAAAAGACCTTCCTATACAGCATGTTCCACAGTTTAGGAAGGCCAACTGCAATTTTGCCCCTTTTTTAGTCTACCTTCAAGCCCAGTTGTGGCACAAATACGAGCTGCAAAAGCTCTACTTTTATTTTCACTCTGAAAGTTTCACCCTACCATATCATTCTATAAGCATGCTGTACTTTATAAGTAAATGTATTCCCTTCACGTGCCCTCAATTTAGTGTACATGCTATTTATTCACTACCTTTGTACATATATCACATATCTCTAGGGATTACAGTCAGGAATTTTTGGAGGAGAGGAGATGAAGTGAAGTGGTTGAGGCTACAGTAACATGCAAATGCACATCTGGGCCAATGGCTTATTATTTTCAACATATATGGGGCACAGCCCCTTAATCCTAACCCTAGCTACATTCCTGATCTCTGGATTAACAGACCAAGATGCACCTATACTTTTGTTGAAAAAAGCACAGTGCAAACCAAGACATTTTTATAACTTTTGTAGACATGTGCAGATGTTATTTCTTCACTTTCAATTAACCTCATTTTACAATGGAGAGCACAATAATCTAGCAATTGCCTTGTAAATCAGGAAAATATTCCCATGTAATAGCTCAGTCTAGATTTCACGTATCTATTTGAAAACTACTATTTGACTTATATTGACTAAAATTTAGCGGAAACCAGAACAATTAATCACACTTAAATTGCATAAAAGGATTTGTTCCACTGTTGAAGAACACAGAGGAGACTTGTTTCTAAACATAAAGCCTTTCCTGGCATGATTTCATTTACTTTCCTCAGCATTACTAAATTCACCATTTACAATGGCAGGACATTGTTGTCATGACACAAAGTCACTCAGAATTTTCTCCTGCTCACCAGTTTCCTTGTGAACACACTATTAAAACCCTAGGGAAAGATGGTAAGGGTCAGGCTAACTACTTAAGTGATAACAAAGCAGCACCATGTCAAATGCTGCAAATTCCTGTGCTTTCAAAATATGTTTTTCTCCTTTTCTCTTTTCCATATTTAGGTATTAAGCAAAGGGGAGAAAAAATTTAGGCGAGTTAGAAAAGTTCTCACAGCTGATTCATTAGTGATAAAGACTGGATGTCCTGGGAGATTCCAATAATACTCACCCTACCTTTGATTAATTTAGTTATAAAGGACATCATGGTAAAATCCTTCAGATGCTGTGGAATTGTTCCTTCTTATTAAGCAAGTAAGTTACTGTTCTGATTAAACTATTTTCTGATTAAACAAGCAACTGTGAAGTTACTGGAGGGTTTTTATATGATTAGCTCATGGTCTCTAATCACCTCTAACTTAAAAACAAAGTTTGATTAAAAAAGAAAATCTAGGAATGGTGCACAGTAGAGTTGTACAAAACAGCACCGTTTCATTTTGACTTCCACTTTGTCGTTTCGAAGGTACAGCGTTTAGTTTTGTTTTGTTTCGTTTCGAAGCACTGTTCTGTTTTGTTTTGTCAAAACTGTTTTGATGCGTTTTGATGTTTTGCCCATTGACTATAATGGGAAATCATGAGAAAAATGCCTATAACATTGTCATTTCTTGCCTGATTTCTGATGAAATTGCAGGCATGCCCATCTGAGGGCATGAAGCCTTTCAAGTTCCAAGGAGACAGGTGCAGGGGTTTCTGGGAAACTACACCTCAAACTGCTGACAAGCAAAATTCATATCACTTGCCAGCAACGGCAGCCTGCTGTCATCCCATGTGCAGATCTGGGGGCCCGTGCCCCCCAGGAGAACTGCGGGGCTGTGCCAGACTCCTCCCAGGGAGCACAGTCCCCTGGATCTGTGAGCAGGATGACAGCAGGCTGCCGTTGCTGGCTGGGACTGGCGCTGGATGCAGCCCATGCCAAGAGCCAGGCTGCTGCCGCTGGCCCCAGCCAGCAGCACCAGCATGCTGTCATCCCCCACACAGATCCCGGGCCTGCAGCTCCTAGGAGGGCTGTGGGGCTGTGCCAGACTCCTCCTGGGTTGCACAGGCCCCCAGATCTGCACATGAGACGACAGCAAGATACTACTGCCAGCTGGGAGTGGCCCTGGGCTCAGCCCGTGCCAAGCACCAGGAAGCCTGGTACTACCACTGGCCCCAGCGTGCAGATCCAGGGGCCTGCACAGATCTGGGGGCCCGTGCTGCAGCAAGCCCAGCTTTGAAACTTTCAAAACGTTTTGAATGCCCTCATTTCATTTCAAAGCTGTTTTGAAGCCTTTTGCTTCATTTCGATTTTGCTGTTTTGAGCTCGAAACGCATTGAAACAGCTTCAAAATGAAACAGCCATCAAAATTTTGCACAACCCTCGTGGGCAGGGCTAACTGTGGATTCCAGATCTGTGCAACTGCCTTGGGATTTTTATCATGCCACTATTTATGGGACCAAGAATATTGTTGGAGCTTTTAAACGTCAGATTACAGCCTTACATGTACTGCAGATTTGAAAACTACTGCAATTCAGCCACAATTAGCTTGTATATCCTCTTTCTAATCTCCTTGCACAATTTGGAGACCTACCTTAACCACTATGCCACATGCAGCTTTCACCAAATTAAAATCTGGTAATGGAACAGGGCAGTTTCCAAGAGAAGGAAGAGTATGGTAGAACAGGAATTTACCACATAGCTACTTTAATCAAGACGCAGCTATCTATGACAGCGGTACAAATAGTGTGGAAGTTATGGTTTGCAGCAAAGTGAAACACTCAGGGGAGAGAAGAAGGGATACGAAAACAAATCAGATACATGAGGTATTAGGAATATGAAGCCATCATATGCCGTTTTCTTGCAGTTGAATTTGCTCATATACTAGAAAAACTCAGATTATAAAAAGTATTTGTGACCAAAAATATTTTCAATCCTGCTGA